>NC_083226.1:143525390-143852890 GCF_032191835.1 Heteronotia binoei | reverse complement strand
AGGCTTATGGCGGCAGGGCTCGGGGGAAGCGAGCTAGACTGCTGTTCTTTTGAGGGGTTATAGAGTGTTTCGAGCCCGTCCCTGTGGCATCGGTCCCATCATTGTGGGGCCCAGGGGGCCGGCGCAGCAGCACGCTGAAGCAGCCTGTCGGTCACTTCCAGGTTCCTGTCCTGCATCTTGACCGGTGTTATTAGTGACAGGCTGCTTCGGCGTGCTGCTGCGCCGGCCCCCTGGGCCCCACAATGATGGGACCGATGGGACCGGTGTCCCTGGCTGGCCTTCAGACATTATGGTCACCCTATGAGCTACTGGCATTGAGGTTGTGAGCTACTGCATAAATTAGTGTGCTCTGGGGTCATCCTTCCTGAGCTAAGACAGAAATGTGTGAGCTGGAGTCCAAAAATCTGTGAGCTAGCTCACGCTAACTCAGCTTAGAGGGAACACTGTTGGCCAGTGTGAAATGATGCCTTACAGTCAGGTGTGTTATGAGAATACTTGTTCTGAAGATGGAAGTCACTTCACAGGAGTGTTGTGGCACCTTAAAGACTGATTTATTGGAGAATAAAACATTTGTAATCTGAAGTCTACTTGCTCCCATGGAAGCTTGTGCTTCTATAAATCTGTTTGTTTTTAAGGTACTACAAAACATCTTTTTTGTTTTAGCTGCAACAGAGTAACACAGCTGCCCCACTGGAATTTTTAAATCCAGATTTCCCAGTAAAGAGCATGTGATTGTTTGAGCTTGTCTTTGTATATAGGCAGGTGTGTATGTGTGTGTGTGGAATCCATTCACAGGTAACAGCAAAAACCAGAAAAGCTGAAATGCAGTTTTATGTCTGCCTTCCTACATGGCCATCAGTCAATTTATGAAACCATATAAGTCTGTTTAAAACCACATTTCCATCTTTTATATGTGCACATCATGAGCAGCAGAGAAGTGGAAAATATTCTAAGCGGCACCTGTAAAATCTGCCTTTGTCTTATTTTTCTTCCACATTTGGGGAGGGGGAGTGTCCAGCCCCCTGGCCAAACTTTCCAGCCTGCATTAAGGAAGGGGGGGGGGTAAATGCAGCAATGCTAAGGACTTCATGGCAAATATGTCCAGCAGCAGCAACTGAACATACCATTTTAGGCAGCCATTATAGGCCAGGCAAAGCCTTGGGTCTTCTAATCTCTCGAGCCTGAATACCAGGTGCACAGTAGCTGTGGTGGTGGAATTTCATTTCTTTCTACCTTGTTGCTGTTTTTGCACCAGTGCAGTAGGTGAAACTGATTTGGATGGTTAGTTCAGGTACAGGGCTTTTTTTGTAGCAGGAACTCCTTTGCATATTAGGCCACACACCCCTGATGTAGCCAATCCTCCTGGAGCTTACAGTAGGCCCTGTACTAAGAGCCTTGTAAGCTCTTGGAGGATTGGCCTTATCAGGGTTGTGTGGCCTAATATGCAAAGGAGTTCCTGCTACAAAAAAACACCCTTTTCAGGTGTGAAGCGATGACTCCCACAAGACTGTGTGAAAACATGCATGTATGACCTGTTGTGGATGATGGTCTAAGCAGGTAGACAGCCACTAACATTGGTCAGACAGACACACCAATGAAACCAAGTGGTCAGACTTTTCTTTAAAAAAATCACACAGTATTTATGTATATATGACTGAGTTTTTGCTCATTCATTTAAAACAACTGGCAGTGAAGCACAGTAGTGTGGCAGTGATTAGTGTGTGTGTGGGAAGAGTTAATGTGACCCTGGAAGGACAAAACAATAACCTACTGAACAGAACTGAGCTGCTCATGAACAACCTGAATTGCCTGTTGACCAACTGGCTCCCTGCTCCCAATCTGAAGCGGGATATGAGTTGAACCAGCAGGTGTCTGAGCAGCCCTGAAGTCCATCTAACTTCTGCTGAAGTAATCTGGTGGCTTTCAAAAGCACTATGGAATGGGGGTCTGAAAGCACTGAGATACAACATTGTATGGCACAATGAAACAAATGAATTTTAAATTACCTCTGATCAAAATATTTACCAGCTGGAATAGCGGTCCTCAACCTTTTTGAGCTTTTTTGGCACCTTTGGATTCTATCACAGAGTGGTTGGCGCAACCACCAAATGTATGCCAAAGGATGCAAAGCCAGACAAAAAATGGCTGCTGCGGAAAGTAGAGCCACATACAAAGAGGAAGCCCAAGTGTAGGGGAGAAGAGGGGTAACTTAAAAATACAGTGGGAAAGATGAGGAAGACAGAATAAAACCAACACTCTGGTGGCAGCTGCCCTTGAAACAATGTTATTTTAATTTACTCAGGCAATCAGAAGCCATGCTGGGGAAATGCCATACCTGGCCCCACCTGCTGTGTCAAAATGCTTAGTGGGCACCAGGAAAAGTGTCAGCAGAGCCTTTAAATGGCAACACAGATAAAGAAAGCTAGATATATGACTTGAATTAGCAAGAGATATTCTCAGAGAAGTTAGTGACAGTGGGGGTTACTCTGTTTTTGAAACACCAGGGAGTGAGGGGACAGGTTGCAGTGGAGACTCAGGATGGCCTCAGTTTTTTTGTGGCCTCCTGAGGAGCAACTAGAAGGAACAGGAGTGGTTTTTGTGAGCCCATTTTTACACACCAGCACTGGAGATCACCATGCTGGAAAAGGGGTATAAGAAAGTGTTCTCATTTTTCCTTCACTCCTGCAGCAATAATAATAATAATAATAATAATAATAATAATAATAATAATAATAATAATAATAATAATAATAATAATAATAATAATAATAATAATAATTTTTTATTTCTATCCCGTCCTCCCCGCCGGGGCAGGCTCAGGGCGGCTCACAACATAAAACACACATTACATCACTTATACTTATAAAATAGTTAAAACAATTACAGAATATTAAAATTAACATAACAGTATGGCGTTAAAACAGGTTTCAATAAATTTCAGAAGTAAAAACATTTCAGGAATAAAAGCATTTCTAGCAGCATATCTAGATTTGTCACAGTTTTTCGCTAGTTGAAGGCCATCTTGAAAAGGTGGGTCTTACAGGCCCTACGGAATCCCTCTAAACATCGTAGGGCCCTCACCTCCTCAGGGAGTTGGTTCCACAGTAATGGAGCAGTAATAGAGAAGGCCCGGTCCCGGGTGGCTTTCAGTCTGGCCTCCCTTGGCCCAGGGATATTCAACTGGTTTTTCCCAGATGACCTCAGTGCCCTCTGGGGCTCATATGGGGAGAGACGGTCCCTTAGGTAGGTAGGTCCTCGGCCATATAGGGCTTTAAAGGTAATAACCAGCACCTTGTAGCGAACTCGGTATGCCACTGGCAACCAGTGCAGTCCGCGCAGCCCCGGCTGTATGTGCTCCCACCTTGGGAGCCCCAACAACAGCCTAGCCGCCGCGTTCTGCACCAGCTGTAGCCGCCGAATTCGGCACAAGGGCAGCCCCATGTAGAGGGCGTTGCAGTAGTCCAGTCTCGAGGTGACCGTAGCATGGATCACTGTTGCTAGGTCGCGGCGCTCTAGGAAGGGGGCCAACTGCTTCGCCTGACGAAGATGAAAGAACGCGGACTTGGCAGCGGCCACTATCTGTGCCTCCATTGATAATGAAGGCTCCAGAAGAACCCCCAGGCTCTTGACCTTGTGTGCCGCTTTAAGCTGCACACCGTCAAGGACTGGCAAGGGGATTTCCCCTCCCAGGGCACCGCGACCCAAGCACAGGACCTCTGTCTTCATTGGATTCAACTTCAGCCCACTCAGTCTGAGCCAGCCTGCCACGGCTTGCAATGCTAGGTCCAGGCTTTCTGGGATGGAGCCAGGCCGGCCATCCATTAGCAGGTAGAGTTGGGTGTCATCAGCATATTGATGGCACCCAAGTCCAAACCTCCGGGCAATCTGGGCAAGGGGGCGCATATAGATGTTAAATAACATCGGGGAGAGAACTGCCCCTTGTGGGACCCCACATACTAGTGGGTGCCTCCGGGACCGTTCCCCCCCAATGGCCACCCTTTGTCCCCGTCCTTCGAGGAAGGAGGAAAGCCACTGTAAGGCCAATCCCCCAATCCCCGTGTCGGCGAGCCGGCGGGCCAGTAACTGATGATCGACCGTATCAAATGCGGCCGACAGATCCAACAATATCAGCACAGCCACGCCGCCTCGATCCAGATGCCGCTGGAGGTCATCCACCAAGGCGACCAGCACTGTCTCCGTCCCATAACCCGGACGGAAGCCGGACTGGTGAGGGTCTAAGGCGGAAGTGTCATCCAAAAAACTCTGCAACTGTAACGCCACTGCCCTCTCTATAACCTTACCTAAAAATGGTAGGTTCGAGACCGGCCGGTAATTTGCCAATTCGGCCGGGTCTGCTGTACTCTTTTTCAGGAGAGGGCGGACCATGGCCTCTTTCAAAGATGTTGGAAATTGCCCTTCCAAGAGGGATCTATTTATGATATCCCGTATAGGATATCTAAGCTCCCTCTGGCAGGATTTGATTGGCCAGGAGGGGCATGGGTCAAGGTCGCAAGTTGTAGGGCGTACAGTTGAGAGAACTTCATCGACTTCCCCAAGACTAAGCGCGTCGAAGTGATCCAAGATAACACCAGAAGACAGGCACGGAGCCCCGGGTTCATCTACTGCATTCAATGTGGCAGGAAAGTCCTGGCGGAGTGACGAGATTTTATCTGCAAAAAATTTCGCAAAAGCCTCACAGCCTATTTCCAATTCTTTCATGTTTGGTCTGCCTTGGGGCAGAGTGGTCAGATTCTCAATTATCTTAAATAATTGTGCTGGGCGCGAATTTGCAGATGCAATCCTAGCTGCAAAGTATTCCTTCTTTGCAGCTTTGACTGCCATCTCATAAGACTTCATAAACGTTCTATAGGATGTTCTCGTCGCTTCGTCACGAGTATGCCGCCACCGCCTCTCTAGTCGTCTGAGTCCCTGTTTCAGTTGGCGTAGCTCCGAGGTGTACCAAGGAGCCAGCCTACTTCGGGGGCGCAGAGGACGCCGGGGTGCAATTTCGTTGATGGCCCTGGATAACCTGTCATGCCAGGTATCTACTAGGTCATCAAGGGAATTGCTAGGGGGCCAGGGGTCCCGCAGAGCCATCTGGAACCGCTCAGGGTCCATCTGACTCCGCGGGCGAGCCAAAACAGGCTCGCCGCCTGTACAGGGTCGAGGGGGCGCACCCACATGGACCTTAAGGGCTAGGTGGTCCGACCATGGCACCGCTTCTACTGCGATACCGTCCACCAGAATCCCGGACGCAAAGATCAAGTCTAACATGTGTCCGGCCTGATGCGTGGGAGTGGTAACAAATTGGGAGAGTCCCAGTGTCGCCATGGAAGACACTAGGTCCAGCGCCCAGGCAAGAATGGGATATGGCACTACTGAATTCTCACTTTCACTATATGTGGATGGGGGTATAATACTAATTACTTTGCATTTTGATGACATAAATATCATAGATCTGTCTCTTATTGCATAAATTAGATAGGGAAAGGCCTTCACTATATGGGAAGGCTTCGAAAACTTGATTTCTCTTGCATCTATACACCATTACTTTATCCAAAAACCAGACAAGAATATTTTTGAGTTATAAAAATCTACTAAATGCTTGTAGGAAAAGAAGACTTTAAGAGTCAAGGATGAAGCTGGTTACTCTAACTGCCTCTTTCTTTATTGTGTCTGGTGGCATGCGAGCACATACTCCTGCACTCATTCCCAAAGTTTTAAAGCCTTGTGTTTAGGCTTTCAATCACATATTCATTTCAGATCCAGGCACAGTGTTTTGAAGGGCACTTTGTAATGGTTTTATCCAGATTCAGATTATTTGTAATCCGGAGGGAAAGCACGCATTCTCTGCAAGGCAAGGAGAAAACATATCTGAGCACAAATCAAAAGAATGATTACGGTATGCGTGCTCTGTACCCATTACCGAATCCCCAAGGCTCCCTCTGTTTGTTTAGGCACTTTTTCTTCTGCTGCCTCTGGTTGGGCTGAGTGTAAACTCAGCAATGAATAAGAATGGTTAAAATGGAGAACATAAAAGGATGTGACATTCCTGAAAGATCCCATGTTTCAAACTTAGATTCAAGTGAAAGCTACTAAAGGAACACCTCCCAGTGGTCTCCGGAAGATTTTTTTTTTTTGTGAGCACATTGCAGGTTTGTGTACCCTTCTCTGATCTTGCTTCATATTCAAGTTGCCTCCCATTCACAGTTCAGTGAAAGATGGTACTTGCCCAAGATGTGTGTGTGTGTGTTTAAGGAAGCACAGCCCGAGTAATATGTCTTGTTTTGAATTAATTCTGTGGTATCGTTTACCTGGAAATAGATGGAAGTTTGATTTTTTTTTAAAGAGACCTTAAAGTAGTTTAAAAGACAGAAACAGTTATGGTGGATGAAATCATTCTTTCCACTTCTGGACAACAATTTTGGCATGGCTTTGGGGTGTTCTAAAAACCTGCAATACCTGTTTGCCCACAGCATACAGTAGAAAAATCCAAATATAAGTATATATGAGAAATTAAAATTACATGTTTCTCATGCACTAAAGAGTTTTCTCCCAAGTCAAAGTACTCTATTATGAAGGACCACAAGATGTATTTGGAGGGGCCAATTCTAGTCATCATCTCTCACCACCACAGGTTACAGTCTGTTCATAAATGTGAGCATCTTTTTAATTGAAGAAGGGATGTGTAGTGATGGATGGCTAACTCTGGTTTTGAACATCTGCTCATTATATGCAGGCAGAAAAATAGATAAGTCTTTTTTTGGTTATGCCCATGCAGGGTAGTGGATAGAGTGGTTACAGACCCAGGTTCAAAGTTTGGATGTTCTCTGGGTGACTTTGTGCCAGTCACTCTCTCAGTCTCCAAACCATCTCTCAGGATTGTTAGTGTGAAGATACAATGGAGGTGAGAGAACAATTTTATAAGGCACTTCAGGGACCCACTGGGGAGAAAGGGAAAAGGAAAGGTCCCTTGTGCAAGCATCAGTCGTTTCCGACTCTGGGGTGACATTGCTTTCACTATGTTTTCACAGCAGACTTTTTACAGAGTGGTTTGCCTTTGCCTTCCCCAGTCTACTACGCTTTCCCCCCAGCAAGCTGGGTACTCATTTTACCGACCTCGGAAGGATGGAAGGCTGAGTCAACCTTGAGCCGGCTACCTGAAAACCCAGCTTCCACCGGGATCAAACTCAGGTCATGAGCAGAGCTTAGGACTGCAGTACTGCAGCTTTAACACTCTGCGCTATGGAGCTCTTCTCAACTGGGGAGAAAAGCGAGGTATAAATACATAAGTAAATGGCAGCTGGGACAGGAGAGGTTGGTTGCTGCTTAACAGCAGTTTTGGATAGAAATAGATGATTGCAGTTAAAAATCTTTGGTAATGTTCTGGTTGCCACTCATTGTACAGAGTTGTCAGCTGACTCTAAAAAGCCAGCAATTGCTGTTGTGCCTTTAATTGTGGCTTCAGCAAGTGAAGCTTTTTCCAGTATGGAGATGAACTCAAAAAAGCACAGCCACAGTGACCGTTTGAAAAGCTGGTCACCCTACCACCTGGTGGTCTTCCTTAGACAGAACACTGAGCACCCTCTGTCCAAAGTGACCTGTGTTTGATGAGGCAGCCCAGTTGCCCCCCTAATAATGACCAAGTCTATGACATCTGACATAAGCTGCTTTCAAGCTCCTCTTTGTTTAGGCATGAATTGTTCATTTTTATGCCTTTTGTATACTGCCTGAAGGAAAGACAAATGATCCAAGGGATGTTTTACATTATCAGTTGTGGCAGAGGTTACGCCAGTGTTTATCTGATCCTCTTTTATTGTATTATAAATGGTGAGATACTTTGCATGTCATACAATAGCCATTAATTCTGGCACACGTTTGCACATAGGATTATTTTTTTAATTTAAAATTTATTAGATGAAAGATAACTCATTTTGTCTAAGGTTTCTTCAGATGCAAAAAAAAAAAAATATACTGTGGCAATCTCATTTAATAGAATGAGTCCCTCTCCCCCAACTAATTTAGAAATATGAGCCTCCCTTCTGTTTGCATTAGAAAAGCAACTCTTTCCACGGATCACATGCTAGCCCATCCGGGAGCTCCTAGTCCTGAAACTTAGGCCAAAACCTTTCACTGCCAACAGCTACTCACATAACCCGGGCTTAACAGCTGCTTCCCATATTTCTGTTAAAGATACAGGATGTCTCCCATGAGTGACTCCTGTATCCGAAGAGATGTGCAAATGTCATGTTGAAATTTAATTATTAATTGCACCACATCAGCTGCCCCAAAACATTGGGATGGGCATCAATATGAGAAAGCATATATTTTAAAAAAATGAATTGCAGTTAGAGAGATAAAATTTCTGAATATGTTGAAGCCATGGAAAAACAAACAGAAATGGGAAAACCGAAATGTGTGCTACACTTTCTCAAGTCTAAACTGATTTTTATGCTTTAACAACATTAAACACACCATTTATAATTTAGTTAGCATACAAATTTGTGCTGTTTGTCATATTTGTGGGATTTAAAAAAATGTATATGTCTTAGATTTCTACCAGCCAAAGGGCAAACAGACCCAGTATTAGAGCAAGGGTGTTACAAACTGTCTTAACATTTGATGTCTTTTGTCAAGTGAGAGTAGAGAAGCTGAAATTAGAGGGAAAAAATTACAGTAAACAAAACGACGTATACTCTTTGGAGAAAAACCAGACATTCTCAACTGCACTAACAGCATATTTACATATCAAGCAGGGCTGCTGGTCCCCTGCTGACAACCTTTGGGACCTCTGGGGAGGGGAGACACTGGAGTGTCAATTTCACACAGCATTATGGCATTACTTGCAGTTGTGTAACAAACATAGAGATTTGGAGAATTCCTAGTGTGTCACATGACTTGATCATGTCACTTCTGGGTATGCAGCCAGAAGTGATGTTTTGGTATCATGTGATGCCAGCCCCCACTTTTTCCAGGTCCTCAAAGAGCCCTAATATCAAAGTAAATTTTATGCAGCATCACCAAACACATTAGAGCATATTAATTGTTGTCAAAATTAATCACATCATACGATGAGAATTTTGCTTATATCAGTGTAGGGTTCCTAGAAGTCTGGGTTACAAGAGTTCTAAGCAAGATAAAAATCTCGCCTAGAGAGTAAAGAGGAAGGTATAGCTTTTAACCAGTTTTACATTCTCCTGTTCCATCAGTTCCTAATTACCAGGGACAGCCCGTTTTCTAAAATGCATAATTCATGTTGACTTGATGTGTACAGTAGAACAGCAATTCTGGGTCTTCAGCTAGCCAAGGCCCCATTTCAATTATAATTTTTATGGACCTTTCCCATCTCCGTCACTCAGCAGGTATGAGCTATCATAGAGTCCATCCTCCAGATCTACCATTTCTTTCAGGGGAAACGTCTGTAGTGTAGAGATCAATTGTAATTCCAGGAGAACTGTAGGCCCAACCTGGAGGTTAACAGTTCTAAGCACATGCAACAAACTATGTATGCCCTGTCATCTTGTATCCTCAGAACAATTAATGGGATTGCACAGCTCTATATTGGGAAATTCCTGGACATTTGAGGGAGGACTCTGGGGAAGGCAGAATTTGGGGAGGCAAGACCTCGTTGGAGATATGAATAGGGTTGCTAAGTTCCTCTGCCACTGCAGTGGGGGACTTGCTCTTCATGCGCAATGTGATGATGTCACCCAGAAGTGACATTTTCACACCGGGGACATTGCACAGGGATGCTCTACGACGCATGCTAAAAACTCTATGGTACCATAGAATTTTACTGCGATTCCTAGAGTGTCACCAGAACCCTCTAGGATTTGCAGTAAAACTCTATGGTATCATAGAGTTTTTAGTGTGAGTCCTAGAGCATCCCCACATGACATCCCTGGCATGATTATGTCACTTTTGGGTGATGTCATCATGCTGGGGGTGGCACGTGCCAATGGGACTCTTCAGGGGCGGGGATCCCCCAGTGACCTACTCTCTGCTGGTGGGTTGGGGCCCTCCTGAATGGAATTAGAATTACAGCTGATCTCACTGGGCTGCCAGCCTCCAGGTGGGGCCTGGAAATCTCCTGCTTTTACAACTGATCTCCATCTGGCAGAGATCAGCTCCCCTGGAGAAAATGGATGTTTTGAAAGGTTGACTCTATGGCATCGTACCATGTTGAGGCCTCTCCCCTCCCAAACCCTGCTCTCTTGCAGATCCACCCCCAAAGTCTTCAGGTATTGTTTACCATAGACCTAGCAACCCTATCTCCAAAGAGTAGTCCCCCTGAAGAAAATAACTGCTTTGGAGGGCAGACTCTATGGCATTATACCCTGCTGAGGTCCTTCCCCTCCCGCATGGCACACTCTCTAGGCTGCACCCATAAATCTCAAGGAATTTCCCAACCTAGAGTTGTATTAGTGCCAATTAATGGAACTGTGTTAATGTCAATCAATCGTCTCCTGCCATGCGGAGAGGTGGCTTTAACTGTTTTAATGCTATGTTTTACTGATTTTAATGGTTTGATTTTGTTGTAATTCATCCTGAGCCCATTCGTGGGGTAGAGCAAAGTATAAATCTACTAAATAAACAAACAAACAAACCCTAAAAAGAAACCAACTGAACAAATGTGAAGGAGCCCAGAAAGACTTTCAGAGCTGATCATAGAAACAGAAGAAAGTAACTATTACACAAAACCTGAACAATATTAAATTTAAAATTGTTGTCTATAAAAGTAGAGTGGATTCTCTCCCTCTGCTAAATTCCTTTGCCTTATACTTGAAGTAACTATGATGATTGTATTAAAACTGCTCCCCCTTCATGCCAATCAATCAATTAGAATTTCTAATGCTGAGCATTGCTTGCCAGTGACCAACCCAGTCATTTTGTGGCTATGCTCTAAGATAATATGGAACCTTACCTGTGGATAGCAGCAGTTCTATGAGTGCCTATCCTTCACAACAGGAGGAAGCCATTTCTATTGCTTTCTCCAAGGGAGTCTCTGCCTTCATTCAGATAACCAAAAGGGAAAATTTCCCACTCTTTGATATTTCACAAAATGTTTAAAACAGAATTGTTCAGGAAGGGATTTTTATGAATGGGAACGGATGAGTAAAATGGAACTTTGTATGAAGCTAGCACAGCTGTAATATTGATTGCATGTGGAAATTTCAGGCAGTTTTCTTTCTCCTCCTTTCTCCTTCATACCACACTGTTTATTGGAAGTATTATACTGTCTTTATTTCATCAATATATCTAACTCACAATTTAGCCCCATCTGTGGATACTTAAATCCGGAGAGTAGAGCCATGAACAGACAAAACAGCCTTTTCTGCAAAACTGAGAAAAGCCACAGGTTTGCAAAATAAATAAATAAATTCTGAAATGTAAAAAAGGTGCCTGTTGTTTTTAGAAACTGATGCCCTTTCAGTGGCAACTGAGAGGTTGCTAGGCAGCCACTACAGTATTGCTAGCCTTCAGATCTTGGTTTCTGTCAGTAAAAAGCAAAGCGATAGGGTAGTGACTTTTCTAGGGCTGTTTTGGCCTTTGAGGGAGGAACCCTCCAGTCCAGGACCAGCAACAATCATGAGACTATTGGCTACCATGCAACTTGCATGACTCATCCAGGCTAAGCTGCTTGATATTGTGAGATAAAATGAAGGACAGGGGAATGATGTAAGCTGCTTTGGTTCCCACTGGGGAGAAAGGCAGAAAATAAAATGAAATTTTAAAGATATAGCTGAAGATGCAGGGGTCTGATAAAAGGTAGGTTGGCTGATGGGCAGGAAGGAGAAAAGGAATCAGGGAAAATGAGAATATGGGGGTTGCCAGGAGGATGGAAAGAGGAAATAGTGAAGATGGGACATAGGGGAAAGTGGGGTCACCCTTGAAAGTCATTGAGGGTTCTTCAACTGGGCCCAGTGGCTGGCACCGACCAACTGGTCCAGGCCTGGCTTAACAGCTGGCACTACACAACTGAGTCAGAGTTTTTCTGGAGCTACCAGGGTAGGCAAGGGGGAAAGCTGAAGATGGGTGGGGGGAGATGAAGATAGACTGGCTGGTGGGTAGGAAGGAGAGAAGAAGAGGAAGAGGAAGAGAAGGAGGAGAGATTGGATTTACACCTCTCAGAGAGGCTTACAATCTCCTTTCCCTTCCCCTCCTCACAACAGACACCCTGTGAGGTAGGTGGGGCTGAGAGAGCTCTAACAGAAACTGCTCTTGAGAGGAACAGTGCTGCAAGAAATTGTGACTGACTCAAGGTCACAACAGCAGGTGCATGAGGAGGACTGGGGGAATCAAACCAAGTATGCCATATAAGAGTCCGCACACTTAACTGCTACACCAAACTGGCTCTCACAGGGCAAGGAAGCAAAACAAAGGGAAAGGATATGGGTGGGTTTCAAAGAAGAGAAAGAATCGTAGGGAAGAGGGAAATGAAATGCCCCCTGCAAATTCTTATGAGTCCCCTGCTTGTTGTTCTCTAACTGTGAAATTAAATTTATTGTGCTATTATACTTTTTTATTTCCTTATTCTTTAATTGTGTAATCCAGTTTTATTGCATTATTTATTGTATGTATTGTACTGGTCTTTATTGCATTGTTTTTATAATGCCACAATCTGCCTTGAGTTTCAACAGGAAAAATGAATGATGAATGAAGCAAATCAGCAAGTTAAGCAAACAAACTGAGAACCCCAAGTGTTCCTAGAACACAGCTTAAGAAATGCTATCTTCAAATATGCCCCAGAATCTTCTGTAATGCTGTGGGATTTTCCCCGCAGATATTTCAGTAGAGAATGGGTTTCTGAAAGGATCTGAAAACGCTATGTAGCTCTGCGTTGATGAGAAATATCTCACAATATGTCTGAAATTCTCATATTAATTCCCTTGTTCTTTGTCTCTTGGCCTTCATTAGGAGCAAGACAAAGCTTGATTGCCTTTCCCCATTTCTTCTTTACTTTTCATCCTGAATTTGAACATTTGAGCTTGATATCCTTTTTATTGTTTTATTGTATTTTATACTGTAGGTTGCACTGTTGATATATATGTTTCTGATGATGGAGAACACAGACACAGGACATAAATTAAGGAAATGTCAAAATGTTCTGATCAAATATTTTATAAGGCAACATTTCCCCCCTCCTTTTGCAAATGAGTTTATGCAGCAAGTGAAATGGAGCATCGGGTGATGTTAAATGTATGTGAATGTAGAAAACAATGGCCGTGATTGTGGGTGACTGCTGAGTGAAGTCTGCAGGGATTGCTCATTGTTAGTGGAGCAAAAACAAGACACTCCTCTAATAACATTCTGCATAAGTGAAAAGATACATAATTTAACGCAGGCCAGCACTTGGCTTAATGTATGCAGTTTCTCCCCCTCTTGTATTTTATGTTTTATGAAAGGAAGATGACAACATACATGTCCCCAGCTTTGACATCTCCTTCCAAACACCAAGAAGATCCTACCTTTGAAAATCCAGGCCATTGGTCTGCCAATATATCTAACATGGAATGAGACAAATCTGTGGATACTTAAATCTGTGGACCGGGGCCATGTTAACAGAAGGATGCTTTTCCTCCAACCTGAAGGACCCTTGCTCAGGTTTGAAGAAAAATCTAAAGCCCTACAAAAGAGAGGTCCCCCTGAATATTAAAAAAAAAAACCAACAGAGAAAAGTTGTCTATACTTGTATAGACAACTGCCTCCTTGTTCCCACCGGCTGCTGAGGTGGCCTCACTGGAAATGTAAGGAATGGCTGGGAGAAGCTCTAGTGCCCACAACACCACTGAGGCAGCTCCTGAGGTGGCAACACTGGAGGCGGGCAGATGGGCAAACAGCAGGGGTAGCCTACACTGCCCCTCCACATCCTGCCACTAAACTGCTGCTGAAGCAGCACTGCTGGAAGTGAGCAGGTAGGTGAAAAGGTTGGAAAACCTCCGCTGCCCCTCCCCCAGGGTCAAAACTGCCACTAACAGTAGGAACAATGGAGAGAGGGAAGGAACAATTGAGAGAGGTAAGGCAGGGCAGGTGAGCCAAATCCCATTTTGCTGCCACTGCAGAGAGTAGCTTCTGGGCCCCATGTCCTCCTTTTGTCACTACCACAATGTGTGTGAGAGAAGGAAGGCACTCCCCCCATGACAATCATCCTGTAACTCAACACTCTCAGAATGCTCAGAACACAAACTTATTAATGTTCATTCTTGTACAGACAGAATAATTAATTAACAATCTATGGAACAACCATAAGGTGGAACAGGTAAAGTGTCGGATATATAACACAAAGTCCTTAGTGGCAGTTAGCAGACAAGTCCATTCATGCCTTTTCCTCTATTCACACAAAACAGCTCCTGTTCCATCCACTGAAGAGGAGGATTCTGCTCCAGACAAGGTGAATACTTCAGGCCTACAGCCACACAGCTAACAAGTATTTCCAAAATATCACAAGAAGCTTTATCCAAGAAAGAGATTCCTCTTAGATCCTACACCTCTTCACACTTCCAAAGTTCCAAGCTGGTTCTTAGTTGTTCTGTGGATTGTTAATTAATTACGGTATTCTCCATCTGTACAAGAACAAATATAAGTTTGTATACAAGTTTGTGTTCTGAGCATTCTGAGTGTGTTCGAAGTATTATGTTGAGTTACAGGGTGATTTTCACAGGAGCAGTGCCTTCCTCATCTCCCCTCTCTCTGTGATTCTCACTTTCGTTGCCAAACCACCATAATGTGAGGCAGATGTCTGGGCCACTGGCCGTGTGAGTAGAGCAGTGGCTGAGGGCACATGTCTGTGAGGCCAGAGCAGCTGTGGAGGAGATGGGGGTGGCCAGGCAGGTATATCCACACTAATTCCCAGAAAACTCTAAGTCCCACCTTGAGACAGGTAACTAGGGTTGCCAATCCCCAGTTGGGAGCAGGGGATCCCCCAATTTGGAGGCCCTCCCCCTGCTGTAGGGTTATTGGAAAGTGGGTGGCATGGGGGAAGAAATATCTGCTGGCACTCCATTATATCCTATGGGGACTGATTCCCATAGGGTACAATAGAGAATTGATCCGTGGGTCTCTGGGTCTCTGAGGGGGCTGGGTTTTTTTGGTAGAGGCACCAAATTTTCAATATAGCATCCAGTGCCTCTTCTCAAAACACCTCCCAAGTTTTAAAAATATTGAACCAATTCTATGAGCCCCAAAGAAGGTGCCCCTATCCTTCATTATTTCCAAATGGAGGGAAGGCATTTTAAAAGTGTGTGGTACCTTTAAATGTGATTGCCAGAACTCCTTTTATAGTTCAATTGTGACTGTCATACCCTTGCTCCTGGCTCCACCCCCAAAGTATCAGATATTTATTGAGTTGGGCCTGGTAACCCTACAAGTAACCCTGTAGGAGGGTGAAAGAAGGATGGTAACAATGCAAGATCTTGCCACTGCACAGAAACACCGGTGCTTCTGCCAGTGTGTATAATGAGTTGCTACCTCAGTGAAGCTTGCTAGTCCTCTCAATGTAGATAATCACCTCCTATCTCCAGATCACAGAGATCAGTTCCCCTAGAGAAAATGGATGCTTTGGAGGGTGGACACCATGGCCTCCATTCCTGAGGACTGGAAGGTAGCAAATGTCACCCCCATCTTTAAAAAGGGTTCCAGAGGAGATCCGGGAAATTACAGGCCAGTCAGTCTGACTTCAATACCGGGAAAGTTGGTAAAAAGCATTATCAAGGACAGAATGAGTAGGCACATTGATGAACACGGGTTATTGTGGAAGACTCAGCATGGGTTCTGTAAGGGAAGATCTTGCCTCACTAACCTGTTACATTTCTTTGAGGGGGTGAACAAACATGTGGACAAAGGAGACCCGATAGATGTTGTTTACCTTGACTTCCAGAAAGCTTTTGATAAAGTTCCTCATCAGAGGCTCCTTAGAAACCTTGAGAGTCATGGAGTAAAAGGACAGGTCCTCTTGTGGATCAAAAACTGGCTGAGTAATAGGAAGCAGAGAGAGTATAAATGGGCAGTCTTCGCAGTGGAGGATGGTAAGCAGTGGGGTGCCGCAGGGCTCGGTACTGGGTCCCATGTTCTTTAACTTGTTCATAAATGATTTAGAGTTGGGAGTGAGCAGTGAAGTGGCCAAGTTTGCGGATGACACTAAATTGTTCAGGGTGGTGAGAACCAGAGAGGATTGTGAGGAATTCCAAAGGGATCTGTTGAGGCTGGGTGAGTGGGCGTCAATGTGGCAGATGCGGTTCAATGTGGCCAAGTGCAAAGTAATGCATATTGGGGCCAAGAATCCCAGCTACAAATACAAGTTGATGGGATGTGAACTGGCAGAGACTGACCAAGAGAGAGATCTTGGGGTCGTGGTAGATAACTCACTGAAAATGTCAAGACAGTGTGCGTTTGCAATAAAAAAGGCCAACACCATGCTGGGAATTATTAGGAAGGGATGATTTTGAGCTTTTGGGTTTCTCTTTTGCCGGGCAATTTTACATGGACAGGGCTTTGTCTATGGGCTGCTCTGTATCATGTGCTGCTTTCGAGTGTTTCAGCACATTCCTTGAATGGGCTGTATGCGAGAAAGTGGGTTTACAGGATGTTGTTCATTATTTGGATGACTACCTGTTTGTGGGTCCTGCGGGTACTGGACATTGCGCTCAGTTGTTGCTCGGCTTTATTGAGCTGGCTGCTGACTTGGGTGTGCCATTGGCCGAGGAAAAAACTGAGGGCCCGGCCCAATGCCTTGTGTTTTTGGGAATTGAATTGGATACCCTAGCGCAATCATCCAGGATTCCTTGTCAGAAGCTGGAGGACTTAAGGAGTAGGATTAGTACTTTCCTCCTCAAGAAGAAGGTTACACTTCTTGAGCTTCAGCAGTTAGTTGGGCACCTTAACTTTGCTTGAAAAGTGGTTGCCCCTGGAAGGGCCTTTCTTCACAGGTTCTGTGACACTATGGCGGGTCTTCGCTTGCCCCAGCACAGGACTAGGGTTACCAGCAGCATGAGGGAGGACCTGCAGGTGTGGCAGGAGTTTTTGGAATCCTTTAATGGGATTTCTTTTTGGAAAGAGGACATGAGACTTGAGGCGGAGCTTCAGGTCATGTCCGATGCTGCGGGGTCATTAGGTTTTGGGGTCTACTTCCGTGGACACTGGTGCATGGAGGTGTGGCCGGATTCATGGGTGCAGGCTGGTTTGACCCGGGATCTCACTTTTTTAGAAATTTTTTCCCATTTTGGTTGCGGTTTAGTTGTGGGGGAGTGATATGGTCGATCACACCGTACATTTTTGGTGTGATAACATGGCTGTTGTTCATGTTATTAATTCTCTTTCATCCACATCACAGCGGGTTATGAGGTTGGTGAGGGCCTTCACTCTGCGTTGTCTGCGGCTTAACATTTTGTTTTTGGCCAAGCACGTTCCTGGGGTGAATAACAGGGTGGCTGACGCTCTCTCTCGTAAACAGATGGAGAGGTTTTGTCAGCTGGCCCCGGATGCCGATCAAGAGGCGGCGCCAGTGCCCCAGGAGCTATGGCTGATTGGAGAGCGGAGGCCTGCAGAGCGATAGGCCTAGCCATTGCACCTAGCACTAGGAAGTCTTACGAACCTGCTGTGCGGCAGTTTGAAGACTTTAGGGCCGAGGTAGGGTATCGCATTGTTTGGCCCCTCCCGGTGGAGCAGTTGCTCCATTATTGTGTTTCCTTAAAAGGTAAGGGATTGGCTGTGTGATCTATCAGAGGACGCCTGTCGGTGCTGGCTTTTGCTAGCAAGGAGTTAGGGTATAAGAAGGAAATAGCAGACTTTCGTCTTCAAAAGATGCTGGAGGGGTGGTGCAGGGAGGTCGGGCCTAGTCCTGACACCAGGAGCCCCATGTCCCCTGAGAGTCTTAGAGATTTGAAGGGGGTTGGAGTGCAGTTTGTGTATCTCACTTCAAGGCGGTTCTGTTTCATGCCGCCTCTTTGGTGGCCTTTTTTGGGGCGTTGAGGATCAGTGAGTTAGTGGCAAGCTCCAGGAATGATGTTTCTGGCAGGGCTTTGTCACTTAGGGATGTTAGGTTAATGGGGGGTAAGGCGTCTCTTACCGTCCGGCATTCCAAGACAGATCAACAGGGCATTGGGACTGTAGTGGAGTTGGGTCCGTGTTCAGAGGTGGAGCTTTGCCCGGTTTCCGCATTGGCTGATTATTTGGCCATGCGGGGAGGCTGCGAAGGGTTGTTGTTTTGTCATTCTGGAGGCAGCCCTCTGACAAAACATCAGTTTTGGGCAGTGACGTCTAGGGCCTTAGTTAGGTTGGGGTTGTCTGGAGTGAGGTTTGGTACCCACTCCTTTAGAATTGGGGCGGCCTCTACGGCCGCAGCCTTGGGATATTCTTCGTCCATTCAGCGCCTTGGCGGTCTCAGGCTGATAAAGGTTATATTCACCCTCTGCTCCACTCTTAGCTTTGTTATTGGGAGCGGGGGTAGTTAAGGTTTGGGGTTTATAATTTGTCTGTTTCTCTTTTTAGATGCTGTTGTTCCTGGCTGGAGGAGCTGAGTTCTCATCTGCAGGCACAGTTATGTGTTTTGGGCGGCACATCAGGCTCGGAGAACTGCTGTTGGCTCTCAGCTGGGACTCAGCCAATATGTTACTGTGGAGTGGTGGGGGCGGTGAGGTCTTCAGTGGCCTGGTTTGCTGCCGCTTTTATTTCATGGGAGTGTGGTCCTGCCTCCTCAGGTTTTAATTATTCACCTGGGGGGGAATGATCTCGGGCTGATTAAGGGCAAGGCCTTGATCTTGCAGGCTCGAGACGATTTCAAGTACATTAGGAAGAGATGGCCCAGTACCATTATAGTCTGGTTGGCCATGATTCCACGCTTGGTGTGGCTCAGTGCTTGGAATCCAGCTGGGATAGAGAGGGCTGGTTACAGAGCTAATAATAAGATTCGTAGGGCATTGGAGGGTGGTTTGGGCCACTATTTGCCCCATCTGGATATTTCTACGGAATCTTCTGACCTCTACAGAGGGGATGGGGTGCATCTCTCAGAAAAGGGTAATATGCTTTTCCTGAGGGATCTTCAGTAAGGGCTGGTATTGGCTTTAGGCCTTTCGGTGGTTGCTAAGCCCTAAGTAGAGACTTGGCCTTAGTTGTGGCAGGTTTTACTGGGTTTATGGTGCCATTCGGCCTGGGGAGGATCGGATAGCCTCCCCCTTTTGGGGAATTAGGGGTCTGGCAGGATCAACCTTTGGGTATTGGTTACCCGAGGTGTGTGAATGCAGACTGTCCTGGAGACTCGATTGGATGGGTGCCTTTCACTGAGACGCGCGTCTGGTGACTGGGCCCTCCGGTGCGGGCCTCCCTGCTGGGCCTGCCTGATGGGAGCTGTGACACACAGCTCCGGCTGGGGGGGGGGCGGGTCTCTCACCCGCGAAAAAGGCAGGGGAGCGGTCTGTTGAGACCCCTGGCCCTGACCTGGCCGCAGTTCTGGTTACCCTTGCTGTTGCTATGCTTATTTAATAAAGTGGCCCATAGTTTTACCAACTCACTTGTGTCTGCCTCTTTATTCTGACTTGGGGGACAAATTGTTTTCTTGTTTGTCTATAGCTAACACCACACTTTCAAACATGGCTGAAAAGGTCATGGGGAAAATATTACCCATGAGTCCCAGGGAGTCTCCTTGCCTTGTTCAACAATATTATGTTTTGACTCACCTTTGATCTCTGGGAGTTTTGAAATTCTATCTTTTAAAAAACAGCAACTCTTTTATGCTTTGAAATCTCCTCTCCAGCAAGAAGCTTTTTATGTGTTTGTTTAAGTAAAATGAGCCAGTCTGCAAATGACCATCTATGTCTTGTGTGTAAATCTAGCTAGTGTTTTGAGGCCCAGTGATGTCCCAAACCACTGCTCACCAATTCCAATTTTTCATTATGAATTAGAAATAAACTCCAGTCTTGCTGCTATGCATAAAAAAATTACATAATTTCCTTCTGCACTGCTGCGTTAGGAGTTTTTTTAAGCATACAGTACATTCCCCCGAAGATTTAAACAATGCTGCCTATTTTTAACACAATATGAAGCATTATATGAATATAAATATAGTGCATGTGGCTCTGTGCAATTGTCTTTCAGTTGAGAATACGGTAATTAATAGAGAATCACAATGGAAAACATATTCATTGGAAAAGTGATAAGGAATAAGGCAACATAATGGGTCACATCTGCAGAATAGCATTGGGTTGGTATTTTATTTATATACCAATCTGCATTTCAGGCATATTTAAAGGGTAATAATAGTAAAACATGAAATATCTTAGTCCTGAAAATATTCATAGCAAACCAGAGCCAACCTCTGACTCTGGAGCCAGTCTTCACATCTGGATCACTGGTAGGCTTGCCATGTCTCCCCTATTCACCTGCAGGGGATGCGGATAGGTCTGCCAGATCCAGGTTGGAAAACTCTTGGAGATTTGGGGATGGAGCCTGGGGATGAGAGGGACCTCAGCGGGGTTACAATGGCATAACGTCATTTTCTCCAAAGCAGTCATTTTCTCCAGGGGAACATCCCCAGCACAATGGTATCACCCAGAAGTGACACCATCACATCAGGAACATTGCTTGGTGACACTCCTGTTTGGGGGTGGGGTTTCCCTTGCTGACCAGCTGGCCAATGGCAGATTGAAGCCCCCAAAAGTGGGAGAACCTCCATGAGGATCTAGGGGCTGGCAATCCTAGTTCTGCATGTGAGGTTAGGAGGAAGAAGGGGAATTGATGTTTGAGTATATCCTGGGTGTTGTGCAGGAAATCCATCCGTATAGAAAGAAATTATCTCAGAGTCTCTGGAATAGTGAGAAGACTTTCAATAGAATTCTTTTTGTCATAATGGTTTCTTTTATCATCACTTTATGCTACCTGACTGGGACATGATTATTTTTCATAACAAAGCTAGAGGGAAAATATTTGACCAACATTTGATGTCCTGCCCGCAGTGCTGCTGCCCTTCAAATTAATTTTCTTTATGTTTAACCTTACCTTGGTTCCCATTCTTTTCACTTTTCAAGATGAGCTGCAGTTTTGAACTTCTTTAGACCTTCACTTGTTCTTCCTAGGTAGATGGATACACGCTGTGGGAGACATTTGTATAAGGAACTGGAAGCTAGAGAGGGCTTTCTTGACAAAACAGAAGAAAAACCCCTGTGTCAAAATAAACAACCTGAAAATACTAAAGCTTACATGTGGTTCATTCACAGAAAACACTATTAGTCTGATCCTATTTAGTCACACAGTTCTGCAAAGGCCATTTCCCTTGTATGTCTGAATAAGGTGCTTTAGATAATAATGTTTGTCCTCAGACGTGTGAGGTGCAGTCTCATAATACATTAGGCGGACGGAAGGTGAGTGGGATGGAGCCCTGTTTAATCCCACTAAATTCAGCAAACACAACATCAGAAATCCCCCCCCCCATTTCTTACACAGCTTCCTCCATTTATATTTTTAGAAAGGGTATAAGAAGATCTTAATCTCTGATTAAAACTTGCTTCTCAGTTTATGCCAGCAAAGTTTATGCCAGCAAAGGATTGGAAGGATCACCCACATGTGCCAATCTCTTGCCTGTGCCAAACTTAATGGAAAAGCAAATTAAAGCTGCCAGCAATGAGTGTTACCCTAGGGTTCAGCTAGATGGTACATGTGACACCATCTTTCCAAGCTGAAGTGGCTGCAGGGGGAAGGGAGGTTGTTTGCCCTACTGTGGGGCCTCATATGTACTGACAGCAGCACCCCCTACTCCATCCTCAGCTTGGAAGATTCCTGGAGCTTTGGGGTGGGGGGTGGAACATGTAAAAGGGGGGTTTGGGGAGGGGAAGGATCTCAACAGGGTACAATGCATAGATTCTACCCTTCAAAGCAGCCATTTTCTCCAGATCTCTGTAATCTGGAGGTCAATGGTAATTCTGGGAAATCTTTAGGTCCCACCTAAAGGTTGTCAGCCATAAGAGTAAGGCAAACCATTTAGGCTTGGGAAAATGGCAAGGGAGGGATGGGTGAAGGCCTTCCTCCCCCTGTGCTGCATCCCTGTACCAAACAGAACTGCAGAGCACTTGGGAACTTTAGTTTCCTGAAGTTGTGCATGAATGAAACTTGAGCCAGGGGAACTCTGACCCAAATCATATCACATGTGTTGTTTAGCAGAGCCCTTGCATGTAAAAGGAAGTATTGCTTTATTATCTTCCACTGACATTTTACAATATGAACTCTTACTTTCATACAATCAATTAATCCATTGAATCTGTGTATTTCATTAACAACAATTAATTGGGTCATTGGAATGGAAATCTATTCCAACTGTAACTTGGAACCTCAGAGATGGCTGAGGTTGGTGGATGGTTGTACAAGAGAGGTAGCATGATATAGTGGTTGGTCAAGGTCTGAGAAGATCTGGGTTCACAATCATCACTCTGTCATGAAACTCATTTACTGTTTTTGGGATGGGAGTTGATGGGTGAGTCACATACACTGTCCCACACTTGTTGAAGGGGTGGATAGATGTATAAATATATAAGAGGCACAATTGGTTTCAAGTCTGAGTAATGACTTAACTATCAATCTACAATCCACATACACCATGTACATAGATGGTTAGAAAAGAGGTCCACTGATTGATTTAAATATTCATATTTACTGTGTGGCACAAAGTGGTAAACTGCAGTACTGTAGTCCAGGTTCTGCTCATGACCTGAGTTCAATCCCGGCGGAAGCTGGGTTCAGGTAGCCGGCTCAATGTTGACTCAGCCTTCCATCCTTCCAAGGTTGGTATAATGAATATCCAGCTTGTGGGGGGTAAAGTGTGGATGTCTGGGGATGACAATAACAAAACACCCTGTAACAGAAAGTCTGCTAAGAAAACGTTGTGAGTCAGGAATGACTTGGCACTTGCACAGGGGACTACCTTTACCTTTTTAATCAGTCTACAATCCACGTACACCATGTGCATAGATGGTTAGAAAAGTGATTCACTGATTGATTGATTTAGATATTTATATTTGCTTTTCTCCCCAAAGTAATTTACATTACCATTCTCTCTTCCTCCAGTTGAAAGCAACTACTCTCTAAGGTAGGTTAGGCTGAGATAA
Source organism: Heteronotia binoei (assembly GCF_032191835.1). Taxonomy (NCBI): domain Eukaryota; kingdom Metazoa; phylum Chordata; class Lepidosauria; order Squamata; family Gekkonidae; genus Heteronotia; species Heteronotia binoei. The sequence goes on along the minus strand of NC_083226.1, from coordinate 143,829,803 downwards.
TCTGACTGGCCCAAGTTCACCCATCAAGTACATAATGCAAGGGGATTTGAGCCTGGATCTCATACTACATATGTTGTCTGTTCAGACACAGCCCTATGCTTTCCCTTCCGTGGAGGACTGAGGATGTCTTAAGGCTGAAGTGTACTTTACTCCAGTCCTTGTCAACTGTAAGACAACTCATCTCTGTGGTGTAATTTTAGAATTCCCTGGAGAACAATTATAGTGGAATCATGTACAAAGAAAGGGGCTGCAAGAATTATGGTTGTACATAGAACTTGGACCATTTAGACCTGGCCTTGTTTTAATGATGTGTGTGTGTTGATAACTTATTGTTTTAATTGTAAGTTCCTTAAGCAGGGCTCTGGAGAGGTGGCACAGAAATCTTCTAAATAAATAAATAAATAAATAAATAATATAGCACACACTGTCTGCACTTACATCACAAGGCCCTACTGCAGGGGGGAGGAGAGGGGTCTGCTGTATTCAAATTTATCACAAATCTAGGGGGCTGTGGGGAAGTGAGCAGATGGGAAAATGTTTGCGCTTTGACAGATGATAATTAGTTCATCTTTACCATTTTCTTTCTGTTCTTCCACCTTGAATAGGCATACAGCATGCTCCAAAATGCTTTAAACAGGTCAGAAACAAACATGATGCATACTTGAGAAGAGACCTTCATAAATCTACTCACCATAATGTGTCTGGTCTTTTAGCAACTTGTGGCTGGGGAGATAGTGTGACAGGACTACCAAGAGGTCACCAGGGCTGAGCACTAATTGAAGGAGAAAGGAGCCCCTATGCCCTTGGCTGTGGGAGAAGTGGGGCAGAGGTAGAGGCAGGGGAAGCTAGAATCAGCAACAAACAAATGTGGTGGGCACTCCTAGCCAGTCAGGAACCACACAGGAACCAGTCAGGAACCTGCTGTCTCCAGGCACCTCTAAGCTTCCATTGGCATCATGTACAGTATCTCCTGTTGGAAGCTGAGTTGCGAGCTCTGGGCTGGAAATACCTGGCAATTTTGGCAATAGAGTCTGAGGAGGATGGGGTTTGGGGAGGGGAGGGGAGAAACTCCATTGAGGTATAATGCCATAAAGTTCACCTTACAAAGTGGCCATTTTCTCTAGGTGAACTGATCTCTGTTGCCTGGAGATCAGTTGTAATCCCAGGAGATCACCAGCCATCACCTGGAGGCTGGCAAGTTGCCAGTGGCAACACTAACTGGAAGGGATGTATGGGCTCTCTTTTCTCCCTTGGTCACTGCTCAATTGTGGCAGCCTTCTTGCCTTGCACAGCCGCAACAGCCGCTGTTGCAAGAAAGCTCAGAACAAAATAGGAGGCCTCTCTCTTTTCCTTCTCCCTCAAACAGATTTTAGGATGGTTCTCTCTGACACCACGAGACTTATGTGGATTCTGACTGTAAATGTCTCTCATCACACTGAGCTTTGGACCAGGCAAAAATAGGACATGAGATTTGTGCTGCGTCTCTCTTTCCAAAGTTCATCAGGGGTGATTACAGCCTTCCTTTGCCAGACTTAAGTTCATCTGATACATCTATGCATTTCCTCATGCATAAGGTTCCCACTTATTTCAGTGGTGGGAAATGTTTCATTTGCACATTGTTATGCCTTTGTGGACTGCCTTCTTCAGCTGAAATGAATGGGGAAGTCCTTGTGTTACATTGAAGATTCCATACACCAAAGTTTTCCCATGTTTTTTATGAAGTACTGGATCAAGGCACAATTTTGGCTGAGTAATAATCACAATTATGCATTCCATAAGTTATCCTAACTGCATGTAAATATGCTGATGAAAGTTTTAAAAGGGCAAAGAAGCAAACAAAAGAACAAATGCCCAGACTGGAGCCAAATGATGCAGTTCTTTTTGTTAAAAACAAACAAACATGGGGTGTGGCCAGACTTACCATTAGTGGCGACACAGCTCCATCTCGCTGACGGATTAAATGTGTTCATTCAGACATCCACGTCTGGCAATTGAGCGTTATTCAGGGTCATTCCGACTTGCTGTGGATCAATGCCGCATTAATTTGACAGCGCAGAAAGTCCAGCCCTTTTTCAAAACAGCCGCACAAAATCGGCTTTTTCCTGTTTGGACAGCTCACGCGCGATACTGCCCCTTGGAATGTTTACCACCCCTCCCACCTTTTTTTAAAAAAAAAGCCCAGCAGACATGCGCATTGCCAGATCATCCGGGAATCTGAGGTGACGCTTCTGCTTCTCCAATCAACACAGGATCGGAGGGGGGAAACGTTATCCCACTCTTTTTTTTCAATGTGGAGGATTTCCAGATATCATTGTCACTGCCAATTTCTAGGAAATTAATTCCTGGCAGTTTCCTGGTTTGAATCCGCAATGTTAATTTCGGAAATTTTCCCCCTTCCCCCCTGCCTCTGAAGCATTGTTTGATTTCCCACCTCCAAACAGTAGGGCGCATGTTCAATGGAAACCCCCCCCCCCCCCCAGAAATCAACATCTGATCATGAATGTTCCAAGAAAAGATGTGTGATCGCTCAACAACAGAATGAGTCGCATTCTTGGCTGCTCGTCTGAACAGCCCTGCATCGAATAAATATTCAGCTGTTCAAATTTGAGCGCTACACACCCGCTTTTAATGTGAGGTGTGGCTGCACCCATGGCCTGTTAAATGGCCTTAGAAATGCTGATGAGCCAAGCAAGAATCGGATATGTACACACATACACACACACAGAAAATTGCTTGCTTGCTAACAGTCAGGGTTGACTGCTTGATATTTCCTCAGTTGAAACTAGGGTTGCCAGGTCTGTGTTGGAAAATACCTGGAGACTTTAGGGGTGGATCTGGAAGATGGCAGGATTTAGGCAGGGGCCTCAACATGGTACAATGTCATAGAGTTCACCCTTCAAAGCAGCGGGAGATGGTTTGATTCCCTGCTCCTCCAGTTGCACCTGCTGGAATGGCCTTGGGTCAACCATAGCTTTCATAGGAGTTGTCCTTGAAAGGGCAGCTGCTGTAAGAGCTCTCTCAGCCCCACCTACCTCACAAGGTGTCTGCTGTGGTGGGGGAAGGTAAAGGAGATTGTGACCGGTCCAAGACTCTGAGATTCAGAGTATAGGGTGGGATATAAATCCAATATCACCATCATCATCATCATCATCATCATCATCATCATCTTCTTCTTCTTCTTCTTCTTCTTCTTCTTCTTCTTCTTCTTCTTCTTCTTCTTCTTCTTCTTCTTCTTCTTCTTCTTCTTCTTCTTCTTCTTCTTCTTCTTCTTCTTCTTCTTCTCAGCATGCACTTTCTGGGAGCACACAGAACTGGGAGCCCACAGAACTTTGTGCCTGGCCTAACCCTTTCCTGCCAAGCAACTTTCTCTGAAAATTCCTTCCCCTTTGGCTCTCCCTCCTTAATACTCTATGACAGCTCCCTCTCTGCTGACCCATGCTTCAGTGACAGATGCAGGTGCCTAGGGTTTCTTCAATAGACCAATGAAAGAAAATGCTGAGTCTCAAATATCTACTCTGCACAGAGGGGTATCATCAGTTGGAATTGTATGCTAAATTCTGCTACACACATCTATAGTTACTTGAGTACCATTGCTTACAGTATAATTTTCAGATTCTCAAGTTTAAAGCACATGTGATGTGCCATGTTAATGAGAGGTGCACATGATGCAGCCCCCCTATAAATGTGTTTGAGCCCAAGGTGCCAAATAAGAGCCAATTTTCAAGGCAAGAGACATTCAGAGGTGAGTTGTCATTGCCTGTTCTGTGTCACAACCCTGGTATTCCTTGGAGGTCTCCCACCCAAATACTAGCAAAGGTCTATCCTACTTAGCTTCTGATATCTGGTGAAATCAGGCTAACTTGGGAGATACAGCTCTGGGCTGGTTATGACAAAATGTGTCAGGTCAAAAAGTTTTTTCAGTCATGGTTCCAGCTTTTTTGAATTCCTTTCTGAAGGAAATTAGAAGAACGGAATTCTCTTGGGAATTCTTATAGGAGGGGCAAACCTTTTTAGATTAGTGCTTAATTTATACATTTTGTTGATACTATTGGGCTCTGTTTTATATATAGTGGGTTTATATTTCATGTATGTTTTAATGTTGAAAACCTGCAACAGTCTTCAGGACTGGTAGGCCAAGTTTATTAGGAATATTCAAGGATGCTTATTAATAAAATCACCCTCCACCCAATGCTTATACTTATGTTAGGATATTTGGCGTCACATGAATACACAGGATTCTGTGGGTGCACTACTTAATACCTGGGGCTGACCTTCCAAATTATTTGGGGGCAGTTCTTCTAAAATTAAATAATTTTGGTTCTTAAGATTCTTCTCTCTTTGCTTTTACTCTTTTTGCTAAAGATGTTGCTATGTGAATAGATTACATTAGATTAATTTGGAAAGTCATAATTATCAATGATCTAGTATGTTTGAACTGGTTAAAATGTCCTATTTTTATGCCTGATCAAGGGGCATTCCTTATGCATGTGTTTGATTCTGAGGGATAACTATAACTTTCATATAGCACTATTGAATTTTTATGGAGACTAACTGCATGTCCATTGGTGGGAGGGAGGAAGAGAAAATATATTGTTCAGAATTATATTTCAATTATGTAAACATGAAAATAAACCTTTTTAAAAAAAAAACACAAAAAAGTTATATATCTGGTATCCAGAAGGCTGCATGCAAAAGTTTTGGCTTCTCCTTACAGTGGAGCAATATTGCAGTAGGTGAAAGGGGCTGCTGGAAAAATCAACAGTCCTCTTTCCTGCACACACCTGCATATATCATTGTTTTCAGTTCGCTGAGGAAATTCTGAATGACCATTTTAAAAGCCTTTTTGCATCTCTATCTGAGAATACCTTTGGACCCTCACCAAATCCTATCAAAAGTAGGGAGGAGAAGGGAGAGTTCCTGTATTTCTTGTCCCTAGCTTCAGATATATATGATGAAGTGTTCTATATCTCACCTCTGTCTGAGTTCCAGTGTGTGAACTGAGGTGGCCAAGTCCAATTTAAGAAATATCTGGGGACTATGGGGGTGGAACCAGGAGACGTTAGGGGTGGAGCCAAGATCAAGGGTGTGACAAACATAATTGAACTCCAAAGGGAGTTCTGGCCATCACATTTAAAGGGACGGCACACCTTTTCAATGCCTTCCTTCCATAGGAAATAATGAAGGATAGGGGCACCTTCTTTTGGGGCTCATAGAATTGGACCCCCTGGTCCAATCTTTTTGAAACTTGGGGGGTATTTTGGGGAGAGGCACTAGATGCTATATTGAAAATTTGGTGCCTCTACCTCACCAAATAGCCCCCCCAGAGCCCCAGATACCCACTGATCAATTCTCCATTATTTTCTATGGAAATAAATATCCATAGGGAATAATAGAGTTCCCAGGAGACATTTCCCTCCCCTCCCCCACTTTCTGAGGACCCTGAAGCGGGGGGAGGGCCTCCAAACTGGGGGATCCCCTGGCCCTACCTGGGGATTGGCAACCTTAGTGTGAACTGCTGTGAAAGTAGAAACCTTGTGTGCAAGTTACAAACAAACTTGGCAAGGAAGAGTGTGGGACAAGGGAGCAGAGCAAAAATCAAAAATAAAAGAAAGAAGACAAAGGACAATTGATGAATGGGTTTGGGGAATCCTTAGGGCATGGTAGAAGAGTGGATCAGTGAGAAAAAAAAATAACTAGGAGTCAAGTGCAGCAAGGTATGGAAAAGAGAAAAACAAAGAGAGACTGAAGTGTACAAAGACTTGTGAGTGGGGAAGCAGAGAAAAAGGCAGAGATCAGAGATGTAATTGCCCAGAAGCCTGAAATGATACAGAAAGAGAAGACTGTGTTATAAGGTGTCCAGAAGAAAAGAGGAGGATAACAAACTGACCTATAGGTAGAGAAAGGGGAAAAAAAGATGGAGAGGTGGCAGAAGAGAGTATCTGGATGGGATGGATAGAGGAAAAGGGAAGAGGGAGTCAGAAAGACCTGAAATGCAAAGAAGAAAGATGACAACTTCTGGAGCAAAGAGACAAAGGGATATGGGTTCAAGTGGAAAATGCTGAGCTGACATTATAACAAATTTGCTTTTTCTCTAGTTAAGGTAGTACCATAGCACTCAAGTTCAGTGAAAATTTAAGATAGGCCCTCAAGACTAATTGGAGTGGTGCACTTCTATTCTACAGTGTTTCAGTTTGGAAACCCAGGAGAGCCCAAGTAACAAAAATGTGCAATCCTGAGGCTGTGAATAAATCAAAACTATTCTTTTAAAGCTTGAAACGTTTTAAAGGCCTATCTTTAGAGACAACACTGAAGAAAATAATTTCCTCTCCCGCCTCACCATGTGGTTTCCTGCAGGAAAATGTTTATATATCCTTGTTTAATGCATAGAAACTGTTTTCTCTTGTGCCCAAGAATTCTCAAAACAAGAAACTGTCATTCTTTCTCCCTTTTGAGAATTTCCAATGAGTATTTCTGTGTGTGTGTTTGCGCATGTGTGCCCATGCGTATATGTGTTTAGGAATTCCAGGGTCCTGGCTGGTTCGTTGGAAGTGCTGGAACCTACTCTGCGATGGTGAATCTCGGCCATATTGAATTCAATAACCTTGGAAGGCTAAAATGCCCATTGCTCTTTGCATACAGCTTGCTTTGCACTTTCTGTGGCAGTTTATTATGGCAAAGCATGGCATTCCCCTACCCCTCTCCCTTCTTCTTATCCAAAGAAATGAATTAATAACTTGAAAATGAGACAAAAATGAGATCTAAAAGGGGCCTCAGCTTTTGAATGTCACAGTAAGCAAACAGCATTGGAGAGTAAAGGTTCCTTTCCATCTTTATGTTTACTGCTGTCTGTGCATTGACTTGTTTCCTGACACATGAGCCATGACTTGAAAGGAATTCAGGCTCCAGCAAATTTTGCATTGCGCTTCAATGTGGCCTCTGGGATTGAATAAGGGCAAATCTATTATACTGTTGCCATGGAGACCCTGGCACAACTGCTGATAAAGACTGTCTGATGTTTGGTAGGCCCCTGTACATACCATTTAAGGGTGGGGGGAATGAGAGATTCACATATACAATATGTGGGCATGTGTGTAGGGAGAGAGGGGGGCTTAATTTGAAATACTATGAAGGAATGTGAAATCTTCTTATGGTGAATTGTAAATAACTTCCTGCTTCTATAGAATAAAAAAGATAGTAGGAAGTGTTCACATCTGACAGGCGGGGGCAGCAGGCGATATGAGAGCTCATCTTCTCAGAGTCCAGGAAAAATAGGTTTTAATTTATTTTGAAAAGAATTAAGGAAAGTGAAAATACTTCATTTGTTAAGAGCTTCCTCTCTCTCATCATCTTACTGTTTAGCGATCAATAGTAAACCTATAAGGACGGTATGCTGCTTTTACTAAAGAGGGCTACCACCGAAAAGTATTTTAGTTAGTAAAATGATTTTATAACAAAGAAACAAAAGGTTCCCATTTTTATTTGCTTTCTCATGAATAGCCCCCTTTTAAAGATATTGATTTTTACCTAGTCTGACAGTTTATTTCCCCCTGTGGATTTTAATATTTAATTTTTGAAATTTTACATGGGCTTCTCATTGTGTAAATTAGCCTTCTTGAAACTTTGCATTTTGCCTCAGCTGTGTGACGATAATGCCCCAGTCCTTTGTTGACTTAAGCATGCCATAACTAAGTTTAGCTGTATGGGAAGCTTCAAAAGCCTCCTCAGACAGTTGATAGTATTAATATTATTTCAGAGTACAAAAGGGGTGTGTGTGTGAGGAATCCTGTTTGTGTTCTTTCTCCCCCCCTCCACTTTTCACTGCTTTTCAGACCTCAGAAGGCCTCACACTTTGAGATTTCTGCATAGTTAATTTGTCAGTTTATAAATTACCACATTATGTTAACGCTGAATGCTTTAAAACACAAATATATGCACAGAGGGCTTGAATATTTGAAGTTTTTTAGTACTATAGGGAAATAATTTTGTTGTCAAGCTGTGGCAGATATAGAAGTGTTAGGGGATACATGACCATTTCATCAGTACTGTGTCGATGATGGCCTATGAACATCCAAGGGGGAAAAATCATCTTTTATCACTATTGTGTACCGTGCAGGTCCAGATGGAGGATAAAACATGCATGAGTTGCCCGCAGCTCTGAAAATAATTATACTCATTTGCCAGAAATGTAGAAAGTGCATCCAACCAAGTTACCACCCATCATACTGACACTCCGTTTGCATACTGATGAAGCTTAAAGCCCGAGACAATGGTTTTGGTATCAGTAGCAGAGGGGGGCTGGGTATATCACCAGTGCTATAGGATTAATAGTACCATCATTTTATATTATGCAGCAATTCACTTCTGCTGTGTATCAAAAGGCTACTGCCTCCTCCTCTGACACTCACCTAGCTGTTTATAAGACTAGAGCATGGGCTTAACACACAATGGCTCTTCCTTCTTTTCTTTTTAAAAAGAAGCGTACAAGAAGATGGTTATGCCTACCTTGTATAAAATGCTTCCTATGTTTTTGTGTGCAGTGTAGTGTGCATGTATAGACAGATTGGTTTGTGTGCCTTTGTACCACAAAACCTGCACTTGTGTTCCACTTCTTAACACCCTCCCCTCCACCCCCCACCTTGCCTTTCCATCTCTCTTCAGAAGGCTGCATTGGAATATGAGAAGATAATATGCACATGCTAAGCTCCAGTGCCACTGCAGAGTAATTGATGAATGGGTTTTTAAAGTGTAGAATGAGAATGAATACAAGTAGGACCCTAGAGAATAATTCTTTATATTGCAATCAGTGCTGCTTATGTGTCGCTGGTTTAATATCAGAAAATCAGCAATAAAGAATTTAGACTTGGATATTTAATCCTTAACAATGGCAAAGGAAAAAAAAATCTTCAAAGTGTTTTCTCCTCTAATTAGATATATTGTTTTAAACAGCCTCTTATTTAAAGCCATTGCTCAGTTTTAAAGGGCCATAATTTAAAGTAAACAATCAATACAGTCGTAAACTTAAGACCAAATAGATCCTTTTAAATATTTAATTCTGGTTATGTGCATGTACATACATTACATTACAAATACCTTCATATTTAACTGAGAACATGTGATAGACATACAGTGACCACAATCAAGTGCATAGCTATACAACTCTGTCCCATTGGTTTGTGCCCAATTGTGTACAATTCACACTTTTCATTTCTTTCTTTCCAACTTCGCTCTAGTTACTCTTTGGGGTGCTTTTCATATTTATGATATAGCTCATATCTGATTGCACTATTGTGTCTGTGCTCATTATTCCCTTCTTAATTAAAGTATGTCTTAAATTTTTTTAACAGAATTAAAAAGTGGCATAATTATTTTATTCACTGACTTATGCAGACAGTCTATTGCAGTGGTTACTAGGCACTTACTGTAATATAATTTGCAGTAAAATAATCATAAAAACAGGCAACATTAGGGACTAATGCATCATCATATAGTAAGCAGAAGAAATGAGATGTATATTATGGTGATTCATCTTAGAGGGGGCTGGCTGTTGTTATTTCCTTTTTGTGTGTAAAACTGTAAATTGTGTACCAAAGCACCTCTATTAAAAGAAGACAGATGGGTTATACTCTTCCAATATGAGGCTGTGGCATTTCTAGGCTTCAGACTGTTTAGCCAGAACTAAATTAATTTAAGTTTAGATGCAGCTAAAATGTAATAATGCCATTTTACATAGTTTGAGTGACCTTTTACTAGTATTTGATAAAATCCCAGCAGGTTGAAAGCTTTCTCTCCTCCCTCCCTCCTGTGTCACTGGAGGAACATTTGGAATGAACAAAGCTGGCTTGCAGGTTACTGTAGGCTATTAACATGATGATAGTAAGGTCACATCTGCTAATGCTCTTGTGGTCCCTCTCTCTCTCTCTCTCACACACACACACACACGCACACTTTATATGTCTTTGTAACTGTAAGTGATACTGTGCCACTAAGACGTTCTGTGGATGTTTAATCACATGGGCAGGACCAACCACTCTTTCGCAGCTTGGGATGCAAGGCAAGAAGACAACACAAGGAAGGATTCTTAATGCAGGGTTGTATCCTTATGACCATCTTACAGCCCCTACTCTACTTTCTCCCTCAACTTTCCCTCCTCTGCTTTTCTCTTCCAGTACAGAAGGGTCTAGTCTGCCCAGCAACAGAGTACATTGGTCTGCCTAATAGGGATGGGCATGAATCAAGAAAATGCAGTTCAGTTTGTGCATTTGGGCATGCTTGTTTCATGAATCATGAACTTTCATGACTTTTTAGGGGCCATCAGGGCATTTTTTTTAGCAGGAACTCACAGGAATGCAGTTCCAGCTGGCTTGGCCAGGGTGTGTGTGGCCTAATATGCAAATGAGTTCCTGCTGGGCTTTTTCTACAACCCCCCCCCCAGGGGGCCATCCACAGCAATCATCTTGCCCATGAGCTCAGGCAAGTGATTGATTCTGGGGCTCTCCATGTAGCCCTTCTGGATGGCACTATCAGTACCCCTGGGAGATAGAATCATAGGATTGGAAGGTACATCCAGAGTCATCTAGTCCAACTCCTTGCACAATGCAGGAAACTCACAAATACTTCCCCCTAAATTCCCAGGATCTTCACTGCTGTCAGATGGCCATCTAGCCTCTGTTTAAAAACCTCCAAGATAGGGGTTCCCAAGTCCAATTCAAGAAGTATTTGGGGACTTTGGGGGTGGAGCCAGGAGACACTGGTGGTGGAGCCAGGAGTGAGGTTGTGACAAGCATGATCCAAAGGGAGTTCTGGCCATTACATTTAAAGGGGCCACACACCCAGGGCTGGCGCGTAGGAGTAGACCATGTAGGCAGATGCCTAGGGCACCACATGACCTACAGGGTATTTCTAGGTGCCCCCCCTTCCCACATGTCATCCGCTCCGCTTTGCTTCCCCATGCTGCGGGGAGGTGGAGCAGGGCCAGGCGTTTGCATGCCAGGCTCCTCAAGAGGAGCCCGCCCTGCAAACCAGGCCATTGGAGGGAAGAGGGTGGGGCCTTGCCCAACGCTGGCCCTGCGCACACCTTTTAAATGCCTTCATTCCATTGAAAATAATGAACAATAAGGGGCATCTTCTTTGGGGCTCATAGAATTGGATCCCCTGGTCTAATCTTTTTGAAACTTGGAGGGTATTTTGAGGAGAGGCACAGGATGCTATGCTGCACATTTGTTGCCTCTATCTCAAAAAAACAGCCCTCCCCCAAGTCCCAGATACCCACAGATCAATTCTCCACTATATCTTAAGGCAATCAGTCTCCATAGGGAATAATGGAGTGCCCAGCAGACATTTCCTCCCCCTTTCTGATGACCCTGAAGTGGCAGGAGGGCCTCCAAACTGGGGGGTCCCCTGCTGCCACCTGGGGATTGGTAACCCTACCAGGAGAATGACTTCTTGGAGGGTGCACTGCCTTGATGTCCCAGCTATGGCACACTGAGTACAGGGAGCCTTTCTTGGAGTGGTCTCCTCCACTTCTCCTTGCTGAGAGAAAGTGGGCCTCTTCTTCCTCCTACTGACTGCCACTCTTTCCTCAGGTAGGAACATACTGCAGGTGCCTGCAGAAGTTGGAGGAGGATAAGTGTTAGCAGGCCCGTAGCTACGGGGGGGCCTGTGGGGGCACAGCCCCTTGACTGCTAGGCAGGGCCCCCTGACTCGGGGCCGCTAACCAGCCTCCAGTGCCTCGGCTGCATCCTTCTCCATTCTGCTGTCCTCATACACTGTTGCTTCTGCTTGCTTAGGGGAGGAGATGATACACAGTTGCTTCTGCTTGCTAAGGGGCCGGAAGAATTCTCTGACCCCTCAGCAAGCAGAAACAACCGGGCACTTTGGAGCCCAGGACTGCAAGTTAAGCTCCCTGTTGCTTCTGCTTGCTTAGGGGCTGGAAGAAATCTCTGACCCCTCAGCAAGCAGAAACAAGGGGGCACTTTCAGTGCCCAGGACTGCAAGTTAAGCTCCGTGTTGCTTCTGTTTGCTTAGGGGCTGGAAGAAATTTCTGACCCCTCAGCAAGCAGAAACAACCGGGCACTTTCAGTGCCCAAGACTGCAAGTTAAGCTCCCTGTTGCTTCTGCTTGCTTAGGGGCTGGAAGAAATCTCTGACACCTCAGCAAGCAGAAACAACGGAGCACTTTCAGTGCGCAGGACCGAAAGTTAAACTCCTGTTGCTTCTGCTTGCTTAGGGGCTGGAAGAAATCACTGATCCCTCAGAAAGCAGAAACAAGGGGGCACTTTTGGAGCCCAAGACTGAAAGTTAAGCTCCCTGTTGCTTCTGCTTGCTTAGGGGCTGGAAGAAATCTCTGACCCCTCAGCAAGCAGAAACAATGGAGCACTTTCAGAACTCAGGACTGAAAGTTAAGCTCCCTGTTGCTTCTGCTTGCTTAGGGGCTGGAAAAAATTTCTGACCCCCCCAGCAAGCAGAAACAACGCGGCACTTTCAGCACCCAGGACTGAAAGTTAAGCTCCACGTTGGGCTGACGTTGGGCTAGAGGGCACCTGCAAGAAGAGGCCGTTGTGGCCCTCAAGTGGGGTGGCGGGGGTAGGGGGCAGATGACTCCATTGCAGGCAGGGCAGGGTAGGGTAGGCTGGCGCACACAAGTGAAGGTCCCAGCTGCAGTCCGGGGCTGGGGATCAGTGGAGAGGTGATGTTTGCCTGCAGGGCTTTTCTGGCCTGGTCTCGCTGGCCACCCAAGCGAGGATGGGAGCTGCATTAGGGCAGCCTCGACTCGCCCTCCGACACGAAGAAATCCAAATTGGAGGTCTTGTAATCCCAGAAGTCAGTTGCGACTTGGTGGCGCCTTCCACCCCCTTCCCTTTTGTCCCGCTGGGCTTGTCTAGCTGGATCATGCTATAAGTAAGGCCAGGAGACCGTGTGGCATGTATCTAAACCTCTGAGTGGCTCCCCACCAGAGCTGCTGGAAGAGGGATGGAAAGGGGGCAGCTGCAGGGAGTGGGGAGGTTGTATGGAAGTGAGCTGGCAGCTTTCCTCCTCAGCAGCGGTAGGAGAGAAGGCCATGGAGGTTGGGGCCACTATGTGCCCCCTGAAAAAAATCAGGGCCCCCCAATTCTTCAAATCCTGGCTATGGGGCTGAGTGTTAGAGATCTGCACTCACTGGGGAGGGGGGGAAATGTTTCCAAACTGTGGGATAGAAATGGGGCCCTAGGGCGGGAGAAGCTGGGAGGGTGGCAGCAAGGCAAAGTAGAGGGCTGGCCTGGGTCCACCCCACCCCCAACAGAGGGATGGAGGGAGGAAGACAGCAGGCTCCCCACAATTGCCCACTGGCAGGTGGGGGGTGTTTCCTGGGGCTGCCACTTGACACAGCAGACTCAGATGCCAAATGTGCAGTCAGAAGTGGGGAAAAGGCCACTTTGTCAGAACTGGAAGAACTTCAATCGAGGCCCAAGACTTGGTTACAAAAGTATAGGCGTTTATTGAGAACTACAATGCTGAAGGTACAGGATAACACTGATAACGAAGCTAGTATTGGTTACATTTTATGTGGTTGTAGCAGCAACAATAAAACGATCTTTCACACGGCCAGAGACAACTGTCTGTTTCTCAGGGTCTGTTATCAGCGAGGGAGGATAGAGCCCTGCTGAGCTGTCCTGGCTTCAAAGGCCACCTGCAGATGTTGACCAGAGGCTATCTGCCACCCTCCAGTGATCACAGGCTGCTTGGAATGCAGGCTATTTTGGTTAGTGGCCTGGCACACAGCATATGGGGTTAGTATCTAGTTCCAATATGGAGTCAGTTAGGCTAACAGCATACAAGAAAGTTACAAGTTCTGACACACTTCACTTGTGGCCAGGTGTCTCTGGTATCCCATGATAGTGGGTGACTCTCAGCAATACAGTTTGCTCCCCTCTGGCACCTTGAAGTGCTAGCAGGAGGATGGGGGTGGGATAGGGGCCCATGCTGACTTTGCACTTCTGATTTCCACTGGAAATGACATCAACTCACTGGCTTGCTGCTGGTGCAGCAGCAAGCCCCCAACATGTTCCTGGGGTTGCTGGCTGCAGCCTGGCATTTCTCTGCATGGCATCCAAGGCAGCTGTTTGGGTTAGGCCTGAAGTTGCCAACATCCAGGTGGGGTCTGGAGATATCTTGGAATTACATGATAGGAGTTGTTGGACTAGGATCTGTAAGACCCGGGTTTGAATCCCCACTGTGACGTTGAAGCTGGCTAGGTGACCTAAGGGCCAGTCACACACTCTTAGCCTATCCCGCTTCATAGGGTTGTTGGTGAAGATAAAACGAAAGAGAGGAGAAGAATGTTGGAAGTTGCTTTGCATCCTCATTGGGGAGAGCAGTGAAGCATCATTGAAGGTAATTAATTAATTGAAGAACAACATGATTTTTGCACAGTCAGAACCTTCTTAGACCTCGAAATAGATATTCAGACGATAAACAGAAATAACAATTTCCTTTCCTACTTTTAAAAGTACAAACCTGTGGGCAGAGTGGGCAAAAGGGGGCAATTTTCCCCCAGGAATACATCATCCCTCCTCTATGTCAATCCCTAGCTTTCATTAAAAGAAGTAAACCCCTTTCATTGTAGAGATGTAAAAGAAAATAATAAGAACTTTTGTCAAGATTGCATAACACATTGCTTACTTGCTTTTTAAATTTTTAGTCTGCTAAATCATGCATAATTGTGATTACACACATTCACAAGATTCAATATAGTACAATACCTGTGGCAAACTACTATTATTAACATGCCTTTTCAATATGACATCAACAGGCTCCCTCCCATGACATCACTGGAGTTCCATCCATTAGGACTCCCCAAACCAATAAATTCAAGGTGTGCGATAATGGTGATCTAGCAACCTTCCCTCCTTTTGTACTCTCTCTCTCTCTGCATGCCTACCTTTTAACTATCTATGACTGCATCTTCACAGCAAGTCACCATTTCCACTGCATTGTTTGAACCTGAAATATCACCAGAAGACTTCTGGAAGGTTTTTTTTTAAATAATAATAATAATCAGGAATTGCAATTGAATTATTGCAATTTAACATTGTAACAATTTATTTGCTATGGTCATTTAACTTCTGGCCATCTTTTTAAAAATTTGTCTCTGTAACTCCATTCCTTGTGGAATTATAAGGAAAAATCTTCATCTTTCCCCTTACAACTTATAACAAAAGGAGGTAGAGATTACTTTTAAAGAAATGATGATAACAATGACAATGCTGAAGGTAAGCACTGGACATGAGAAATTACATGGGCTTTTCAAGTGAAGTTGTTTTCTGCAATGCCAAAGGATCTAGATGTGTGTAACCATTGCAGAAAATCATGCAACAGCCTTAAACAGTGATTTTCATGTATATTTTCAACTCAGAAATTTCTGAACGCACACCCCAACAGAGCACAGTAAACAGCTGTATCTCTGACTATCTGCTTGCTGTGCCTTTCTGCAAAGTTTACCACAATGAGGCTGAGGCAAACACTTGTCTACCAAAGATGGGGCTAAGCACATCAAGAAAACCAGCACTGGAGCAAGGCAAGGCCACCAAGCACAACTGATGGCTGGTACATTAATTGCCAGGCTGCAATGTCTTAACAAAGTTGTCGTTTCCAGCAGTCTATTTCCCTTTTCCTTTCCTTCCACCTGGCTTCATAGTTTTGCCTGGTTGTCCAGATCTTGCTAAGTGTGTTGTAGCAAAATAAAACATCCTCTCCTTTTCTTCTTTGTCATTTATATCCCTCAACTCCTAATTCTTATTCTGATTGGCAACTTCGAATGTACTTAATAGTAGTGTAACCGTCAAACTTTTGTTAATATTTTGAACAGAAAGGGTGAGAGTCAAGTTAATATTTCCCATGACGTATCAAAGTAGTAAAGGGATCTTTTCCTTTCTCTCCCCATTGCTTGCCTAGTAACGGAATGTTAAGCTGTTTTAGTGGTTATAAATGTAGAACAGAAGTGTAGAAAAAAACCAGCAGGAATTCATTTGCATATCAGGCCACACCCCCTGCTTCCAACCAGCCAGAACTGCTTTTAAGTGTGTCCCAATGGAATCAATTAGACTTGTGAAGAAACATGCATGGAATTGCACTGTAATGGGTGAGCTTCTCTGAAATATTTCAAGGTTGGAGACTTTCTGTCTTCACAGAGAGCTTCATGGAAACCATGCAACATAAAACTTCATGTTCTCTGAATTCATGCAGATATTATGCATATTAAGTAGCTCTATAGTTGTTCTTCAGCCCCTGAGCCCCTAATCCTGGAGCAGCCTGCATATATGATGCACAGAAATGCATTTTCTTATGCTCATTTTAAAAAAAAAATGTCTTTGAAATGTCACTAATTGCAGAGGTATAGTACTGCTCTCCCTCAAAAGTGATAAAATTAACAGTCCTTCGTTTTATACCACCCTGCAAATGATTACCAGGCCATCGACTGGCTGCGCACTGCTTTTCTCACATGCTGAAAATAACCTCCTGGTGAAAGGCGTAAGCCTTTAGTGCCATTTTCTAAGGCTTCAGCACACTAACACATTGCTAGCAAGGCAAATGGCAAAGATTTACCCTGAAAATCTGTTAGACAAGTGATAGCTAAGGGCTGCAGAACATGTGGTGCGGACAAAAAGCTTCACTGGCAGCTCATAAATGTCAAAAAACTTTTTTCATGAGATTTGCTAGACATCACAATAAACACTTGCAAGCAGTGTGTGTGTGTGTGAGAGAGAGAGAGAGAAGAGAAGGTGGCTCATTCAGTAAGCCATGTGGTTTTGATCGAATTTTGTATGGTTCCAGCCAGCAGCTATTATCAAGACTGTCTCTGTTTTCTGCAAAGTAAGACAATGGTCATTCTGCTTTTTTCCCCCTTTGTGGGCCCCTCCCAACATAATAAGATCAATATTTTAAATTATTTTTGATATAACTTTAAATACTTCAATAGTTTTTTCCCTGGTTCTAGGCAAAATGTAATAGATTTTTGTGTGCCCAAAAACATTTTCTTTGACCCTAAAAGTTTAATTTCCCCCTGATTTTAAAATAAATTAAAATGCACCCCAAAATACTGTGGGACATAGGCACTGCACAAAATGCCTATGGCAAAACTATATGGTAAACTCCTTTATAACTGTAGGATTTTGTCCAAATACCAGAGCATCTCCAGTGGTGCTAGTAATGCACTGATGTCACTTCTAGTGCATGCTGGAAGTGAGGTTGCTGCATCAGCACATGGCTAAGTTGCTAATCACCTCTGCTTTTTCTAGCCATTTCCCTTCTGCTGACCAGCTGATTGGTGGTGGTGGGTGGTGGCTAGGGATCCCCCACTCCTAGCGGGGGGCTAGCAGCCCTATCCAGGCCCCACGTGGAGATTAGCAACTTGAATTATAACTCATCTCCAGACTGCAGAGGTCAGTTCCCCTGGAGGAAATGGCAGCTTCAGAATGTGGACTTCATGGCATCACAGTGCTGCTGAGCTCCCCACCCTCCCAACTCTGTCTTTGAATCTCAAATATATAATAAGGATTTCCCAGCCATTCCTCCCTTCTGCAGTACCTCCAAAAGCCACTAGAGGGTCAAAGGATCTTCTAGATCAGTGGTCCCCAACCTTTTTGGCCCCGGGGACTGGCTCCAGGGCCAGCCCGCTGACTGCAGCCCAAAGCAGGCAGGGCGGGGGGACCCAATTTGGCCTCCCTCTCCGCGGCACTTCCTCCCTCATTTTCCTCCCCCGTGCCCCCCCCGTGCAGCCTCAATGCTTCCTCCTCCCCCCATTTTCCTCCTCTCTCCTTCCCCCCATGTTCAGCCTCGCCACCTCTTAAAGGTGCAACTTGATTCCTACTTTGTTCTACTGCTTCAGACCAACACAGCTGCCCACCTGGATCTTTCCTCCCCCCCCCCCGTTTTCTTCCCTGGCCCCCCCCATGCAGCCTCGTCACCTTCCCCCCCATTTCCTCCATTTTAAGGCTGGGGAAGGGGTGGTGAAGTCCTCCCAGGCTGCTCCCCCGCCAAACAGCTGTGGGGGAAAAACCGCCGCAGCCAGTGGCAGCTGAGGGCACATTGCGCCCCAGGCTAGTACCCCCCAAAGCGCTTCAACACCCCCCCCCAGCCTGTGGCACTCACCCCCTCCTTCCCTTCCCTTTCTGTCCCGTTCCATTGCCTTCCCCCCCCACCAGCAATCACAGCGCACCACTACCACCAGGGGGGGCGGCGACGGGACAGGAAGGAAAGGGAAGGAGGGGGCGGGTGGTGGTGGTGGGCTCAGAGGAGGAAGCAAACACGCCGTGGCCGGAAGGGGGGGAGGCAACAGGAAGGGAAGCAAAGGAGGTGACAGAGGAGGAGGCAGGCACGTTGCGACTGCAGAGCCCAGGCGCAAGGGGGTGAGAGTCAAAGGGACGGGGAAAGGAAGGTGGCCAGCAGCCGGTAAGCGACGCTGCCCTTGCCTCCTTCCCACTTGAGGAGAAGGCAAGGTCAGTGTCTCTGGAAGCTGCTGCAGCGGCTTTCCCGACTGATCAGCTAATTGGTGGGAGGGGGAGGAGGTGGGGGGGGGCGAAGGAGAGAGAAGGAAACAGGGGAAAAGGAGAAACCCCTGATTTCTGCTCTTCATGAACCACCACAAACTGCATCAAAATTCATGAAATTCAGTGGTTGTTCTTCAGTTTGCAAGCATTGCTTCACAAACCATGAACTGCCCAAAATTCGTGGCAGACTTTAGTTCATCAGCTAGTTTATGCCCATCCTTATAAACCATCTCTGAATGTCTCTTGCCTTGAAAACCCTATTGGGTTGCCATAAGTCAGCTGTGACTTGATAGCACTCTCCAGCACTGCCCAGTGTAGCTTCCCACATACTTAGACAATGCATGGAGGAGTTGTGGTGTGAAGGGTGAGTAGAAGGCAGCTTCATGTGCAGACACTTTCCTGAATAGTAGGAGATTTTAAGGCAGACAGTACAAATTTGCTGTCCTTGAGATGAGAGGCTATTGGTGACTAATGTTGTTTATGCAATATATAATCATTTAGAAAGATTTTTTACTTATTTAGAAACTTTATATGCTCTCTCTCCAAAGACCTGCTCAAGGTGGCTGGCAAGTGAAATGGTACTATTAAAAAATAGCATGAAAAGATACCATTAAAAATGCTCTTAAAACCAATCAAGGGCATTAAAAACAGCATAACACAAACACTGAGCAGCCTAACATGATATTTGTAAAACCATCTTCAGCCTTGAAACAGTGCATGAAACAGCTAAAAAAGATGGGGTCCTTCCATTAAAAGAGCATGGTTTGCTCTAACACTGGCAGCAGCTTTTCCAGCAGGTAAGAGAAAGGCCTTTCCCAGCACCTGCTCCCTGTGATCCAGGACTTTTTTTGTAGCAGGAGCTCCTTTGCATATTAGGCTACACACCCCTTATGTAGCCAGTCCTCCTGGAGCTTACAGTAGGCCCTGTACTAAGAGCCCTGTTAGCTCTTGGAGGATTGGTTACATTAGGAGGTCTGGCCTAACATGCAAAGGAGTTCCTGCTACAAAAAAAGCCCTGATCCTTTGATGAAAGATTCCTGGGACTCTACCTAGGACTTCTTGGAAACAGAGCAAGGGAGTATCACTGAGCCACAGCCACACTTGACCTTTGCTTTCTTTTCAGCATTATCAGCTATCTGATGCTACCATAAATCAAGCATGAAAATGATCTGTGTCTGATAGTCTGCTATGCCACATGGCTCTCATGCCGCAGTTGCCTTTTTTGTTTCTGCCAACATCTCCATTTTGATGACTTTGTCCCATTCCACCCCCTCACAAACAGGAAACATTTCACAGGCTATGGTTCTTCCCCTACACGTTCTTCCCCTACGTGTTGTTCTAATTTCCACCCATAATCTGGCTTTCAGTTTACGCTGTTTGTTTTTAAAACAAGTTCATATGCACACGGAACTGAGAAATCTTTCTTGCCATCTGCGTCTTGCTTGATCACGGCTACATTTTCTAGTAGATACAAACAAGGATTCCCATAGGGTTAGAAACGTTTCAGCAGTAACTACAGGAAGGTGACATGTAAGGTAAATCGCCATTCTCTGTGCTTGCTTTTTATGCATTTTGTCTTTCAAGGAAAGAGAGTAGAATTAACAATGACACTTTATGATTCCTGCCGCTCTCTTTTTTTATGCTGAAGCTCTACAATCCAAATAGGCAGCGGGTATGATTATTGTGGTTTACTTTTTCTGATTTATTAGAAAGTTGAGATCTGTGTTGTGCAAATAATGTTGTTTAAACAATTGAAGATGTCCCTAAAGAATTTGCCCTGCTAAATCAGGCCTAGATTTTATCAAGATCAGCACCACTCTTTTTCCAGATGTAGCTAGGTAGGTAGGTAGGTAGGTAGATAGATAGATAGATAGATAGATAGATAGATAGATAGATAGATAGATAGATAGATAGATAGATAGATAGATAGATAGATAGATAGATAATTTTATTTGTATCCCGCTCTCCCCGCCGAGGCAGGCTCAGGGCGGCTAACAACATCATACAAATTTCAATTATACAAAGAAAGCAAAAAACATAAAATTACATTTAAGCATTAAAATTCTGATTAGGTTTAAAAATTAGTTAATTAAGTTAATAAAAGTGCTAATACTGTTCTTTTAGGATGGCGGTTATCATTAGCAATTTCTTTCTTCGTCAGCGAAAGCCAGTCGGAAGAGGATGGTCTTGCAGGCCCTGCGGAATTGTTCAAGGTCCCGCAGGGCCCGCATTTCCTCTGGAAGTTGGTTCCATAGGCTCAGGGCTACAGAGGAGAAGGCCCGGTTACGGGTACATTGCAGCTTCACCTCTCTCGGTCCGGGAGTAGTCAACAAGTTTTTTCCGGTTGACCTCAGTGCTCTCTGGGGTTCATATGGGGAGAGACGGTTCCTAAGGTAGACAGGTCCTCGACCATATAGGGCTTTAAAGGTAATGACCAGCACTTTGTAACGAACCCGATATATAACTGGCAGCCAGTGCAGTTCGCGCAGTCCAGGCTGTATGTGCTCCCATTTAGGAAGCCCCAGCAACAGTCTAGCCGCTGCATTCTGCACCAGCTGCAGCTTCCGGGTTCGGTACAGAGGCAGCCCCATGTAGAGGGCATTACAGTAATCCAGTCTCGAGGTGACCGTTGCGTGAAGTACCATTGCCAGATCTTGGCGCTCTAGGAAGGGAGCCAACTGCCTTGCCCGCCTTAGGTGGAAAAAGGCTGACTTGGCGGTGGCTGCAATCTGGGCCTCCATTGATAATGGAGGCTCCAGTAAAACTCCCAGACTCCTAACCCGGTGCGCCGCTTTCAGCGGCGCCCCGTCGAAGACCGGAAGAGGTATTTCCCCTTCCCGAGCGCCCCGACCCAGACAAAGGACTTCTGTCTTCGCTGGATTCAATTTCAGCCCGCTCCCCCTCAACCAAGTTGCCATATCCTGCAAGGCCCGGTCTAAATTCTCAGGGACGCAGTCAGGCCGGCCGTCCATCAGCAGATAGAGTTGGGTGTCATCTGCATATTGATGGCACCCAAGTCCGTATCTCCTGGCAATCTGGGCAAGAGGGCGCATATAGATATTGAATAACATTGGTGAGAGAACTGCCCCCTGGGGCACTCCACAGTCCAGTGTGCGCCTCCGGGACCGCTCGCCCCCAATAGCCACCCTTTGTCCACGATCCTTGAGGAAGGAGGAGAGCCACTGTAAGGCAGACCCCCTCACCCCTATGTCGGTGAGGTGGCAGGTCAGTAGCCGATGGTCGACTGTGTCGAACGCGGCCAACAGATCTAACAGCATCAGCACCGCCACACCGCCCCGATCCAGATGCCGTTGGAGATCATCTACCAGGGCGACCAGTACTGTCTCCGTCCCATAGCCCGGGCGAAAGCCGGACTGGCAAGGGTCTAGGATGGAAGCATCATCCAGAAAGCTCTGCAACTGCAACGCCACTGCCCTCTCTATTATTTTACCTAAAAATGGTAAATTGGAGACCGGTCGGTAGTTTGCCAATTCGGCCGGGTCTGCTGTACTTTTTTTCAAGAGGGGTCGGACCAAAGCCTCTTTCAGGGATGATGGAAAACGCCCCTCCGAGAGGGATCTATTTATGATGTCCCGTAAAGGACAATCTAGCTCTCTCAGGCAGGATTTAATTAGCCAGGAGGGGCATGGGTCCAAATCACAAGTTGTAGGGCGCGCAGAGGAGAGCTAGGGAAGAGCAAATAAGAATACATGTACATTAGAAGAGCCTAGGGTTGCCAAGTCCTCTTCATCCCCCAGTGGGGGACATTCGTGTGCATGATGCACGTGCGCGAGACGAAATGATGTCACCCAGAAGTGATGTCATCAAAATGGCGGCACCTGTGCAAGGTCGCTCTAGGCATTTCCGGGAAAACTTTATGGTTTTCCTGGATGCTCTAGCCATTTGGGAGGTTAAAACTCTATGGTACCTATTGTATCATAGAGTTTTACCTCCCAAATGGCTAGAGCAAATGGCTATGCCTAGAGTGCCCCCCCGCACGGGGTGCCACCATTTTGATGATATCATTTCTGGGTGATGTCATTGTGCCAGCGATGCAGGGGGAGCTTTCCCCCATTGGCTCAATGTGGGCCGGCAGGTTGAGAACCTCTCGTGTGGGAGATTCCCCGCCCGGACGAGGGGCTTGGCAGCCCTAAAAGAGCTGTTCTGGATCAGACTAGTAGTCCATCTAGTCCAGCATCCTGTTTCATACATTGGGCAAACAGTTGCCACGGTGGGTCAAGAAACAGGGCATAGAAGTCAAGGCTTTAACCAATGCTCCCTCCTTGTCAACTCCAGACAACATAGATCAATTACTATGGAGAAAATGGCTGGTTTGGAGAGTGGACATTATGACATTACTGCCAGTTGAGGTTCCTCCTTTCCCTGAATCCCACTCTCCCCAGGATACAGCCCCTCATTCCAGGAATTTCCCAACCCAGATTTGGCAACCCTATTTAAACTAGGTTTCATTTGTGGCTGATTTGCACAATCAAAACAATCACTGTTGGTATTGGTGGCGCTGCCACAATTTAATTACTCATTGAGTAGAGAGGTATTTCCATTTGTCTGCCCTGAAGCTATTACTCATCAACTTCACTGGGTGTGCAGGCATTTCAGTACTATGGGAGAGGGAGAAAAACTTCTGTTTGCTTCTGTCGCTGCATACATACTTTTTTTTTTTGTCCTCTCTTAGTTGCCTTTTTTTTCTACGCTGAAAACTCCAGACTCTTCAACCTTACCTCATAGGAAAAGTGCTCCAACTCTTTAGTCATCTTGAAGGCCCTCTTCTGTACCTTTTCCAGCTCTGCAATGTTGCTTTTTGAAACATGGCAATCAGTATCAGTACTCAGTATTCCAAGCAAGGCCACTACATAGATCTAAATGTTCTCATTTTCATTTGTTTTATATGTTTTGTCACTCATTTCTGTTTTCTACAATTTGCTGTTTGGTTTGTTGCTTTGTTTATATTGCTTATGCATATTGTATGTTTCATATCCAATTTATGCAATATTTATGGATACCATGTACATCATTTATCCATAAATGTATTATAAATGGGATGGCTGCAATGTGCTATGGGCAGTGATTGGGGAACAGAACTTCCTGGATCCCTCTTCCCACTACAGCTCCCATTTTATTCATGCAGTGTGGAGACCATCACTAACTTTGTATGGGTGAAAAGTGTGTGTGGGGGGGGGGCTCAGTAGTGGGATAGAAGAATCTGCAAAAACAAACCAACCCTCTACTGCCTAACACAATTGCCATTCCACTGTCAGAAGTATAATTATGCTGGCGGAACAACAATTTTGGATCCTATGCTCATACAGTATCTATGCATCCATGTATATATTTTATGGGGATAATTCATTTGAAGGAAAGAGAAAACCATTTTTGCCAAAGGGAACTGATGACAGACTGTCCACGTGAAAATTACTAATCTTGAACATTGGTTCCAGTTTAAATATCTTGATTTTGTGACCAAGAACATGCCTATTTACCTGGGATGCATGTAGTTTTCTATTCCACCAAGGAGCCTTAATAAGCCTGTGTTGCTGTTTTGAATGTAATTGGTGGCATTGTATCCATGGTCCTGTAGAAAACTGAGGACCTTACAATATTTTACTACGATTATTTGGAATATATCTTGAAGGAACTTTAAGTTGGTTGAATTTTGTTGGTTGAATTTTGACTATATGGATGGTTCTGTTTGTATGAAGTGCTAGTACATGGATTAGAAAGTATATTGTTACACAGTGTTTATTTTGTGTTGCTCCCACCTAGAGGCTTGACAACCCTAGGTTCACAGTTCTGTTTTGCAGAAGAATAAAAAGTTCTGTTTTGCCTCTGAATAAAAAGGTTCCTTTACTATTACAAGTTGGGAGGATTCAAGGAATCATTTGGGGGAGGAATTTCTATCCCCCAGTGGCACAAGAGGGAAGAGACTATGAATAACTCCCTGCTCACCACTGGGGATGCAGTGGTTCCCCAATTCCCTGCTCACTTTTTCCCTTTTTTTGTGTTTGTGTGTGTGCTGTCCAGTCACAGCCAACTTATGGTGACCCCATAGGGCTTTCATGCAAGAGATGTTCAGAGGTTTTGCCATTGCATGCTTCCTTGTCATGACTCTGGTTTTCCTTGGTAGTCTCCCATCCAAATACTGGCCAAGATTGGATAAGACTGGGCTAGCCTGGGCTATCCAAGTAATGACTCTTCATAGGCTGTGATCAGACATGCAGTTTGATTTTGTAATGGAGAGTTTTGATCAGACATCACCCCTTAACATGCTTCAATGTGCTTTCACCCCATGGTTGGTTGATCAGATGCAGCAGCCACTAAGTGGGGCGGTAGGTGTTTTAAAAATAATTTGTCTTTGAGCATGCACATAAGCACTTATGGGAAGCAGTGCTTCAAACTTCTGGCAGAATGGCAGCATCTAGTGACCAATAGGATTGCTGGAGGAGGCTGCTGGGATAAGAACATAAGAGAAGCCATGTTGGATCAGGCCAATGGCCCATCCAGTCCAACACTCTGTGTCACACAGTGGCCCCCAAAATTTTATATATATATATACACACACACTGTGGCTAATAGCCACTGATGCACCTCTGCTCCATATTTTTATCTAAACCCCTCTTGAAGGTGGCCATGCTTGTGGCTGCCACCACTTCCTGTGGCAGTGAATTCCACACGTTAATCACCCTTTGGGTGAAGAAGTACTTCCTTTTATCCATTTTAACCTGTCTGCTCAGCAATTTCATCGAATGCCCACGAGTTCTTGTATTGTGAGAAAGGGAGAAAAGTACCTCTTTCTCTACTTTCATCTCATGCATTATCTTGTAAACCTCTATCATGTCACCCCGCAGTCGATGTTTCTCCAAGCTAAAGAGTCCCAAGCATTTCAACCTTTCTTCATAGGGAAAGTGTTCCAGCCCTTTAATCATTCTAGTTGCCCTTTCCTGAACTTTCTCCAATGCTATAATATCCTTTTTGAGGTGCGGCGACCAGAACTACACACAGTACTCCAAATGAGACCGCACCATCGATTTATACAGGGGCATTATGATACTGGCTGATTTGTTTTCAATTCCCTTCCTAATAATTCCCAGCATGGCGTTGGCCTTTTTTATTGCAAACACACACTGTCTTGACATTTTCAGTGAATTATCTTCCATGACCCCAAGATCTTTCTCCCGGTCAGTCTCTGCCCATTCATACCCCATCAACTTGTATTTGTAGCTGGGATTCTTGGCCCCAATGTGCATTACTTTGCACTTGGCCACACTGAACTGCATCTGCCACGTTGACGCCCACTCACCCAGCCTCAACAGATCCCTTTGGAGTTCCTCACAATCCTCTCTGGTTCTCACCACCCTGAACAATTTAGTGTCATCCGCAAACTTGGCCACTTCACTGCTCACTCCCAACTCTAAATCATTTATGAACAAGTTAAAGAACATGGGACCCAGTACCAAGCCCTGCAGCACCCCACTACTTACCGTCCTCCTTTGTGAAGACTGCCCATTTATACTCACTCTCTGCTTCCTATTACTTAGCCAGTTTTTGATCCACAAGAGGACCTGTCCTTTTACTCCATGACTCTCAAGCTTTCTAAGGAGCCTTTGATGAGGAACTTTATCAAAAGCTTTCTGGAAGTCAAGGTAAATAACATCTATCGGGTCTCCTTTGTCCGCATGTTTGTTCACCCCCTCAAAAAAATGTAACAGGTTAGTGAGGCAAGATCTTTCCTTACAGAACCCATGCTGAGTCTTCCTCAATAACCCGTGTTCATCAATGTGCCAACTCATTCTGTCCTTGATAATGGTTTCTACCAACTTTCCCAGTATTGAAGTCAGACTGACTGGTCTGTAATTTCCCGGATCTCCTCTGGAACCCTTTTTAAAGATGGGGGTGACATTTGCTACCTTCCAGTCCTCAGGAACGGAGGGAGATTTCAATGAAAGATTACAGATTTTTGTCAAAAGATTCACAAATTCAACTTTGAGTTCTTTCAGAACTCTCGGATGTATGCCATCTGGACCCGGTGACTTATTAGTTTTAATTTGTCTATCAGTTGTAGGACCTTCTCTTTTGTCACCTCAATCTGACTCAGGTCTTTCAACACCCCTTCCAAAATTAGTGGTTCTGGGGTGGGCAAAAAGTTCTCATCTTCCACAGTGAAGATGGACGCAAAAATGCATTCAGCTTCTCAGCCATTTCCCTATCCTCCTTCAGTAATCCTTTTACCCCATGGTCATCCAAGGGCCCCACTGCCTCCCTGGCTGGTTTCCTACTTCTAATATATTTGAAAAAATTTTTATTGTTGGTCTTTATGTTTTTTGCAATATGCTCCTCATAGTCCCTTTTTGCCTGCCTGATCACAGTCTTGCATTTGATTTGCCACAGCCTGTGTTCCCTTTTACTAATCTCACTTGGACTGGTTTTCCATCGCTTAAAGGAGTCCTTCTTACCTTTTACAGCTTCTATCACTTTGTTTGTTAACCATGCAGGCCTTTTCTTATGCCTGTTTGTGCCTTTCCTAACTTGTGGTATGTATTTTATCTGAGCTTTTAGGATTATAGTTTTAAATAGTCTCCAAGCTTCCCCAAGGGTTTTGACCGTATTTACCTTTCCTTTCAGTTTCCTCCTCACATGCCTCCTCATCTCAGAGAATTTATCCATTTTAAAGTTAAACGTGGTTGTGGCGATCTTTTTGGGCAACTCCCTATTTATACAAATGGTGAAATCAATAAGATTATGGTCACTGCTCCCAAGCGGCGCAATCACTTTTACATCTCTCACCAAGTCTTGGGCATTATTTAGGACCAAATCCAGGATTGCCCCACCCCTGGTAGGTTCTGAGACCATCTGCTCCATAGCACAGTCATTGAGAGCATCAAGAAACTCAATCTCTTTCTCTCGACCAGAACACATATTGACCAAATCAATCTGTGGGTAGTTAAAATCAACTGTAGTTCAGTCTGGGGAAGTGTTTTGGAAACTCTGCTTTTGAGAAATTCAGTATTTCAAATGTTTCAAAGCTGGGGGAGAATAGAATTTTGACAGAGAGAGACAGGCAGAGACAGGTGTGAATTTCCATTTATGCATACCTCATTAACTGCCCCCCACACACAGCCTCCTTAGTTCAGGGAATGGACGGGAGCCAAATGTTGCTGTCTGATCAAGCACTTCAGATTCATTCAGAAAGAGCAATGGCAACAGATCAACGTGCTCATTTGATTGCACTTTGGAAGGTAGAGACATGGTAGTGCTCGGCCGCCTTCCTGCCTGTGTCCCATCCCGATGGCGACAGGTAGTGGGGCCAGGCGAATGTACCCGCCTCCGACACTGGTGTTATGCGATGCCAGGTCCATTAACAATAAGACCGCTGTCCTCCGGGATTTCCTATTGGAACAGGAGGCGGACCTGGCATGCGTGACCGAGACCTGGGTGCGCGATGGGGAGACCGTAGCTCTCTCCCAAATGGCCCCCCCAGGATACTCGGTCTCTCACCAGTCCTGGACTAGCGGGCGGGGGGGGGGAGTGGCACTATTCATACGGGAGGCTTACTCCTTTAGGGCTCTCCCGGCCCTGGAGATCAGGGGTATTGAATGTGTCGGCCTGATATGGGACGTTGGGGAGGGCTTGGCGATCTGGCTGGTGTACCGTCCGCCTAACGCACCAGCCGGCGCCTTATCATCCCTGGTGGAGGCCGCGGCGGGCTAGGCATTGGAGTATCCAAGGCTATTGGTCTTGGGTGACTTCAATGTTCATGACGACGACGCGGCCTCCAGTCAGGCGATGGACCTGGTGTCATCCATGGCGACACTGGGACTCTCCCAAGTTGTCACAACGTCCACTCATCAGGCGGGGCACATGTTAGACCTGGTCTTCGTGGCGGGAGTTTTAGTGAATGATATTACTGCTAGAGCAGTGCCATGGTCGGATCACTATGCCCTTAAGGCTCGGGTGGATGTGCCACCCCAAACCTGTTTAGGCGGAGAGCGTATTCTAGCTCGCCCGCGGAGCCTGATGGACCCAGAACAGTTCCTGACGGCTCTGTGGGATCCTGGGCCCCCTGGCGATTCCTTGGATGATCTGGTGGAGTCCTGGAATGATAGACTCTCCAGAGCCATCGAAGAGATCGCACCTAGGCGTCCTCTGCGCCCCCGTTCTAAGTCGATGCCCTGGTATAACCAGGGGTTGCGACAATTAAAACGGGGACTCAGACGACTAGAGAGGCAATGGCGGCGTATTCGAGACGAAACGACTCGAACATCTTATAGAGAGATTATGAAGTCCTATGAGGTGGCAATCAAAGCTGCAAAGAAAACATACTTTGCGGCTGAGATTGCGTCCGCAACATTGCGCCCGGCACAACTATTTAATATAATTCGGAGTTTAACAACACTGCCTCAGGGCAGGCCAAATTGCAAAGAATTGGAGATTGGCTGCGAGGCCTTTGTGAACTTTTTTGCGGACAAGATCGCGTCGCTCCGCCTCGACCTCCCCGCCATATTAGAGACAGTTAGTGAAATCGAGGCTCCGTGCATGTCTTCGGATTGTGTTCTGGATGGTTTCAGCCCTCTCAGCCTGGAGGAAGTTGACAGGATTCTCTTATCTGCATGCCCAACAACCTGTAAATTGGACCCGTGCCCCTCCTGGCTTATTAAATCTTGCCAGAGGGAGCTTAGATATCCTGTACGGGAAGGATATCCCTGATGGAAGGGCAATTTCCAACACCGCTTATAAGAGGCGGTGGTCCGTCCCCTCTTGAAAAAAACATCATTAGATCCGGCTCAATTGGCACACTATCGGCCGGTCTCAAATTTGCCCTTTTTGGGCAATCTCATCGAGAGGGCAGTGGCGAGGCAGCTACAGACCTTCCTGGATGATGCTTCTGTCCTCGACCCTCTTCAGTCCGGCTTCCGCCCGGGCCATGGGACGGAGACGGTGCTGGTTGTCCTAGTAGATGACCTGCAACGGCATCTGGATTGGGGTGGCTCGGCGGTGCTGATGCTGTTGGACCTATCGGCAGCGTTCGATACAATCGACCATCGGCTACTGGCCCGCTGCCTCGCTGACGCGGGGATTCAGGGGTTGGCCTTGCAGTGGCTTTCCTCTTTCCTTGCGGGTCGGGGACAGAGGGTCGCTATTGGGGATGAGCTGTCCCGGAGGCACACGCTTGATTGCGGAGTGCCTCAGGGTGCAGTTCTTTCCCCGATGTTATTTAACATCTATATGCGTCCCCTCGCCCAGATTGCCCGAAGGTATGGGCTGGGTTGTCACCAGTACGCTGATGACACCCTCTATCTGCTCATGGATGACCGGCCGGTCTGCGCCCCACAAAACCTGGACCGGGCGTTACAGGCTGTGGCTGAGTGGCTCAGGCTGAGCGGGCTGAGGCTAAATCCGGCGAAGACAGAGGTCCTTTTGCTTGGGCTGCCGGGGTCCGGGAAGGGAAATCCCCCTACCGGTTTTTGACGGTGCGCCGCTAATCGCGATGCAGAGGGTCAAGAGCTTGGGGGTACTACTGGAACCTTCATTAACGATGGAGGCCCAGATAGCAGCCACTGCCAAGTCCGCATTCTTCCATCTTAGGCAGGCAAGGCAGTTGGCCCCCTTCCTGGAGCGTGACGACCTAGCAACGGTGATCCATGCAACGGTCACCTCGAGGCTGGACTACTGCAATGCCCTCTACATGGGGCTGCCCCAGTGCCGAACCCGGAAATTGCAGTTGGTGCAGAACGCCGCTGCCCGGTTGTTATTGGGGCTCCCAAGACGGGAGCACATTCAGCCGGGACTCCGGGCTCTGCACTGGCTGCCAATACTTTACCGAGTTCGGTACAAGGTGCTGGTCATCACCTTTAAAGCCCTGTATGGCCTAGGACCTGCCTACTTGAAGGACCGTCTCTCCCCACACGTTCCCCAGAGAGTACTGAGATCAGGAACTCAAAATCTCCTGATTGTCCCCGGGCCAAAGGAAGCCCGTTTGAAAACCACAAGGGATAGGGCCTTCTCAGTAATGGCCCCTTCCTGGTGGAACCAGCTGCCAGAAGAGGTAAGGGCCCTGCGGGACCTTGTTCAATTCCGCAGGGCCTGTAAAACAGTCCTCTTCCGGCTGGCTTACAACTAACCAGCACTGAAACACTGAAACATTGAAACACTGAAACTTGAAACTGAGTGCAGTTGCAAGACCGCCATATGTCTTGAATGTTTTAAGTACATAACTATGTGAATGTTTAGATTTTAATTATGTAAATTATGGAATGTCTAATTTTTATGCATAATTTTATATTTTTATGTCAGTTTTAATATGTTGTAAACCGCCCTGAGCCACCTGGTGGGAAGGGCGGGATATAAATCTCAAATAATAAATAAAATAAAATAAAATAAAAAGGTGGGCTCTATGGCAGTATACCCCATTGAAGTCCCTCCCCTCCCCAAACCCTGCTCTCCTCAGGCTCCACCCACAAAATCTCCAGGTATTTTAAACTGGCAGCCCTATTTATTGAACTGAATAAATGAAAAGAAATGAAATTTCCATTAAGTGAAGAACAGCCTGAGTGATACTATATAAGCAAGAGATATCTCTCCTCCCTTCCATATGCTGTGTAGGGAGAATTTGTAGGGTAGGGACAGATCCAAGTGGGTAGCTGTATTGGTTTGAAACAGTAGAACAAAGTTTGAGTCCAGTGGCACTTTTAAGACCAACAAGTTTTATTCAAGTATGAGCTTCCATGTGCATGCACACTTCTTCAGATACAATGAAATGGAATTTACCAGCCCATACATAAAAGGCAGAGGTTGAGCAGCAAATTAGCATACAACATAATGGAGATGCAAACAGGAATAATATAAACTCACCATTTAATTCTAGGGCAGGGGGAAGTGAAGCAAATAAATATGTTGAAATTGGAGATAGATGTGTAAATGTATCATTCTTAATTTTGGAGGGCTAAAAGTATAAAATCCCAATTTTGTATCATCCATCCCATCTCTGAGTTCATTTCCAGGCTCATTTAAAAGTGTAAATCCCTTAACACTCTGGGACCAGAATACTTCAAGAATTACCTTCTTCCTGATGCTAAATCTTTTGAGGCCCTTCTTCAAATTTCCTAAACATTGGAGTCATTGTGAAAGGTTATACAATGCAGCAGGCTTTTTCTAGAGCAGCGTTAAGGTGGTGGGACTGAATGAAGGTGGCCTACCTTGCATTTCTCCAGATCAAATCAAGCCTAAACTCTTCCCTGGAAACAAAGATGATTAAACTAAGGTTTTTGTGCTTTGGTTCCTAATTTGAGAAGACAAGAGGTGCTGGAAAAGACAATAACGCTAGGAAAATTTGAAAGCAGCAGGGAAAAAGGAAGATCCAACAAGAGATGGATTGACTTAATTAATAAAGCCACTTTGGTTCTTAGTGTGCAAGACCTACTAATGACAGGACATTTTGAAGGCCATTAATCCATAGGTTTGCCATAAATTAGAAACAACTTGAAGGCACTTAATGCACCCATATCTTGCATTCCTCTTCTCTGCTTTTTAGCATTGAATGAAGGCAGTCCTTTTCCAGGGGCTTGGGGGAGGGTAAAAGGTTGCTGATATTAATTTTATTTTGCTGGAAGCAGATTTTCCCTACTCTGCTTGACATCGTGTAGCTCTTGACAATGTGTAGCAGCGCAGGAAGCAACTGCCACGTACTTCTTAAGCAGAAAAACTTGCTTATGCAGGAACATTTTTTTATGAAACTTGCTTTATGAAAAGGTAGAAGATAGCTTAGGCAGATGGACATATTATAAAGAGTCTGGGTTCTGGTCATTGTGACTCAGTCCATCCTACATGACGGAATGTTAATGTATTTGGGGATTGTAGGTATCCCCTCAATGGGCCTTGATGGTCAAGTAGCCATTAGGGATTGGGAGAAGTTACCTTGGCAGAAGGGAGCAGGCACATGTATATGAAAAGAAATCACATTTTTAATGCTAAAAAGTATAGAAAGAGAGTGATGGACTTCATTGTGAGAGAATGAAGCACCTGCGAGGGGGGCGGATCTCTCTGTGATTTGATAGGGGTTGCAGTGCCTCCATGTATATACATTTGCTGTTAAGTCACAGCTGACTTATGATGACCCCATATTGTTTTCAGGAAAAGAAACATTCAGAGGCGGTTCGCCATTGTCTGCCTCTATGTCATGATACTGGTATTCCTTGGTAGTCTCTCATATAAAAACTAACCAGGGCCAATCCTACCTCACCCACCTCACAGGGTGTCTGTTGTGGGGGAGGAAGGTAAAGGAGATTGTGAGCCACTCTGAGACTCTTCGGAGTGGAGGGCGGGATATAAATCCAATATCATCTTCTATCTTCTTCTTCTTCTACGAAGCTTCCAAGATCTGATGACTTCAGGTTAGCCTGAGGTATTCAGGTCAGGGTGCTTTACATTTACACTGGTATATAAGTACAGCAAATACAAGAAAGACATCATACGTTTCCAGTGGGCTCTGTTCTCCAAAGGGAACCAACCTTGGAACTTCTTACTAATTGGTGAAATGGGGGACAAATGACACCAGCTTTCTTCTATCAAGTCAGACAACTGGTTCACCTTGATCACTGCTGTCTCTTCTGATTGGTAGCAGTGCTCTTAGGCTCTTTCTCACTGATCTAGTACTTGAGATCGCTTGTACTTTGGGCACCCTTTGTGTATGATTTACCAAAAAGAAACAGGTCCTCCCCTTCAAGAAGAATGTCCATGTTTCTAGATTCTCAGTGTGAGTATCAAAGCGTTTGGATTGGATTCTTTCCTACATTGCATCACTGCTTACTGGAACCCCATGCCATCTGCAATACTCTCTCCCTGGGTATTGTATATTTTTATAGGACAATGCTAGTGACTTGTAATAGTTATCCAGAAAGAATAAATAGTTAGTTAATAGCAAACTGAGTGGAATTTTCCCTTTCACCGCTTGAAAACAATCAAACCACACATTGCTGCTTTGATAAACCCTCAGTAAGGACATGATCCTGTTCTTATTGATCTCAGTGGGAGACAGCCAACTGTTTCAATGACAACCAAACCCATAGCTTCATCTAGAGTTGCTTAACAGGTAGCAATTGAATTGTTGTGCTGACATGAGCCTCCATGTTATGGTGACCGTGGGTGGCTGGAAGAAAGAAGAATGCACAGTAAACAGTTTTCAAAGGGGGGTAAGGAAAGAGGAAATGACTTGGGGTGAAACTGCTTTTGGTGCCAATTCAAGAAAATTAGTGTAGACAACTGAAGATTATGCAAAGCAAGACACAAGTGATGGCAGTATGCAATGTAGATGAACATTTTAAACGTGCACTGAGAGGGGATCTTCTGTCAAGCGTAGAAACAGCCTTAGCCAGGGAAAGAAGTCATGCAGCTGTTTTTATGTTCAGCTGTTTCCAGGGCAGTTATTTTATCCAGCTTTTCATATGGACATCCACTGGGGCATCTCATTGTCTCTACTGGTGGATCCTGTTTTCAAATAATGCTTTCTTTACACAATATATTGGCCTGCACACTTAGTTCCTGATTGTCACATACCCCACTTGAACTGAATGCATTACCTAAACAGACCCTCCATTCTCCTGTTATGGCGTTATGAGAGAACATTAGTAGCAGTGAGCAAATTGTCCTTTAAGGAAACGTCTGCTATTACTGATCTCCATCTTGAGAAACCCCTAGTAAGCTTCTGAGGACTCCCAGGGCTTCTGGGAATGCCATTTGAAATCCACTGATGTAGAGCAACCATTTGCTATCTATTGACAACAGGAACCACAATATAAGGCAGTAACGTGTGTGGGAGAATCATGATTGCCCATCTGAGGTGCTCTGGAGAAGGGTAGAATTAGATAGAAAACAGGTAGAAAACAAGATTCAAGATTCAAATTCGGAACTCAGTCTTGTCCAAGGGGAAGGTATTACTGTATCCAGGGGATGGTTGGGCATTACGGTCACTTATTTTTTCCCTAGTGGGTAGATAGCTTGCTTCCCCCCCCGGGCTGCACCAGCACAGTGGAGAAAAGGATGGTACCAATCTCAGCAAAGCTGAGGCAAAGGCAGTGCCAGATCAAATCAAGTTGGAATGGGCTGGCTAGGCAGCCAAGGAGGATGCCATAGCACTACCTTTCTTAAACCTGACCTTTTTTCACTCATTCCTTTTGGGGGGGGGGTGCTAAGGGTTTTTCTAGGGCTGTTTTCCCTCCAGTCTGTCCCTGACTGTAGCATAACTTTGCCTGCTGTCTCCAGTCTCATTCCAGGTGCCCACTCTCCTGTATATTCTGATGTCTTTGCTACCTCCTAGGACATTCATAGACTTTACTGTAATTTCCTGCAATCTGTCCAAATTATTGCTATTAAATTTGAATACAGAGAGACCACGTGTATTATTTTTTAATTTATTTATTGAATTTCAAAGGAAACAAGGCAGGGTAAATCATGGTGAGGAAGTGGTGCAGGGGGAAGTGTTTCCTGTTCAAAAAACGGTTCCTTCTGCCTTCTCCTGTGTGGCAATAGCTGTTTTGTGTCTCTGTATGAGTTATGTATAGTGCAATTTTGTGCAGTTACTTCTGCCTAAACCCAGCGAAATTAATGGAAGAGCTAGATTCGAGTCCAACAAGATTTTGGGATATGAGCTTTTGAGATTCAAAGCACTCTTCCTCAGCCTGGTCCACCTTCTAACAACCTCAGTGCAGCTTGATCTTTATGATGCAGCAAGACTTGTAGCCGGTGACAGCACTCTTCATATTTCCTATTTTGAAGCCAAGCAGTCACTCAACTGTGGAAGGATGACTCTGCTTTTGTAGCTCGAACCCTTGGCCCTTCTCAGAGGCAGAATGTGCCAGTGCTTATTCTGTATAGTTGGGTTTCACTGTCAGGTAGGATGCATCTAAAGTCAGGAGGCTACCCTGGAAAAGGGGGGAAATAATTAGAATTTGTTGGGGTGTGTGTGGAATAGTTGTTTCATAGATACGTTGGAGGCAGTTGTATTTTCATATCTCTTGAGACTATGTTACATAATCCTTGGGAAGATCCAAAAGGGTCTGGCAGTGGTCCATTGTTTTGGGTAACAGCAAGAAATAAAAAATTCCTATCCAAAAGCAACAATCAACATTACTTTGTCCTCAGGACATACAAAGCTATTGGTTTCCAGCCAAGAAAATAATGAAGCATGTTGCTGTAGATAAATTTGAAGAGAGATTTGTTAGAGCACTGATTCTTCCCTGATGGTAGCTGAGGCGATTTGCTGAGAATGCAGCAATGGGAAAGTACAGAATACTTCTGAGTCTGAATTCTAGCCTGATGCTCCTTGACTCAACCAAAGGGCCAAAACCTACAAAAAAGCGCCAGGTTTCCAAAATTTTGGAGAAGCCAGCATGGTATAATAGCTTGGCCTGGTTGCAGGGACTCAGGTTCAGATTCCTGCCCTATGCAGAAATCTCAATAGCTTTGTTGGACAAATCATGATGTAGCAGCCTCTATTACTCCCTAGGGTGGATAAAATGAGTTTAACTTTTGTGGAGGAAAGGTAGGAGAATATGTGGCGACCAAAAAGATACAGCTAGAATGCAAGTCCGTCTGTTCTATGTAGTGGACAGTGGAGTGATTTCAGATGCCAAATAACATTAGCAGGAATATGTCAATAGCAGATGTTGTCATTCTAGCTGTATCTGAAGAAGCGAGCAGTGACTCATGAAAGCTCACACTCTGCCACATATGTTGTTAGTCTTTAAGGTGCTACAGGACTGTTGCTCGTTTCTACTGCTACAGACAGACTAACACAGCCACAGTTATCTTGAACTAAAAAGATGTGTAAGTTAGCCCTTGTTTTGGCAGAGCCTTTGAGAAGGCCATGATTATGGGCTTTGGGGTAGGAGCTCCCTGGGTCTTCTCTTCACAGGCATGGTCCATTTGACCTTTAACATCACCTGCAGGGAGTACTTAGAAGGGCATTTCACTCAGTGTGAAAGAGCAACCGCTGTTTCCTGCCACAGCAATTAGACTTGATAATTTATGTGCATGAAAAATTAACAAGAATTTAGTAGCGCTTTAAAGACAAACAATAATTTCACCATAAGCAATTATGGACTGGATTATACACAGGTTCCTCTCTAGGCAGACTGATGCACAGCTTTCCCTGAATGTGAGAATGTTCATTACCGTGGTGGCTTGCATGCTAAAGAACCACAACAGAGTTCCTGGAAGGGGTTTGGCCTTCTTCCCTTGTCCACTGTAAGGCTGCACCTGAGGGCTGGGGGAGGGGAATCTGGATCAAGCAAGAGATGTGGCATGAGAGACTACAGCTGGAAGGGGGAATCTGCATAAATCTCTCCCCCAAACTAAGGTCGTTTTCGCACTCACCTCCAGCCGGCGCGACCCCCCTCTTCACCGCGCAGGATCTGCGCGGATTTCGCACTAAATGCTGCGGAGCAGCCTTTTGCGCCGGAAACTTCTGTCGCAAAAGCCGCTCAAACATAAACCGCCAAAAAGCAGTTCCCGTTTGAGCGGCTTTTGCGACGGGAGTTTCCGGCGCAAAAGGCTGCTCCGCGGCATTTAGTGTGAAATCCGCGCAGATCCTGCGCGGTGAAGAGGGGGGTCGCGCCGGCTGGAGGTGAGTGCGAAAACGACCTAAGAGTTCTTTGACTCATGTAAAAAGCAGGAAGCAATTTCTGCCTTCTCTTTGTTCTGCAATTCCCTGTCCATATCCCATTCTGTTCTCACTAGGAGCAGCCTTGGGTAGGGGAGCAAAAAGGACTGCAGTGAGAAACTGGAGGTGGGGAAAAACTTTCCAGGAGCTCCATCCATTCCGTCCACTTTAGAGTCCATCCCAGTGGTCTCTATTCTGGATATTTCTCGTTACATTTTTCTTTGGCTGACTCAAAATGCACCAACATCATCTGGGAACATTCTAATTATTGTGCTGGGGGAGCCATGTGGTCAAATGTTTCTCACATGTGAACACTCAGCTGGGAAGCACACAAGTTTTCCAGCTGGGTGACATCCTTAGAAACTCTTTAGAAAGCGAATGAATTCCTTCCCCCTCCCCCTCTTTCCATCCCCTCTCTGTCTTAGAGAGGACAGAGTTGGAAATGCCAGCTGCACGCTGATTTATTGGGTTTTGTAAGAAGATCCAGGTTGATATACAGTAGACCCCCTCAGTGCAGAAGTGACATGCCCCAGCACTTCTATATTTCAGACTACCTGCTGATATGGGAAAAGAATTGCTTTTTGTGGGCTTTTCCACACAGCAATGCTTTCCTGTGGTTTTCTTGTTGCGTTAGCAAAGCAGTGACAATGGAACTTCCATATGATGGGTTTCTACAGTTTTCCCTGGCTTAGTCCTCATAGCAACCAGTATATCCCCCCAAGTCATTAGGGAATTTTTAATACCCATGCAATGTACAAAACCACCAGAATACTGTGGAGAAGTGTGTGTGTGTGTGGGGGGGACTTGCCTTCCAATAGCATCTATGCCAGGACAAGCAACTTGTGTTTAAGTGGCCTGTGTCTATTTAATATATTCTTTCTTTCACACCTTCACACTGCTGCCATACTTGACAGGTTAAGGACCAGCCTGAGGTTTATCATCTATCAATTTTAATAAAATATAATGGCTATTTACCTTATACTTCTACTTTCCACTTCTGTTACTCTTGAAGAACCTTCTGGTGGCTATAATTGGTATTCCTAATAAACCTTTGTCCTTGCTACAGTCACTTCCCACAATAATTATCTCATTCTTTGCTAAGCACAACACAGCTGAAGCATTTAACAAGGTCTTAGCCTTCAAGCAGATCTGCACAAAGCAAGCCAGCCGGCTCATGGTCAACCACAAATTAAGCCAACTTTGCTCCACATTGCATTTTAATGCGGAACTAGACTGAATTTCCCATCTAAAGAACAGCTTTTGTGTGTGTTTGTGTGTGAATGCAGCCTAAAGGGCTGAGCTGGGACTTCTCTGTCTCTTCTTTGAACAATAGCCTCTTCCTCATCCTACATCTTCAGGCTTGCTGCCTGAATAAATACGTAGTGTTCTCTGCGCATCTAGCACCTTGAACAAATCCATCCGTTAACTAGGATGATTCTCAAATCCTTTGGTTATTCTAGTAAATGAAAAGAATAAATGCAGATTTGTGCATAAGCTGCATGATGAATCAACATCACAGTGAAACCAAAGCCAAAATGTACTTAACTGTATTTGCTGGCACTCAGTCCTCATTACACTTTCTTCCCTCTCTCTGTTTTTCCTTGGTTGTTGGTTTTCTCAATGCTCTAAATTTAGATTGCAGGCTCCTCAGGGCAAGGACGTTGTACAGGTATTTGTGTAACCTGCCATATATAGAGGTGACATTATATAAACAACAGGATGGAGTAAGAAGCTGCTTGTGCTAATGCTTGTACAAGTTTGCTCCAAACTTCACAGTGCACCAAGAGGCCAGCTCAACTGCTGGTCCCTTCTTTGTGCCTGTGCAAAGAGTTTGTGCAGGTGAGAAAAACGTTAGGTTTAATGTTGCTTTTTCTCACTCACAACTCTTGCAGAAGATGCATAGACCTTCTGTGAGCAGAAGATACTATTTGGATCCAACACAAGAAAACAATGCTAATGATCATAATCATTTGCAATGTTGCCAACTTGCCATGTTACCTTGTGGGTATCATCTAGTAGGAGCTTCTTCTGGAGAAAAAAAAAGGAAAAGTTGAGCTTGTTTTCCTTTCTCTGGCTTCTGACACTGCAACTGTAGGTACCAATTGTGACTGATTTACAGCAATAATGATCTTTTCAGCATACTAATGCCCAGAATCAGTCTATAAAATAGTCAATAGAAAAACGTTTAAAGGGAACTGGATGATTTTCACACTATCTTTTATCTAGAAAAATAACCAAGTGAAAGTATTGACTTTCTTCACAAACATTTTCCACTTTATGGGGAAATAATGACATCTGCTATGCACTTGATGCAGATATGTGTCTTCCGTTAGATTAAATGGTTAACATTAGGAAATTATTTACATATTTAATTCTGCACTCATCCCTATACATAGTTTAGCCATACATTCAATGTAGTTTACAAGTAAAAACATTAACAAATCCTCATGACACAAACCAATAACATTTTGCAAACAGTCCAAGCATGAAAACAGAGATGGCGGGGGGAGAGGGAGAGGGAGAGAGAGAGAATGCTCAGACAGCAACTGTGGAAAGACTTCTTACAGGAACAGGAAGATCTTTCAAGTAGCTGTGAATTTCCTGCACAGTGCAGATAACCTTTGGGTCCTTTCCAGCTGTATGTTTTGCTGAACCAGTGGTCCACAACATGGCACTGGTGAGTGCCATGGCACACACTAATGCATGTCCTAGGGTTCATTTGCTTCTTTGACAAAGCATCTCTTTCCCAACCATAGCTTTTCTCTATCTCACTGTTCCTCATCTGCTTCTGAAGAACCCAGGAAGTATCACCTCGGTGTCTGCAGGGAACACCCATTCAGAAACAGCTATCTTTCATTGTAGGATGATGCAACCTCCCAACATTTTATGACTCACTCTGTACCCCATGGGATCCATTTTGTGACTGAATACTGTATCAGCCATTTTGTAATGGTGTCTACTTTCCATCCTCAAAATTCCAAAAGTGCCCACAGATTCAATAAGACTGAGAATATACAAGGATAGATTAAGTAGGAGTTTCTGTGAGTAAAGCTGCTGTGATGTCTAACCCTGCTTAGTAGGACAGAGGTGCTGCTGTACTCCCTTTACCCAATCTATTGTCGTAATAGTGAGACAGACATAAAATCTTGTTTCTGGATTAGAGTGTTTGACTAGATCTGGGGGACCTGGGTTCAAGGTCGCTCGGAATCTGACCAATCTGGCCATATCTCTAATTACTCCTTTATTTTGGAATGGGAAGGTTTGATCAGACATCCCACCCTGAACCAGCTTCACTGCACGCTTACCCCATGGTCAGTCATTCAGATTGTTGCAACATCCTTTTTTTTGTTTTGTCTTTCACGCATGTGCATAAACAAGTATCCTTTTTACTGCTTCACAATCCCTCTGCCAAGTACTGAGGCCTCTCTGTTTCCTTTGCATTGCCTCTCTTCCTTGGAATACAATGTGTGTGTGTGTAAGCATCATGCAGATTCACATGAGAGTAGCCCTATTGACTTCAGTGCATTTACTCTTGAGTCAATCATGGGATGCTCTCAAACAGCGACCATTTTTCTGCTAACAGTTTGCATGGGGGAAAGTGGGAGGAGAGTAGGGTTGCCAGACTCCCCAGGCTCCTTGCCAATATGGGAGCCCAACTAGGGACTATTTCCCATGGTTTTCCAACCCCAAGAAACAGGAGGTTTTTTTGGGGGGGGGGGTTGTCATTCAAAAACAACTCTCCTGTGGGCTCCTGATCCT
Organism: Heteronotia binoei; assembly: GCF_032191835.1. Taxonomy (NCBI): domain Eukaryota; kingdom Metazoa; phylum Chordata; class Lepidosauria; order Squamata; family Gekkonidae; genus Heteronotia; species Heteronotia binoei. The sequence goes on along the minus strand of NC_083226.1, from coordinate 143,788,854 downwards.
TACAGATTGTTGGGTTCAGAAACAAACAAGCAGTGATTCAAAACCTTGGGGCAAAGATCTGCTTATGTGCACGTTGCTACCCGATTAAAAAAAAAAAAAACACCAGCGAAATGGAAGGTTCACACTTTCCAACTGCCTTGAATTCACAACAGGGGTGTTCAGACATGCAGGGTGAACACACTGACATCCAGACTTTCCCTGGTAGCTAAGAACTATGATTTGGAGGTGGGTCAGAACAGGGGGCCAACAACTGGAGAATGGGAGGCAGATGTCGTTGTCTGATCATGCACTTTAAATCTGAAAGGGAACAGCAGAAACACTGGTCAGACTGCTCATCTGACCACAACACTAGTTAAGCTCCCATGTGCGTCATGGGAGTTTTGTGATAAGAAAACAAATGAGAATTGTACTTTGCACTGGGTTCTTTGGAGAAAGGATGCAAAAAATAGAAAGGGGTCACCATGCTGCTTTAAGACACTTATACTGGCATCTCTCCTCCACCTGATATCTATTGCAGTGGAAGATGTTGATCTATTGCAGCAGAAGATGCTGCTTGAGCCAGGGCCTCTTCAAACTAGGGGCTGGGTCCAGCCACCTATCAAACAGCTGTCCAAAATCTGAATTGCCATGGGTGCTGGGGACCCTGCAGAAGAAGCTGAGCCTGCAGAAGAAACTGTGCCCCTGCCACCTGCACCAGTGCCCCTGCCACCGGCACCAGTGCCCCTGCCTCCTACTGGAGAAGATCCAAGCCCCCCTGCCTCACCCTCCCGGGTGGCTTGTGTGCGTGACCGCCTTCGTCAGGACCTCAGGGATTGGAGGAGGGTGGCACGCTCACGAGCAAGACGCTCCCTGAGCCCTGAGTTCTAAAAGGATTCTGGCCCCTCTAGGAGTGAGGATGCTTGAGTCTCAGCAGGATCCTGGCCGCCCTCTGAGTCAGCAATTAGTCCAAATGGGCAACAGACAGCAGAGGGCTATATAGCTGTGGGCTTTGGGAGAAGGCTTTGTGGACGCAACTAGTCACTTACCTGATGTTCTAGCATCCACTTCGGCTTCTGACTTTGGCTTCTGGATCCCTTGACATTGGCTTTGACTTCTGGACCCCCTGACTTCGGCTTCTGAACCTCTGACCTGCGATACCTGGACTTGATTTGGTTTTGGCGCTTTGAACCCTCTTTGCTCACCAGCTACAGACCTTGGACTGCCCCTGGACTTCACCTGGCCTGGCCTCAGCTCATGACACGAATGAGTATTGGGATTCAGTTTCAGTTTGCTTTATTACGGTCCATGACCAAATATACAGCACAATGCAGGCCAACAACAACCACATAAAAATTGTAAAAATCAAGATGGACCTAAATAGGTGAAATGTAAGATATTTAAAAAATAAATGTGAAAATAAAATATAGCACATTAGTATGAATAATGAGATATGACAAATAATACAGTAGTGGTCAAACATCTTCTAGCTTAATAAATATAGTACATATAATAAAAAATTTAAAAATTATACAGCTCCAGAAAAAATATTAACTAGAATACACTGGTTAAAATTACAATCTGTTACCTCGACATTAACTTGTAAGAACCATAAAATGCAATTTGATTGCATGGGAACAAAATTTGGCAACTTTATGCATGGTCTCTGTATTTATATCAGTTTCAGTAGCATTTGTGATGGTATACAGAGTACTCAGGCATTTAAGAAAAGATAAAATACAAGCTTGGAAATATTAAAAAAAAAACAGTCAGTTCAAGACCCCTTCTTTACATAATCCTCATGAATTCTCCTAGCTGCCGCCATAAATTTGGCACAATTAATTGTGAACTGGGGGTTAAAATCTGATAACAGCGTATTTCTGATTTTGAAATCAGAAAACCCGAGACATCCCTCCAACAAAGAATAAATGTACCTGGCTCGTATGCCAGGGTATAGGCCACACCCAAACAAAACATGGTCAATCGTTTCAACTTTATCTGCACTACAAGGACAAACCCGCTCAGCCATAGGCACCTTTCTTCCTTTTAACCAGCCTTAGCAGCATTGATCATGTTTTCAGTGCTAAACAACATCAGCTTATCTGTATGGCAGAACAAATTGTTTAGAGCCTTAGAAGAGCCCTCAGTAAGTAAAGGCTGGCTGGCTCTTCAGAAGTGCAAATGGGCAATATGTTTAAACAATGGAGAATAATATATATTATTTTTCACAGAAGGAATTGCTCCTGGCTCTGAGCCCTTGCTAACAATATTTATCCTCGAATCAGAGGATTTTTGAGCCAGTAGACCCAAATAACACAAACTTAGTTCAATGAGTTGTAAAAGGGGCACAGGGCCATAGTAGTAATATGCCATCACTACTCAATAAATAAAAATCCAAATAATAATTTTTGTACTTTTCAAAAAAACCCATTTGTCTTTAAAATTCCCACTTAATCAATAGCAATCAATATTGTTACTACCTTGGGGATTGCACCCAAGTACATTTATTTTAATACTTGTCAGCTAAATCTGAAACAAAAGCAACAAAGATTAATCAAAAAATGTGGTGCTTACACCAGCCAAATAATTGGATAAGAGCATAACTGGTAGGCTAGAAGAAATGCATCAGTTTTAAAAACTGATGTGTGGGAGAGGCTGTGTCTCAGTGGCAAACAGCTGCTTTATAAGCAGAAGGTCTCTGGTCCAGTCCCTGTTATCTCCAGTTATAGTAGGTGACGTGGAAGACCTCAGCATGAGACCCTGGAGAGCAGCTGCCAGGCAGAGCAGATGGTACTGACTTTGATGAACCAGTGGTCTGACCCAGTACAAGGCAGCTTCATATATTCAAACTTCCTGTGGTCTGCCACTGACTTCCTGCATTCCACTGTCCCATTTTCTGGAGTCACTTATTTTGCCCAATACAAGTTAGTGGTTCCCAGGGAGAGAGCAAGAAAGCTGGAAATTGAGGGACTCTGTGAGTAGGAGACACATCAACCACAGGAGATGCCAAAGAATGATCATTAGTCCTTTCAACTATAAAGAAAATTCTGTCCCTTCATTGAATTAGATAAGTCCCTTAGTTGTAATATTATTAATCACACAAAGTTACTCCACACTGCTTAGGATAGTGTTGTATCCTTCTTTCTTCTTAGTTAACTCTTGCATTTGCTGTTGATTTGGTTGATAGAATTGATCTCCATTGGCTTCATTCATTTGAAAAGATAGAAAGGCATTATTATATAGTAACAGTGGCTTTGCCTGAGCAAAATAAATGCATGTAGAAGCAATAGCCCATCTAAGTCACCAGTGCTCAGTTGCATGTAATTGATAGTAAATAAAGGGGTTAATTTTGCTCTCTAAGCTATTGTTATAAGCATAATTATTTTGTGTGTCTTCATTTCATTAATGAATTGCTGCTTTTTGCCTGCATCTCTTTCCCCATTGCTTTTGCTTAAACCTCCTGGTGGGAAGGGACAGATTAATTTTGCTGTGCCGTAATGAAACTGTATGCTACATTAGATCTCACCATTTGGCATGTGCTGCCAATATCGCCATTATGTGTAATGAATTATTTTTGAGTCCCAAATTAATATGGGCCTTCTGTGTTCCTCTCCAGATATTTGTGAGGGCCCAGATGGCACACCAACCAACTTAAGCAGTTCCCTTGAACTTCTGTGGCATTCTTCAGCATCTTGCTGCACATTTGACACCTGAGTTCAGTCCTTGAGGTTAGTTTCACTGATGAGTCTGGGGGAGAATAAATGGAAAGCTGGTGATCTGGCTTGTATAGAAGACCAAAGTCAGAAAGGTTTGATGTTGCAGCAATGTCACAAAAAGTTTGCTGCACGGTAAGCAAAGTGGTAGTGTGTACAGAACAGCTGTACTGGTAGTTCCCACATTCATTCTTGACCGTTTGGTTTTTTAAGACCTGTTAAGCATAGCATTTTTGGACTGTTTTTTTTAATAATAGGAAACCTGTTGGTTGCTGGCAAGCAAATAGATCTGAGATGAAGGTGGGGGCTGGAGCAGTGGCTGATGATATCACAAAGGGTGCTTTCACATGGTGACTGTTTGGAAGTGGATTTGCAAGTTGCATTATTGAGTGTGTGTGAATGCACCCAAAGGCTTCGATGCCTTCCTAAAACAACAGAAAATATGATATACTGCAGATTTCATTTCCATCACATTAAAAGTTCCAGGTTCCTGTGATAAAGTCTTAAGATCTTCCACTCTTTATTGGCTCCCTCATAGTAGTTCTTTTGCTCATGTTGGCTTTGGAATCACTTAGCAGATAATGAGACTCTCTATGGTGTGACCTTACTATAAAAGATACAGAAGAAACCCTATGTGTTTCAGTGCATGTACATAGGGACAAACGTCTAGAAAAATAGAAATAGTGCATACATCACAGCAGTTTCAGTAATTATACAAGGACTGTACATAGAAATGTCATGGAACAGCCAAGTCACAGAGACAGCTCTGACTCTTCTGATGAAGAACAGCTAGATTCTGTGCCTCTCAGCCACCAGCCAGTGCAGTTAGGCAATCAGATAAGGAATCACAGTGAGGAGGCCATGAAGTGCATGTTTCATCCCCCTGCCTGCAGCTGACAGTTCAGGGTCAGTCACCTGCCCTATCTCCTCCAGGACCCCCAGGTCCACAAGAGAAATGTAGGGTGGTTTAGGCTGAGAGATTGTGATGGGCCCAAAGTCACCTGGTAGACCTCTATGGTTGAATAAGGGATTCAAGTCCGGTCATCCCACGTCCTAGTCTGACACTCAACCACTATGCCATGGCATCCCCCAGGGCCAGCGCTAGGCTTTTTGGCACTCGAGGCAAATCACCCACTAGCTCCCCCCATTATTAAAAATATAGGGAAAATGAAGAAACTTGAAACTTTACATTTCTAATTTACTGATTTTAATTTTTCAAAAAAATGTGATAAGTTGTTAAAAGAATTGTGAGAATAAGTGCTTGCCGGCTATGCCAGAAAGGAGGGTGGCAGGATAGGATGAGGTGGGAAGCCAAGACGCACATTGGGGAGAGGGGGTGGCTTGGCTTTGTTGAGGGCAGCTTGGTGATGGAAGAGGACAAGGTGACAGTGGTCAGGAGCCAGAGTCATGCATTAGGGAGGGGAGGGGGTGCCCAGTGGTAACCCCTGGGCCAGGTGGCACCCTATGTGACTGCCTACTTTGTCTACTCCCACGCATCAGCCCTGGCAACCCCGTTCCACACAGTTGCAAAGGAATTATTTTTGAGCATTTCACTTTCAAAGCTAAACAAAACACAACAACCCTAAAAACCACTGAGTGTAACGCTTGCAGGACAGGAGTCATTGAATGGTTGACATTTGCTTTTTAATGAAACAAATGCTTACAAAGCTCATGTAAGAAAGGTGAGCAAATTAGATACAGCTCTCCAATACATGATGTAGCCTTTAGAGCCTATCCATGACTAAACACACTTGTCTGATGTTGGGCGGGACGGATTAGATCACAAACCTGACTCCTTCACCTCTCCTCAGGTTCTCACATTTAGAACCCCAATAAGATTTTGTAGCAAAACCCTGCTTGTGCACAGCAAAGAGCGAGGCATCAGTGAGGTTATACTTTTTTAAAAAGAAAGAAATTGATAACTTGGAAACAATTGTGAACAGTAGCCTAATTGGGGGATATTTTTCTCTTTTCTACAGAGATGTGTGACGGTTGAGCCTTGTAGATGTCATCCATCACCTCTAAACATGTGTGTGAGAGACAGCCTTTTTAATCTCTTCCTGTAATCAGCTCCCAGGAGCCCAAACATTGAAAATCCGTATAGGGGTCCAATATTATTCTCACTGAAGTAATGCAGCGACCCAGGATGTCAGAGCACAGAAACGCTGCCAATCCCGACACTGTCGGCAGTCGTAGCTGCTACAGGCGCCTGTGTGTTTAATAAGCTGAGCTAGATTCTCCATCAGAAGTTGACACCATGGCAAAATAAAGCTTAGCGCAAGCTGATTCTCTGATCCCATTATTGATAAGCGCTTAAAGCTTGTCAATGAAAATTAGGACTGGTTAATCCCATACATTTGTTCCCCCCTCCTTCGCAATTTTTAATTACAGGGTGTAGGAAGTAATGGGACCCATTGTGAGGCTGCAGCGCGAAAAAACAGTGGTGCTGCATATTAAACTCAATTTGCCCTGATATAGTTTTGTTTCCTCAAGTGTCCTTGGAAAATGCAAACGAGACAGCCAGGCAATGCCGCAGCAGTGCAAACATTTTCCTTAGCTGGCAAGGCTTCCCACGAAGAAATCTTTCTTTGTTTGCCAGCAGACAATATTAATGACAACGACTGGACCTGAAAGGAATTAGTGCACAAAAACTGCATTATAGGAACATTAAGGGGTGCATTTGCTCAGGCTGATTTATTTGAAAACCATGAGCGCAAGGAAATGTAGCGTCCCAGATGAAATCCTAGGCTGACACTGTCCATTTGGAATGCTTAGGTACTGTTAGATTAGCATACAGAATAGATTGTAAAACTCCCCAGTCTTTCCTGGCTGCACCTTTAATGTTTTGTACAAAACAAGGGGTGCCCCTGATTGCTTTCAATTCACCCTGTGCAGAGATGCAAAAATCTTGCCCATTTTCATGTTTGACCTTTGATGTTCATCCCTTATTAAGTGTGCTTGCATGCTTGCAAATAATTTGCATATTCCCGAACATTACCAAAAAGAAGTCTATTTTACAGCAGGACTGAAAAAAGAAAGGGGGTGGGACTTGCTAGAATGATGCAGCCTTGATGTAGGGATTGAATTTCTTCTATGAATTTCTGACCGCACTTGGAACTGCACAAAATAGCAATGAGGTATTATACAGGAGGTTTCTTTGGAAGGTATGTGAAATCCAGCTTTTGTTTTCCTTCAGGATTTTTTCAGTATCTGCTCTTTGCTCTCCGTACCTATCACTAAACTCTCTCCATGAATTGGTCTTGCTATAATCAGTTGCTTGCTCGCAGGAACTCATTTGCATATTAGGCCACACCCCTGACATCAACATTGTTTCCCACAGGACTTTTTAAATAGAAAAAGCCCAGCAGAAACTCATTTGTGTATTAGGCCATGCCCCTCGACACCAAGCCAGCCGAAACCACGTTAGTGTGCATTCCTGCTCAAGAAAAGCCCTGCTTGCTTATCTTCCCTTCAATCTCATCAACCCCCTGCAGTAATTTCAGAAGGCATCGACTAAACCCCAACATGGTCCCCAACATGGCATTCATAGGCACTGTGATATCTGCCAGCACCTTTCATGGTGCCCACCAACTGTTTTTTAGAGAGTAGGTAAGGGCTGGTGGGGCTTGTTGCCCAGCAGGAAAACTGGTTGGGTGTGCATATTTTCAGTATCAGCTGCCATCGCTGTGTTTGTTTAAGCTCTCTCACTTTCCCAGTATATTTTTAAAAATTACCTTCCTTCTTTTCTGCACTTGGGCTTCCTCTGTGATTGTGTCTGGCTTTGCTTTCCATGGCAGCCATTTTGTAATTGTGCCCACCACCCTATGTCAGAATTTCAGAGGTGACCACAGGCTCAGAAAGGCTGGTCTGCATGTGAGAGTTATGTGCCATCAAGTCAGTTCTGACTTATGACGACCCTATGAATTAATGATCTCCCAAACATCCTATCATGAATAGCCTTGCCCAGGTCTTTCAAACTGAGGGCCTTGCCTTCCTTGATTGAGTCAATCCATCTCGTATTGGGTCTTCCTTTTTTCATGCTGCCATCAACTTTTCCTAGCTCTGTTGCCTTTTCCAGCTACTCTCGTCTTCTCACAATGTGACCAAAGCATGACAGCCTCAGTTTAGGGGGGGGTTTTTTAGCTAGGGAGAGTTCAGGTTTGATTTGATTATTTGTCTTTTTGGTGGTCCATTATATCCTTAAAACTCCCCTCCAACACCACGTTTCAAATGAATCAGCTTTCTTTCTGTCAGCTTTCTTCATTGCCCAACTTTCAGCTTTGAGGATTCCTGTGTTAAACTCACCATTTTCTTCTGTCACTATGGTCCTGCCGTTCCCCTTTGTACACTCTCTTTATAGAAAGCATGGTGTAGTGGAATGTCAAAGTAGGCTCTGGGAGGCCCTGCAAGACCCAGGTTCCAACCTCTGTTCTGCTAGGGATACTCATTAGATGACCTTGGATGGGTCAGTCATTCTCTCTCTGTGTCTAGCCTTCTTCACAGCTATTGTGATGATGGAATGAAGAAATGGAGAATGATGTAAACTGCTTTTGATCTCTGCTGGAAATAAAAAGTGGGATACAAATATTTAAATAAACACAGTGACTTATTCATGCCAAATTTTACATTGACTTGGAACCTAGAAAGCATAGTTTCATACTTAGCTACAGGGCTTTTTTGTAGAAAAAGCCCAGCAGGAACTCTTGCATATTAGGCCACGCACACCCTGTTGCCAAGCCAGCTGGAATGGCATTCCTGTTCATTCCTGCTCAAAAAAAGCCCTGCTTAGCTACACATAGAATCATAGAGTTGGAAGGGACCTCCAAGTGATCTTGTCCAACTCCCTGCACAATGCAGAAAATTCACAAATACCTCTCCCCACACCCTTAGTGACACCTTCTCCATGCCCAGAAAATACCTGCATGTATTTGATCACAACAGCATATCCACGTCCTAGTATATTAAGGGTTGGTTAGAGTGAATGACCTCCAAGAGTGCACAGAGGTACTGGTGGGCACAGACCATATGAGTATTGCTTGAAGGCGAAAAAGACTGTATTTAGAGCATTAAACATATGTGAGAGAGAAAGTCCACTGTTAAATATCCAATGTGAATTCTGCATCCATTCAACCGATCCATCACCCAAATGAATCTCTATAACTCCTCCGTAACTTGGGGAGGGATCTGTTTAAGGAGGTGTGTGCTCTGAAGCACAGTCAGATGACGGAAGTGCAGCCCAAAGAGTTCATGCCATCAATGCCTAAACAGACGATCAACAAAAATAAAGAGTCCTATCATTTCATTGCCAGTAGAAATCAGTAAAAGTCCAGTAGCATCTTGAAGACTTACAAGATTTGTGGCTTTACAAGATTAAGAGCTTTGGTGAGTCACAACTAGCTGTATCTGAAGAAGTGAGCTGTGACTTGTGAAAGCTCATACTCTGCCACAAATGTTCGTAGTCTTTAAGGTGCTGCTGGACTCTTGCTGTTTTCTGATGCTATAGACAGACTAACACAACTACCCATCTTGAGCCATCATTTCATTGTTCTGACTGCTTTGCTTGTATTGCTAAAAGGGCAGCATACAAATGCAGGAAAAAAATCTCCCATTTTACAAGGACTTTTGAAACACAGTGATACATGGCAGTGTGTGAAGGACTTCAAAATGAACTTGATTGAATCATGTGAAAAAAACAAATGAAGATTGTTGGTATTAAGTAAATCAGAATATTTTGCATATAGTATAAACCTGTGTTAGTAATTGTGGTTGTGATAGCCCTTGGGCTTTTTTCATATACCGTATTGCCAGAAGGGCAGCGTACAAATGCAGAAAAGAAATAAACAACAATGTAAATGTAAAGAATTGTTTATATTATTGCCATTTTTAATATATTTGAATGGGCATTCAAACCTTCTGTCCAGTATTACAGTATTTTTTTTTGCTACAGCTAGAGGTGGTGGAAAAGCCTTTTGCACTTATAAAAGTATCCTTGAGTCTGCTGCAAGGAATGGTAGAAGAATACTAGGGGATATCTGGAGCTAGTTGCCTGGGAGAGACAATTGCCTTGGCAGATATCCTACATTAACACACCCAGCCAGTGGGCAGGTTCTCACCAGCCAAGCTGGACATTAATTCCCCAAAGATGTAAGCGACCATTGCAAGTATTTATTGAAACTATCAACTAGAGTGACTGGCAGCAAGAATAAGCATTTTCCCCCCCTCTCCCTCCTCCCATTTCATAAGGTTTATTGGCAAACAATGTATGAATTAATGATGCTTCTCTATCTAAGCTAAAGAAACTGGTGAAAATCTACTGAAGCCTTCTGGATCTCCAAGGGATGAAATTGACTTCTTCCATCTTCTCTTTCTCTCTTTTGGGAATTCATTAGCAGAGCAACAGGATTTCAGTGATTTCACCAATTATTTTTGCTTTGCCACACTGCAGCAAGGAGACTTTAAATATATATACTTTCACAAACCAATTCACATACAGCCCACAGATATATTCAGGTGATAAGTCTGCATTTAGAGATTGCAGCTCCCATGACCATTTCCCATGCATCACCAACCAGATGTGCTGCCACATGATGCTCAACATAAGATGTGTGTATGCTTTTCTGTATTGTGTGTGTTCTGCACATGTGCATTGATCACCCTGTACAACAATATATGTGCAGAGTTCATAGTCTGTTATCTGTGAGAGAAATCTGTCATGTGTGAAGCAGCTCTAATCCAGTGTGTCTGTGGGCCAATCAACATATGATGTGGGAGATCCATTAGCAGAATATTTTGCGTTTGTGTGTTTAACTGCAGTCATGGGACAGGAGGCAAAATAGATCAGGCCAGTGGAGGAAGGAATCCTTTTTCCCAGTGCTGTTTTTCCCCTTCAATAGGTGCTATTTGCCTTGGCAGGGCAGAGAACACATATTGCAGTGGGATTGGGGGAAAAGACATGAGAGGAATGCCTTAATCCTTCTGATCTCTCTCCTCCATATAATCCTGGGTGGGGTCCTTTACAGCTGTTATCAGCATTTCGGTGAAATGATATTATATTAGGTATTGGCGGAGAAGCACAGAGGTGTTTATATTGTTGGCTCATGCACTAAAGGATAGCAGACAAATGCATGAGCAAAAATTCAATGGTTTTGTTTTTAACTCCCCTCCCACTGAACTCTTATGATACAGCCAATACAGGTGATGTTGTTTATAAGCTTGGATTCAATGCCATGAGTTACAATGGAATTTAGCTGTGGTTCAATAGCAGAGCATCTGCTTTGCATGCTGGTTCAGTACCTGGTATTTCCCATTAAAGGATCTCAGGTAGCAGGTGTGAGAAAAGGCCTTTCTCTTCCAGACACTGCTGCCAATGAGAACAGACAGTGTGAAAGCTCAATGCAGAGATGGACTGACTTGATCTCAGCCAGATTTGTATGTTCATTCTGCTGAGTTACAGTAGCCAAATCTGTGAGTGATAAATCAGAAAGACTCCATTTGAAACATACCCTTGCCATGAACTTATTAGGGTTGGTTCATACTATTACTGGGGCTGTTCTTCACAAACCAGCTGAAGTTCTGACATTAGCTGTATAAGTAGCTATTGCACCACTGAAATCCCAGTGGTGCAATAGCTACCACTGTGGGGATGTGGGGTCTATTCTGATCATGCCTCTACTGTTCACTGCTTCTGCAACATATCTTTTAAAAACAAACTGAACCTGTTAGTTCCATCTACTTCCTGGCTTGGGTCCCCTATTCCCACCGTGCTTTAAACCACAAATAATAATAAAAAATCTATTCCCAGTTTCCAGGGAGCAGCTTCTACAAACACCCCCTTATGACTGTACTCAGTTTTTGTCTAACTCCAGCTAGAAATTTCAAGATTTGCCAATCAAATTCTAAAATTCCTCCCCCAGACACCTGATAGGGTTGTCAGTCTCCAAGTAGGGCCTGGAGATCTTCTTGTATTACAACTGATCTCCAGAGGAGAGGTATCAGTTCCCCGGCTGCTCTAGAGAAGGAGCTCTCTGGCATTACACCCCCCCCCACTCTGAGTTCCCTCCCTTCCCCAAACCCGACCTTCCCCAGGCTCCATCCCAAAATCTCTGGGAATTGCCAACCCTACAGGTCAGCCACACCACAGAAATTGCACTTCTGTTCCATAACAATAAGGGGGAAATCACAACACATTGGCTTCTGGAAAAAGGTTTTTCAAAGATTATGTTTTCATGCTGTAGATCATATGCTTGGAAGTGACTTTTAATTGTTTATTGCCACCCTTACAGCTCTCCTAGTGGCTCACACCAAAATAGTAATGCAAAATGGAAAGCCAAATAAAAAACAACAACAGAGAGAGTGAGAGTAAAAGCCCATGTAACAAAAGCAGAAATGGCATTTATACTTCTTCTTGCAAAACAATAAGGGAAAATCAGCCTCAGGCCTCCTCGAGGAGGTCATTCTACAGTCTTGGAGCCATTACAATAACATACCTGCTCCTTACAGTCAGTCTTGTAATTTTATATAGTGAAAAGGCTCAGAGCAGAGCCCAGAATACAGAAGGGAAAGGCGCCTCTTGGAAGAAGCTCTTCATGAGTTTCATTGCCCCTTGAGTATCAACACCCTGAATTGGGACTAGAAGCTAACTGGCAGCCCATATGGTTGCTGTATTTCTAAATCAATATGCTGTCATCGCCTTGTATCAGTCAGGATTAAAACACTATCATTCTCCAATAACTGCGGCTTCTGCATCATCTTCTAGAGAGCAACCCTAAATTAAGCAGATTAACATAGCACATACTACAGAAAGAGTTCAGACCTGTGCAACAAACGCAACTGATGAGAAATCTGAAGTCTGCAGCAGCTGCTTCAGGTTCTCAAAGTCCTGTTCTTGAGAAGCTCTCTAAGGCCCAGTTGACTCTTTTCTTAAGCAAGGTGCAAAGAGGCCAGAGAAGTGTGGACAAGTTAGGCGAAAACGTACAATAAAAATTAAGCAATCCTAAATATACTTTCAACTCAGAAACATGCTTTCGGCCTGCGAGCTTTCTGAATCACTTGGATTTTGTCCACCACGAGGTGCAGCCCTTGAGTATCCACACTTTATATCCTAAATAGATCACCTCTGGTTTCAAAAAAGAACACTTGCTTTTCTTAAGGAGCAATCCTGCTCCCTTCAGTCTGTTTAAAACTTCAGCAGAGTTGCCTACTGAATTCAAGAAATATCTGGGGACTTCGGAGGTGGAGCCTGGAGCAAGGTTGTGACAGGCATAATTTAACTCCAAAGGGAGTTCTGGCCATCACATTGAAAGGAACTGCACACCTTTTAAATGCCTTCCCTCCACTGGAAATAATGAAGGATAGGGGCACCTTCTTTTGGGGTTCATAGAATTGGACCCCATGGACCAATCCTTTTGAAACTTGGAGGGTATTTTGAGGAAAGTCAGTGGATGCTATGCTGCAAATTTGGTGCCTCTGCCTCAAAAAACAACCTCCAGAGCCCCAGATACCCACAGATCAATTCTCCATTATACCCTATCAAAATAGGTAATAATGGAGTGCCCAGCAGACATCCCCTCCCACTTCCTGATGACCCTGAAGTGGGGAGAGGGCCTCCAAAGCAGGGGATCCCCTGCCCCCACATGGGGATTGGCAACCCTAAACTTCAGACAAATTTCAAATATGTTCATGGATTGTGGTCCCAGTGACTAATACAACATCCAAGTAAGAGTTACAGAGCAACCTGTGTCCAGTTCAAAGGATACCTTCTTGTTGTTTACATCCATAGTAATGCAGAAGGTCCACCTTAGGATTTTTGACAGTAAACTGTGGGTGCTATCTCCTCATCTACTCTTACAGGATGTTTCTCTTCCAGCGCATACATCCTCTTGTTAGAAGTGAAAGACTTTGCACTGTCTCTTAGCCTCAGACTTCAGAGGGGGTCTGTAAAAGAGACAGAGGGCTAGATAGACCAGGACTCTGCTATCCTTTTTTCATATTTTCTGCAGCTGCACAGCAGTTGCAAGGAATTGCATCTTTTTTTTAAAAAAGAGAGTCCAAATGGGCTCAGAACAGTTCTGCAGGGGAAGGAAAGGTTCCTGCCTCCTCTCCCCAAGCTCTTTTGGCTGCCAGACAATCTTAGGATCTCATAGCTATTCTACACACAATGCCATACAATAATTATTAGTTATTATTATCTTGCACAAAAAAAATGTGTGTGGAGGGGATTTCTTTGATTTAGCTACCCACATGGAGTAGCACAACACCTGGAACAGCATGGGTTTTAAATGGGAAAATGGCTGAAGGGGACAGGAGCCTTTCCCCTCCCACAACACTGTTCTGAGCTCATTTAGGCTTCCTTTTTTAAATGATGCTGTTCCTTGCAACTGCTGTATGGCTGTGGGAAGCATGTTGGGTCCAGAGAACCCAGACCCAACTCTTTCAAAACCATGATTTTTAGTTGGGCCTTGACTCCACAGAAAACCAGATCATTGCTTGCCTTTGTTCTTGCCTCTGGCCCTTTGTCCCCTCAGACTGAACCCCGGTGTCCTGACACCTATCATCCTGACATTTGAAAAAGCACCAAAAATATAGAGATGAGATTACACTTTGAATTTCAAAAGGTGTTTTATTGGATGAGTATATCCCTGTTTTATTTCATGCCCCCCTTATCAGAAATGAACCTTCTAGTCTTTAGTTGTGCAATTTTCTGTTGCCTCATGTTGATTTGTTCCCATTAAAATTAATCCATTTTTCAATGTAATTGTTGTGTCAATTGTGCATAAATGGCATGAAAAATGGAGGTAAGTATAAATGGCATGTAAATAGTGTAAAAATGAAACCAAAGGAACAAAATAATATTTGACAGAAAGGAAAATAAAGAGAAACGGTTATGACTATGTACAAGCTCAAAATGAAATAAAAATGTCCATGTGGCCTCATTTCTACTAAAATATATTAGGCCTTGTAAAAAAGGAGGAGGGGCTGCATAAATGGGAGCTAAATCCTCAAAGAAAACCCAATAAAAGCTTTTGAAACCCATTTTGTCTGAAGTTTAATAAGGCATACAAGTCCTTTTGAGATATTAGAACCTCTGGTTCGCTGTGTTAGGGATGCCAGCCTCTAGGTGTAGTTTGGGCAGGGGTAGAATTCTAGCAGGAGCCACACACCCCTGATGTAGCCAATCCTCCTGGAGTTTACAGTAGGCCATGTACTAAGAGCCTTGTAAGCTCCTGGAGGATGAGCTACATCAGGGGGTGAGGCCTAATAGGCAAAGGAGCTTCTGCTAGAATCCCACCCCTGAGTTTGGGGATCTTCTAGGATTACAGTATCTCCAGACTACAAAGGTCAGTTCCCCTGGAGATAATGGATGCTTTCTTTGTTGGAGGACAGACTCTGTGACATTGAATCCCATTGAGGTCCGTGCTGTCCCCAGGTTCCACCCCAAAATCTCCAAAAGTTTCCCAGTTTGGAGCTGGCAACTCTATTCTCCGTGTCCCCTGCCAGTGACTGGGTGGGGCGGGGGGGGGGGGGGGAGGAAATCTGTCATCCCTAGCATTCATTAAAGATCTGCATATTGCCCTATTCTCACAAAATGGTGAGCACACATATTGGAAGTACTGCTCCCTGGACATATAGTAGTTGACATCTGAAATGGAGTATTGAAGTGAACCCTGGCTGTCTCTCAAGCCAAACTTCTGAAGCAGCCATTTATGTGAGTAATGCTATACAATGGCCTTGTGATTCACCTATAGATGTTTCATGTTCACACTTTCTTGGAAGAATACACTACAATGAAAGGACTGAGGCTCATTAAAAACAATAATACAACAAACAGCATATATCGGCTGCCTGTGCGTAATTATAGAAAGAGCTTATTTCAGTAAGTGTCTTATATGTTACAGTATGTAAATGGAAGCAGCTGCATAGTCATTAAACAGTATTCACTGAAGTCAGCAATTAAAGCATATGCATGAGAATTGGGGTGAAAATGCACATCAGGCAAAAAAGACTTGGGTGGAGGGAAAGGGCAGCATTGATTTACTGAGGGCTTCTGTCAGATGGATTGTATGAGGACCTGTTCAGTCTTTTTACCTGTCATTGACCCACCACACTTAACAAGTTATCAAAGATTGTACAATGAAGCAATTCTGCAATCATTCTACAGAAAGAAATCCTAACAAAAGAAAACAATTAGCAACAGTACGGTTTTGTTGACACAACCCTCACCCTCTACTCAGTAGACACTTTACAGAATTAAATAACTTCTTAAGCATTAATTTCTATAAAGAGAGGAGTGGGGTGAAACAGGGTGCCTTGGAATATTCTCCCATCTCAATTTTGAGGGCCAAAAATGGTGTCAGGAGATTATCAATTTCTATCCTGTTCACTGACATTGCTTTTGTTTTAACGACTGCTTTGGCAGCATTTACTGCTCACATATTGGACAGCAGCCTTTGATGCAATGCCCTGACCCCACTTTGAACATGAAGGACCAACTCACAAAATAATGACAAAAGCCAGTATTTGCACAGCTTGTCCATTCTGGATCAGAGCAAAGGAATTTTGTGGTACTTTTAAAACTGAAAGCCAGTCCACAGAGGCAAACTAGATTTGCCATGAAGTGCAAACTCAGCAGGAAATGCAATTACAACTCTTAGATGCATATATTTATGTATTGACTTCATTTAAACCCCATTTTTCTCCCCAGTGGGGACCCAAGTGGCTCACACCATTTTCCTCTCCTCCATTTTATCTTCACAACAAACTTGTAAGGTAAGTTAGACTGAGAATGTATGCCCAAGGTCATCCAGCAAGTTTCCATGGCCCAGTGTGGATTTAAACCTAGCTATCCCAGATCAGTGATCTAACCATTATAGAAACACTTGGTCTCAATTTGTTGCATTTAAGCTACATATATTTTATGCTTGCAAAGGTGATATATGAAGTGACCTTCAACTAACTTTTTAAGCTTTTGCTGGTGCTGGCTTATGTCACAATACAGTAGTTAGTCTGTTAGATTTTTTTTTTTGCTCCTTCTCATCTTTATTACTACAGAACTTTATTACTACTAGGACTGAAAAGGTTGAGATAGACCACAGGCATATGAGTGACAGCTAATGGAACTGAAAATAAATGACAGCTAATGGAACTCACTCTGATTGGGGAACTGCAGCTAACTGTCAAGAAAGGGGGTCAGTTAGGTCAGGGCCAGGGTCCCCAACCTCTGGTCCATGGCCTGTTAGTAACTGGGCCGTGAGATGTATAATTATTTCATTATATATTACAATGTAGTAATAATAATGCTAATAAGGAGAAGACATTGGTTTATATCCTGCCCTCCACTCCGAATTTCAGAGTCTCAGAGCAGATCACAATTAGGGGTGTACATTCGGTTCGGCCGAACCGAACAGACCTCCGAATACCCCCTGATTTGGAAATATACGGCATCGTATACTTCTGAATCCAATTGGAAAGCATTATACGGGAGCCGTATATGGCTCCCCGTACACTTCCGAATCAATACGGAAATCCATGGAAAAGGTGGGAAATGAGCTTTTGAAGCCTCAGGGAAGCTGCTTGCCTCCTTTCCTGCCTTTGGAAGCCTTTTCCCGCCTGTCCCATAGTCTCCCTGGGATCAGGGAGGGGGAGGGGGAGAGGAGCCCCAGCAGCCAATCCAAAACATGCATTTGCAAAATGCTTTGCAGGGCTGTTGTATAGCTGATGGCTGGGCTAATCCCCCAGCCATCAGCAACATTGTTGTTCTTTTGTTTACTTGGGTATCCAAGTAAACTCTGTTCTCTGGCCAATCACAGAGCAGTGAAATTTTTTGAAACTGCTCTGTGTAGGGCCAGATAACCTTTTTAAGGAGTCTACCTGGCTGGACTCCATTCCATTGCTGCTGTGTTGGTGTGTGAGAGAGATTGTGCTGCACTGGCCCTTGGCTTCAGCTGCTGCTGCTCTCTCTCAGCCTTGCCTGACCTGTCTGGAGAAGACATCTAAGATAAGACAGTCTTATTAAAGACTTTTTAAGACTCAGAGTTCCTTTACTTATCCAGATTTGGGTGGATAGCTTATTTGGGGTTAGGGGGTTCTAAGTTCTTGTACTGTTAAAAGTTATTTTTTTTAATGTTTTAAAAGGGTTCTCTGTTTGATTTGTTGCTGCTGTGTTGTGCTGCTGTTGCTCCTTTTCTCTTCTGGTTCTGGTTCTTTTGGGGGAGGCTGTTTGGCCTAATTATTATTGTTAAAAGTTAAGTTTTTTATTTTTATGTATTTTATTGTATAATTATTAATGTATTTTAAACTGATCTTTTGTTAGCATTTTGTATTGTAAGCCGCCCTGAGCCCGCCTTGGTGGGGTAGGGCAGGATATAAATCGAACAAATAAATAAATAAACAATAAATAAGTTCTTTAACAGTTGAGTTTGTTGGACTTTTCTCAGTTGGATTTGTTGCTGTTGATTTTGCATCCTGTCCTCCTGTTGTCCCTTTTCCTTGTTCTGGTTTTTTTGTGTGTGTGTGTGGAGGGGGAGTTGACTGGTTTGGCCTGAGGTTTTTTATTGTTAAAAGTTAAGTTCTCTAACAGTTGAGTTTGTTGGACTTTTCTCAGTTTGATTTGTTGCTGTTGGTTCTGCATTCTGTCCTCCTGTTGTCCCTTTTCCTTGTTCTGTTTTTTTTGGGGGTGGGGTGGGTTAAAAGTTAAGGTTTTTTTCTGTCACATTTTGGGTTTTTTAAATCACCTTTGGTTGGTATGAGGGAGTTGGTGTGTGGGCTGTGTGGGTGGGTCACTTTCATGTTTTTATAGAGTTATTTTTGGAGTCTGAGGGTGCTTTCAGTTTGGCTAGGGCCACTAAATAGGCTGCTCCACTTATAAGGGTGTTTTTAGGGATTGTGTTTTTTGAAATTTAAAAAATAATAATCCAGTTTAGGACTTTATATTCCTTCAAAATTCAGCTAGGCCAGAGAGGGGCAATGTAAAAAGATTTTAGGTTTCTCATAAAAGGCCGCATGACTACTAGGCCACATCAGGCTTCTGTCAAGAGTGACTCCATTTTGTCTTATTCCAGACTGTTCCTCTTGCCATATGTATCCAATTATACAATGCTAATGCTGTGCTTTGATGGCTGTGATCCATGATGGCTGGTGAACAGGACCAAGCTTCAGGGACCACCAAAACCACTGAAGAGGAGGAACCAAAGCCCAAAGGGCTGCGTTTTGCTCCAGCCACCATGATGGTGTGCAGAAGAGATTCGGGCTCCATAAATTTCCAGGAGAGTATTATCAGAGATCTGAGGGAGGACCCCCAACAGCAACATCGACTGTTGGGACTGCAGCGATCTTACCACCCGGGGGGGTTCCAAGGAGACGAGAGCGGAAGGGAGTACCCTTGGACAAGCAGATCGGGGAACTGTGCTGCGGAATGGGTGTAAGAAGCCCTTGCTAGCCAGAGCAGCCAACTCCGAGAGGAGATGCAAGCCATGCACACCTTTGTGATCCAAGAGATGGAGAACCTCGCCTGGCAAGTGCGGGCGATAGGGGAGCGGGTAGTGGCCATGCCCCCCCTCCAACCAGTTCAAGTGGAGGGTGAGCAACCCTTGATCCCCACTGGAGGAGAGCAGAACTGCCAGCTGGGGGTGAACTGGGCCTTCAACCTCAACCTGGACCGGAGGAACCGGAGGCGGTGCCGGGGGGCCCCGTGTCAGCAAAGCAAAATTCGATGGGGACCTGGCAGAGCTGGTCTACTTCATCGTGTCTGTGCAGGGCCACCTCAGCGTCTGGGCCCACAACTTCCTGACGGAGCAGTTGCAGGTGGTGTACATTGGAAGCTGCCTCTGAGGAGCAGCCGCCCAGTGGTATGTTACCCTGTTTGAAAGGCGATCCCCCGCACTGAACTCAACCACGGAAGTCCTGAAGACCCTGCAGCAACACTTTGAAGACCCCTTGCAGGAGACCAATGCTATAGCGGCCCTACAAGACCTGAAGCAGAGCACCGGGTCAGTGCGAGACTACCTCAACAAATTCAGGGTGCTGAATTCCAAAGTCCACCGATAGGACGATGGGGGCCAGGATCGAGCAGCTCAAAAGCGGCCTAAACTCCCACATCTATGGGGAGGCCCTCAAGCTGGGGGAGCCATGAGACCTGGTCGGGTGGACCCAACTGGCTTCTGAGATAGAGGACCGCAACAAGATGATCACCTTCCACAAGAAACAACAAGGTGGGACACCGAAAGAAGCCCGGGAGAAAACACCCAGGCCCAGTTTGCCTAAGAAAGCCCCGGATCAGCTCTCCCAAGAGGAGCGCAACCACAGAGCCAAAGCCAAGCTGTGTTTCAAGTGTGTGGGGGAGAATCACATTGCCATAGAGTGTCCTAGCAAACCGAAAGAGCCGTGGACCTCCACACCTCTAAAGCCAGAGGTGAAAAAGAAAACCAGGGACTCGGGCACCCCAGCGGCCAAGACCAAGTCAGCAGTGCTACAGTTCCGGGAGCAGATTACAAAAGAATCCGAGGAGGAGGATGGAGGGGCCCAGCTGTCAGGAAATGACCACGAGCTGCTATGAGGAGCACACAACAGCAGGTCCAAGCCACAGCCGCACCATTATGGGTGAGATTATCTGGGACTTTGTACTATGTGCCCATAACCCTAATAAACCCAGTCACGAGGCGGTTTTCCTGCAACAGGGCCCTACTGGACTCGGGATGCTCTAAAGACTTGCTATCCCCTAGCCTGGTAGAAGCATTAGGGTTAAAGATGGTACCCCCTCAAGAATCTTATGTGTTCGAACAGATGAACGGGAGCCCAATGAAGGGGGAGTTGTGTAGCACAGGGACGGAGGTATGCGCCTTGGGGGTAGGGGAACATTGAGAGCCCCACACTTTTATCATTGCCCCAGCTGCCAAATTCCAAGCTGTCCTCAGCCTGGAATGGCTAGCCGATCACGACCTGCTTGTCCAATGGAGCGGGAGTGCGATCTACTTCCTGGACCCGGTGTGTGAGAGTCACCGGTGGAATAAGAAGTGGGGCCAAACACCCTTCCCCAGCTGGAAAAACTTTGTGTCACCAAGGTTGAAGTGCCCAGTTTACCCTTCGAATACCAGGACCTGCAAAAGGTGTTTAATGCCCAGGAGGCAGACGAGCTACCCCAACACAGACCCACTTACTGCCATTGAACTAGTGGAGGGGGAGCCATTGCCCAAAGCTAAACTGTACTCCATGAGTTGAGGGGAAAGGGAGGAGCTGCAGTGGTTCCTGGAACTTTATCTGCGCAAGGGGTTCATACGACCCGCCAAGTCCTCTCATGCGACCCCGGTGCTATTCAGAAAGAAAAAAGACGGCAGTTTACGGCTTTGCACTGACTTTCATGGTTTAAACGCGATTTCCATGAGTAATGCGTACCCCCTCCTGCTTATATGGGATCTCCTAGGGGAGGCATCTCAAGGGAAAATCTTCACCAACCTTGATCTCTGAGATGCTTATTTCTGGGTGTGCATCAAAGAAGGGGATGAGTGGAAAACTGCCTTTAATACACCATTGGGCCAATATGAATATTTAGTCATGCCATTTGGTCTAAAGGAGCCCCCGGGAGTATTCATGAACTTAAATCAATGAAGTGTTGCACAAATACCTGTATAAGGGTTGGTCTGTTACCCGGATGACGTTTTGATATACTCTCAAGACCTGCCCTCATATGTTTGCCTAGTAAGGGAGGTGCTGCAGACCCTATATAAACACAAACTGTTTGTCAAGCTGTCCAAGTGTGAATTCCACAAAACAGAACTCAATTCCTTGGGGTACCACATCTCCACGGGGGGGTTGGGGATGGACCTGAATAAAATACAAGCTGTGGTAGAATGGGAACCCCCTCAAACTTGCAAACAGCTCCAGACTTTCCTCTGTTTTGCAAATTTCTATAGGGGGCTCATCAGCAACACTGCCAAGGTTACCCTACCACTCAGAGAACTATTGAAAACCAAGGGGAAGGTGCCGCAAGCCTCCAAGGGCAATTCCAGTCTCCCGTGGACGGGAGAGTGTCAAAAGGCATTCAAGGAACTGAAGGTTCGTTTTACGTCTGAGCCCTGCCTAATAAACCCCGATGAGAATAAAAGCTTTGTGGTGCAATGTGACGTGAGCGACATTGTCCGCACAGCCGTATTACTCCAGGAAGGGTTGGACGGCCAGCTGCACCCTTGCATATACTTGTCCCAAAAATTCAGCCCAACTGATTGTAATTGGTCAGTGTGGGACAAGGAAGCCTCTGCTATAAAGCTTGCCCTGGAAAAATGGAGGCATTACCTAGAGGGGGCAAGAGAGCCATTCAAACTATGGACAGACCACAAAAATCTGGCCGCGCTCATCGCTACCCAAAATCTCAACAATAAACAAGTGCGGTGGGCAGGATTATTCCTGTGGTTCAATTTCAAGCTGGGTCATATTCCCGGGAATCTAAACTTCCTGGCGGATGAGTCGTCCCACCTCCCTCAACACGGCAGCAAAAGGGAGGAGGTTTTTGACTCACTGTTCACGCCCTCTCAACTAAGTGCACTAGTGACCATGTGTGCGCAAAGTCGGAAGGATGCGGAACCCCTTGATGGGTTTCTAGGGGAACTGAAACAAGCCTTTGTTGATATCCCCCCGAGGAAGATTTACAATTAGTGAAGGGGGACAACGGGCTCTGGCGCAGAGGGGAAAAGCTCTACGTGCCTCCCCCCTTATGTAATCCAGAGGTTGCACGATTCCAAGTTGGAGGGGCATTTCAGTTTTGTTAAAACTGTACATTTAATCCAAAGGCAGTTTTGGTGGCTGGGGATGAGGAAGGATGTGGGAGAATATACCGCAGGATGCCCCACCTGCATTATGGAGAAAAAGAGGGGGGGCCTCCAGCCTGGACATTTACAACCCCTTCCCCACCGCTTCACGCCCCTGGGAATGTATATCCATGGACTTTATAACTGATCTGCTTCCCTCAATGGGAAAAACCGTGATCTGGGTCATTGTGGACATGTTTTCTAAACAGCCTCACTTCGTGCCATGCAAACAGCTCCCCATGGCTAAGCAGTTAGCCCAATTGTTTATCCAGCACATCTTCTGACTACATGCTTTCCCCACCAAGGTGATTTCTGACCGCGGACCACAATCTGTTGCCAAGTTCTGGTCGCACCTGTGCAAGCTGGCAGGGATAGAGCAGGGGCTTAATTCCGCCTACCACCCACAAACTGACGGAACACAACAATGCGGTGCTCGAGCCCTGCTGCCCTTTGCAGAGTATGCTTACAATAACAGCGTACATGGCGCCACCAAAGTAAGCCCCTTTCAAGCGTTGTATGGATATGAAAGCAAGCCATTCCCGGAGCACCCTCCCACCATCGGCTCCCGCCGAGTTCACAGAATAGTGGAAAGGGATAGCGGGGGGATGGGCAGTTATCAGCCAACAACTGCAGAGGGCGCAAGAGGGATACAAGACTCAATACGATAAAAAACACTCTGAACTTTGGGATTTAGCAGTGGGAGACAAAGTGTATATTTCAGCAAAGCATTTGCCCAATGCACAGAACTGCAAAAAGTTGGGGATGAAGTATTTGGGGCTTTTCCCGATTAAATGGATTATAAATAAAGTGACTGTTGAGTTAGAATTGCCAAAAAACCTTAAACATGTCCACCTTTTTTTCATGCCAGTTATCTGAATAAGGACCCTGGGCCCTCGTCATGGCACCCCCAGATGGAACCACCACCCCCGACTCTGGTTCATGGTCAGATTCATCATGAAGTGCAGGAAATTCTCGATGCTAAGATCAAACGTGGTGAACTGTTTTACCTGATCAAATGGACTCACTTCCCTTAAATCAAGCCAAATGGGTCAGCTCCAAAGATATGAACTGTAGAGACCTGATTAAAGACTTTTACAACAAGCATCCTGATAAGCTCAGGGGGAGGGGGCCCCAGGGGGACAGAATGTCAAGAGTCACTCCATTTTGTCTTATTCCAGTCTGTTCCTCTTGCCATATGTATTCAATTATACAATGCTAATGCTGTGTTTTGCTATGCTAGCTTTGAAGCTTCTTACTGCTTATCTGAAGGGAGGGTGGCATGTCTGGGAACTGGCTAGTTACTATGCAACCAAGGTCAGGAGAGCTGGAGAGATGTAACCAGGGGGCTGATAACGGACACCTGGGGTGACGAGAGAATAGCAGAGAATCTGCGCAAAATTCCCCACTTTAGCTTGGCGCGCTTGGCTTGAATTATAACGGTCAGTGCAAGGCCTGTATCTGCTCATGATGCTGGAATAAAGATCTTGAACTATACTTTTCTTTTCCTTGCCTCTGGGTCTGACAGCTCCCTTTTAAAGAGACTAGGGTTGCAGTGCATCTTGCTTTCAGCCACTGAAAGCCGGTGCATTCTTAGATTTCTATAGGGTTAACCACAGCTTTTCTCTAGTCATAGAGAACACCTGATTTCTAGTTTGCAAGGAAATCCGGTTTGTCTTAGGATCTGGTTAGGAGAAGTTTAATTAGGAGGATATAACAAGGATTGC
Organism: Heteronotia binoei; assembly: GCF_032191835.1. Lineage (NCBI taxonomy): Eukaryota > Metazoa > Chordata > Lepidosauria > Squamata > Gekkonidae > Heteronotia > Heteronotia binoei. Next base: position 143,764,647 of record NC_083226.1, on the reverse strand, counting down.
CTTCATCTCAAGGTAGCCTTTTAAAAACTGTAGCCAGGTAGAGGCAGGATCACCTAGTCTCCTTTACCAGACTACTACCCCCAAAGGACAGGTTAGGGACCAAACAAACAAACAAGTTTTGGCGGGAGGGTTTTAAAAAAGAAGTCAGGTTTAGGGTACAGTGCAGTGAGTTAGGTTTATGAAAAACCCCACTCTCAGTTCAGGTTGTGTGAGACTGGCCAAGGGTGACAGGCAGGCAGCAGAAGAGGAGCCCTTAGGCAGAAGCACCACCAGGTAGTGTTTCTTAAGGGGGAGAAGCAGGCTGGTGCTGGGGTGCCAAAGCGGCCAACACCACCCAGCCAGGAGGTCAGTCCCACTGTGACTTCCTCCAGAGCTCTCCAGGAGAGTTCTGCGGCAGGGCAGGGATGCCAGGCATCTCTGCCTGAGATGTTTGGTGGGGATGGCAGCTGTGTGCCAAGAGGGGGAATCAGGTACGGCAGGAGGGTGATCACCTGGAACCTCGCCAGGTCGGTCACCCATGGGCTTCTATTTTCAGTGGTCGAGAATCCTGGGGTGCTAGGGTTGCTTGAGTACCTGGCGCCCTGGTACAAAGTTCCTGCTAGAACCACCATTAGCAGGACCATTGTGCCATCTGTTTTCAGGGCAACCAGATCTGTGGTGAAGGAGCATTTGTCCCATGCTGCTGGGGGGACTGTTCATTTCAGAGGCAGTTCTGTGTGTAGTTTTTAACTGTCTGCTTATATATTCCTAATCACAAACCCTATGTAGATAGTGATTCCCTCCCCTGTCAGTCTGTTCAAATAACCAAAAGTTGTTTAAATCTTTACCTGAGCCCACTATGCTATTTTCTGAAAGGGAATTTTGACAACTGAAGCAATGACAGGGTGATCATTTTAGTGGAGTGAATACTAGGGTGGTTACCTTGTCACAGAGGTCTAGCATTTTTAGAAAATTCCAAGGTACAAAGGAAGCCCTATTTTCCATTATATCCTTCCTTTAAATATGAACAGCAGTGGCAATTATTTCATCGACGTTCTGTAAACACAAAGAGAAATATGGCATGTATGTAATTATTATCAATTAATTACTTTAGGGAGTCTCGTGTTATTGTCTACATGGATAGCCACATCTTGGTTCAGACATTACAATAACTATGGTTTATTTTAACTATGATTAATTATAGAACCAGGATTAGACTCTCAGATGACCATTCAAACCCTGGTTTGCTGTAACAAATTGCCTTTGCTCTTTCTCTACTTTCTCCTCAGAAGCTCAGGATGTCTTCTGGCCTGCATTGTGGCCAGGGCAGTGTCTGGGAAGAAGCCAGGATTCAGCCAGGATGTCCATGTGAAACCATAACTATGTTTCATAAAGAAGAAGAAGAAGATATTGGATTTATATCCTGCCCTCCACTCCGAAGAATCTATTCAAATCGAATTCAAATCACGGTTTCAGATCTTGACTGGATGTACACTAGCCAACTATATGTTAAGAGGAGCACACTAACTATAGCTAGTTTAAATAAACCCTGGTTTCGCATCAGGGCTGTAGCCAGCAGGGGGTCAATGCCCCCTATAGAATCTGCAGCATCCCACCCAACTGAAGCAATGACAGGGTGATCATTTTAGTGCTGCAGATTCTATCAGGGGCAATGCCCTCCATGCCTCCTGCTGGCTATGGCCCTGTTTCACATGCCACCTGAACTTAGCCTATGTCTAACTTTTGAGCCTTCAGAGGAAAACTGGTTAAAAGATAAGTCTGAATTCTGATATAAATATCCTAACAGTGCCCTGCTAAGCAGAGTTACACCCTTTTCCCATCAATTTCAATGGATTTAGAAAGTGTAACTTCTTAGGATTGCACAGTTTGCTCTGCAGCCCTCAGTCTTCAGAATGGAATAACACATCTCTCTGCTAAAGCTGCCAGAGCACAGCACATCTATTACAAGGGTAGCTCCCCCTTTCTCTGGAAGTTTTTTCAACTATAACAACATTTAAAAAAATAAGGTGAATAGAGGAGAAAATAAGGTCAACTGATTGAATGGTTGCGCTTTTTAAATAGTTGGTGACTGGTTTGAATAATGGAGGGAGGGGTAAGACAGTGGTGTTTGATTAGCTCATTAGCACATGTCACTGGCAGTTCTAGGGTGAGTAAGAGTTTGGTAAATGAAAAACAACGGTATATTACGCATTCTGTGCAGCAAGTACACTCAGGAATTCTAATTCCATGTGAACACACTCCACTTTTCAGGTACACTGGTTTCAGAGCCTCCTTCCGCTGGTCAGAACGAGACTTCTCTTTGAATTATTGTTGCCTGAATCTATATTATTGTCTTGCACAAGACACTGATGGATTGAAACAATTGTGACAATGCCATACAGTGTTAAAATGTTTAGACTGCCATCTATGGGATGGATCTGTGCAGCAGAGAAGAGAACATATGCATTGCAAGTCAAACAGTGAAGAAAAACTCAAAGCGGATGTCAGTGGCTGTTGAATGTGTACCCGTATATTTCAACATCAGCAGCTCCCACATTCAAAATCAGTAGTTCAGTGTGTTATGGAGGGTGCAAATAACTTGAATGGAAAAATAGGTGCTTCTATTCTCTTTATTAGAAAAATTCAGGCAGATCTCAGTGCTTGTACTTGAGAAGGGGAATGCATAACCTTCAAAACATTTAATGGAACAGAAATATGGTAGAACACTGGTTGCTAGTCCAGATTATCAGAAGGTAATAAATGATGTCCCTTTGGTTTCTCTCCCTTGCTCAACATTGCTGCGGGTGGAAAAGAAGTCTGATTATTGTGTCACACCCAGATCTATCTTTTTTATTTATTTATTTTTCCAATTTTAAAATTTTTATTAAAGTAAGAACATATAAACCATTTAACAAACATCAACTATAACACTAACAAACATAGAATCCATCCATGAGCCATCACATTACAGACATGCCAAGCAGAATGTAGTTCTAATATAACGCAAAAGTCAAGTATTTGTCCGGTAATTTACACAGTGCATTTTGTTCAGATTGTACATAGTCAAAAAAGTGGAACCATTTTTCCACAAACATGTTTTTTACTTGGCCTGTGTTGGATGTTTCAGAATTTCTTATGGTAATAGCTAATTTGTCCATTATTACTAGGTCCCAAATTTTTAAAAAACCAAACACGTTTAGTAGGTAAGACAGAAGCCTTCCAATGTTGGGCTATTACTAATTTTGCCGCTAAGATGAGTAATGCAACCAATTCACTCTTGTGTGGAGATCTAATGCGGTGAGGGCACATCCTTATCTCTCCCCCAAGAGCTGCCGACTTCCAGGTGGAATAGGGTTGACAAGTCCAATTCAAGAAATATCTGGGGACTTTGGGGGTGGAGCCAGGAGATTTTGGGAGGGGAGTCAGGAAAAAGGTTCTGACAAACATAATTGAACTCCAAAGGGAGTTTTGGTCATCACATTTAAAAGGACTGCACACCTTTTAAATGCCTTCCCTCCTCTGGAAACAATGAAGGATGGGGCACCTTCTTTTGGGACTCTTAGAATTGCACCCTCTGGTCCAATCTTTTTGAAACTTGGAGAGTATTTTGGAGAAAGGCATTGGATAGTACGCTGCAAATTTGATGCCTCTACCTCAAAAAAATCCCCCCCCCCCCAGAGCTGCAGATAACCACAGATTAATTCTCCATTATACGTTATGGGAACTAGTTTCCATAGGGATTAATGGAGTGCCCAGCAGGCATTCCCCCCCCCCCACTTTCTGATGAGGAGGGCCTCCAAATCAGAGGACCGCCTGCCCCGATTGGCAACCCTAAGGTGGAACTTGGAATTCTCTCAGAATTAACTGATCTTCAGCCTACAGAAATCAGTTTCCCTGGAGAAAATGGCAACTTTCTAGGTTTGACTCCATGGCATCCTATCACTGCTGAGCACCTCACCCAACTCCATCCATCCTAAGTTCCACCTCCAAATTCCCAGGAATTTCACAACCCTGAGTTGGTAACCCAGCTCCCTTCCCAGAAAAGGGGATGATTCCTGGAGTGATTATTACAGCTCATTTCAGATCAACCCACTCCCCACAGTAACAGTATCCCTACTCACTAATACGGGGTTTTGTTTATTCTACTCATGATTTTGTTGTCAAGCCTCTGACCAGAACAAAGCTCTGACAAATCTTACAAGAACCGACAGTTCTGGTTGCATGCATCAATCAGATTAAGAACTGCGACGTATATGAGATTTGCTTTAAATGGAATCCTGATGAGAATGTAAATCTTTGAGGGATGGTTATGTTTTCTTCCAAGTTCTCTCCTTCACTAAAATGGATTCATGTGTGGCGCACATAGCATGCAGAAGGTTCAAATGTACTTTTTATTGCATGGAAGGAAATGCCCTAAGAACCATTTCATTCTCTGTTCAGCAGCTGTGAGAAGCAAGTGTAAGTATGAAGACATAAGGTGTGCTTCTAATAATTCTAAAACACTGTCCTTGCTTATATTTACTACATGCTCCCCAAAGTTCATCTTCTCTCACATATTGCTGCTCCCAACCGGAGGCAAGCTGCACAGACTTGGCTCCGGGGGCCGTTTTGCCCCTTTGTAAGGAGGAGGAGCGGGCAGGGCATTATGGGAGGTGAGGGCGGAGCAGGCATGCCTTAACGGCTGTCTCTGCTTCTGCCTCCCAGTCTTCGCCTCATGCTCAGGGAGCGGAGAGCTTGGACGAGCTCCTCCTGTCCTACCCGGCACGGGGCCTTTCGGTGCGTTGGTTTTCATGCCATAGCAAGCACGATCCCTCGGCTGAGCTTCAGAGGAAGGGGCTGTAGCTCAATGGCAGCGGTTTCCTGTTGGCCGCAGCCGCTTTTGAGCATCAAGGGACGGCGATCACTCCGGTTTTTGGCCGCATGGAGGAGGCAGGAGCACTTTTTGGCGTGGTGGTTTGCTGCTGGCTGGGTTTTTTAGCTCAGCCAGCGTTTTTTTCTCTGCCTTTTCCCGGGGCTTGTTCTCCCTTTGTAGCTGGGAATATTGGGGGTGGGTCTGTGGTCAGAGGTGGGCACTGCAGCTTGGGTTCTTCGGCCCCTCACTCCCCACCAATGTTCTCTTTTTGTGGCCCAGCTGTCCAGGCCATTTTGGGGGTCTAGCTTTGGGGTCCTCTTCATTCCCCCTGTCCTGATTGTTGGGGTGGTCTGCACTGTTGCTGGGCGGGGCGGTGGCCATTTTCCCTGCTTATTACTCCCCTGTTGCGGCCATTTTTTTTAGTCTTTGCTTAGAGCCCCCCCCCCTCCGTTTTTTACAGGCTAGATATTGGGTTCGCTAGTCATGCCTAAGGGGCAAGGAAACTCAAAGGACAAGAGCCCTGCACCAAAATCCCAGCCTCGCCGGCCAGTTTCTTATAAGCACCCGGCGCCTCAAACTATGTCGTCTGATGACGAGAATGACTCCTTTGAGCAGTCTGTATTAGCTAGGTTGGCTGCTTTGGAGGGTTGTAGTGGCAAGCCCCATATCACAGAGTTTGGGGGTAAGAAGGGCGTTTCATCCAAAACTGTCAAGGCTGCTGATAGGAAACGGTTGCAAGAAGAGATTCTTAACCGCTTGTCTTCTCTTGAGAGCAGGTTCGGCCCTGTTGAGACGGATGCATGTCACCTCTTCCGGTGGAAGTTCATGATGTGGATGCCTGGCAAGGTGTGCAATTTGGTAGGGGTGAGTCTGTACAATGCACTAATATAGCTTGGCTGTGGGGGCAGTCAGATACATTTGGGTCTGTGGCCAATAGCCAGTCTGCAGCTTTTACTAATCCTCAGCCTTGGGCTTGGGGTTTTAATTTGGCTAACCCTCTAGCATCTTGAGGTGGCCTGCCTGGTCAGTTTCCTGGACTATCCTCGGCCCCTTGTGGTGGCTAGGGTTTCCCTTATCCCTAGGGCCCATCATATTCTTTGGTGCCTGCTAAGGCCTTACCTTTTGGTGATCTGGCTCTTCCCTTAGGGGATCACTTGTTGCCAGCTATCAAGGATAAAATATTAAAGGGCGAATTTGTGGACCTTTTTTCTCTGCTCTACAGGGAGCTGGAGAAAAAGGATGACCTTGATAATAGGGAAAAGGAGAAGATCAAACGGCATAAAGTCGATAGGACCTGGGCAAATTGGGTGCCCGGTTTCATTATTTACGCCGGGATAATTTCTAGGTCTCATCCATGGAGGGCCACTTCCCTTTTCCAGTATTTTGATATCATATACAAGAGCTACACCAGCTTTAGTGGCTCTGCCTGGCTCCAGTACGACGAGGAATTCAGGATGAGGGACGCCTTAAACCCATCCCTTCAATGGGATCAAATTCAGCCACAGTTGTGGCTGCAGGTTATGTCTCCAGCAAGACCTAATCTCGGGGATAAGGCAGACAGTGGCCATGTTGTGCAGCGCACAGCAGCTGCGTCTGGTTCCCGCGTAATGCGGGGCAGGCAGTTCAACCCTGCTTGCTCTGCTGGGAGTTTGGGTCACAGAAGGTGTGTGGAAGGAAAAACTACCCATTTAAGCATGAGTGCCTTCTGTGTGGAGGGTCTCACTCCTTTACAAATTGTTCCCGGGGTAAACCCAGGAGGGGGTTGTGCAAGCAGGGCTCTAGTGGGACAAATAAGCCTTTTGGGAAAGGACCCCAGCCCAATAAGGGTGACAGTGCTTGAGGCCTGGCTCCGTAATTATCCTAAGGTTGAGGATAGAGTTTACTTGTTCAACGGTTTTAAGTTTGGTTTCAGAATTTCTTGTCAGGGTCCCAGAAGGCTGTTTATCGCCAATAACCTGAAGTCAGTTATAGATATGGAGCATATAGTTCGACAAAAAATAGGGAAATAATTGGCTGAGGGCAGGGTGATTGGTCCATTTCCTGCACCTCCTGTGAGTTCTCTGAGGGTCTTTCCTTTGAGCATTGTGCCTAAAAAGACCCCAGGGGAGTTTAGATTGATCCACCACTTATCTTACCCTCATGGGAAGTCGGTGAATGATGCCATACTCAAGGTATTGTGTACCGTGTGGTAAACATCTTTTGATACAACGGTTCACATGGTAAGCCGCTGTGGGGTGGGTGCTGAGTTGGCGAAATGCGATATAAAGTCTGCCTTTTGCCTTCTCCCTGTTCATCCTTTGGATTTTGAATTGCTGGCTTTCCAATTTGATGGGCAGTTTTACATGGGTAGGGCCTCGCTCATGGAGTGCTCCGTTTCTTGTGTGGTGTTTGAGTGCTTTAGCTCTTTTTTAGAATGGGGTGTGTGCTGTAGGGCTGGTTTAAGCAATGTGGTGCATTACCTTGATGACTTTTTGTTTGCCGGCCCCTTGGACTCTGGCCAGTGTGCCCACTTGCTGGAGGCCTTTACAGCGCAGTCTGAGGAGTTGGGCGTCCACCTGGCCCATGAGAAGACAGAGGGCCATTCCTAGGCGTTGAACTAGATTCCTTGCAGCAAAACTCTCGCCTCTCAGGGGCAAAAAATTTGAGGCTCCAGGGGATGGTTGCCCAGTTTTTGTTGTGGTGGAAGGCAACTTTGAAGGAGCTGCAGCCGTTAGTGGGACAACTAAACTTTGCTTGTAAGGTGGTCGCTCCTGGTCATCCTTTCTTGAGGAGGCTGTGTGATGCAATGGCTGGTCTATGCCAGCCGCATCATAGAATTAGGATTTCAGGATGCATATGGGAGGACCTTTTCTTGTGGCAGGAGTTTTTGACCTCATTTAATGGTGTCTCCTTTTGGAGGGAGGATTTGAGGTTGGAAGCCGTGCTTCAAATTACACCTGATGCTGCAGGGTCCTTGAGGTTTGGCATCTATTTTCGCAGACACTGGTGCGTGGAGGACTGGCCTATAGAATCGGTAGATGCCGGGTGGACCAGGGACTTGACCTTCTTAGAGTTCTTTCCGATCTTGGTGGCCGTTTGGTTGTGGGGAAATGAGTTGGCGGACCACACAGTCCACTTTTGGTGTTACAATTTAGCTGTGGTGCATGTCATCAATTCCCTCACTTCTAAATCACCTAGGGTTATGAAGTTACTTTGGGCTTTCACACTGCAATGCCTGCGGCAGAATATTTTATTTTTTGCCAGGCATGTGCCTGGGGTGGATAATGGGGTGGCTGACACTCTCTCTCGCAAACAGATGCAGAGGTTTCATCAGCTTCCCCCAGATGCAGATCTTCTTCCTACAAGGATGCCCCCGGAGATTTGGACGATTGGCGGGTCGAGGCCGGCAGAGCGATAAGTATCGCTATTGCTCCTAGCACTAGAAAATCATACACAAGGGCAGTGAGCCAGCTTGAGAATTTTAGGAGCACCGTAGGTTACAGCATGGAATGGCCTCTTCCAGTGGAGCATTTACTCCACTATTGCATATCATTGCAGCGCAGGGGTCTGGCAGTTCGATCTATTTGGGGTCGGTTGTCTACTTTGGCTTTTGCCAGTAAAGCCATGGGGTTACAGGAACTAACTAGTGATTTCTGTATTCGTAAGATGCTCAAAGGGTGGGCCAGAGAGGCTGGGGTTAGGTCGAATGCAAGGCAGACTATTTCACCCATAATTCTTAGGGGTTTACGGTCAGTCTGGGGCCAGGTGTGTGGGTCGGAGTACAAAACACTTCTCTTTCATGCTGCCTCCCTGGTGGCATTTTTTGGGGCTCTCCAGGTGAGTGAGCTGGTAGCTCAGTCCAGAGGGGATGTTTCTGGAAGGGCCTTATTGGCCCAAGACATTCACATTGCTGATGGAGCACCATATATTCCAGTGCTTCGTTCTAAGACTGACCAGTTGCAGTGGGGGAACACTATTAGTTTGGGCGACTGTTCCGAGTGGGAACTGTGTGGTGTAGCGGCTTTAACGTGCTATCTGGCTGCCCGTGGTTTTGGGGCTGGTCTGTTGTTCTGGCATGGGGACAGTAGTCCCCTGTCGAAGCATCAGTTTTGGTCTCTGACTGTCAAAGCTCTCGCCAGGCTTGGCCTGGCGGGGGTTAAGTTTGGCACTCATTCTTTCCGCGTAGGGACGGCTACTACGGCAGTGGCTCTGGGGTACTCCCCACCATCCATTCAGAAGCTTGGTAGGTGACGTTCCTCGGCCTATAAGGCTATGCCCGCTCTCTGGCGCTGCAGTAACTAGCATCACGTTATTGAGGGTGTGGTTATTCACTGTTTTCTTCTTTTATCAGGTGCTGTTGACTGTGGGGAGAGACGATGCATCCTCATATGCAGGCACAGCTTCATGTTCTGGGCTGCCCATCGGGCCAGGAGGACTTCAGCTGGGTCACAATTGTCTCAGCAAATGGGCTACCATAGAGTGGCGTGGACAGTGGAGTCTCCATTGGTTGGGTCTGTTGCCCTTGCTTTTTGAAAACGTTCATGTTTTGCCACCACATGTTGTGGTGATACAAATGGGAGGAAATGATCTAGGCTTGCTCAAGGGTAAAGCCCTTGTGCTGCAGGCCAGGGATGACTTTCGAGTCATTAGGAGTCGCTGGCCTCAGGTTTTGATTGCGTGGTCAGCCATAATCCCGTGCCAGGTATGGCATGGGGCATGGGATCCATGGGCGATTGAGTTCGCTTGCCGCAAAGCTAATTTAGAAATTTAAAAAGCCCTTGAGGGGGTGTTGGGCCACTTTCTCCCTCATCCTGGGATCCGTGCTGATTGTACGAATTTATACAGGATCGATGGTGTCCATCTTTCCAATAAGGGAAACAACACTTTTTTGGATGACTTAAAACTTGGGCTTCGGGGAGTGCTAGACGTTTCGTGGGCGCAGCTGCCTAAGCAGAGGCTTGGCCTCGTGGGTTTTTTGTCTAACTTCCGTTATGTAGCTCGGTGAGCACCAATAGCACCCCAGTTTTGGGGCATGGGGTCTAGCTAAATAATTCCTGGGCTGTGCGGACTAGTTGAGTGATGAAGCAGACTGCCTCGGGTTTGCATGGATTGATCTGCCCTTCAGCCGTGCGGATGGGGGCTGGAACTCCAGGGCATAACCTTTGCTAGGCTGGCCGGGTATGAACCATGCATTTTGGCTATACCTAGGGGCAGGGTGGCTTGCCCATCATGCGGCAGGGGAGGGGTATTTCATCCCCTGGCCCTGCCGTGCTGCCTATTATGTTTACAGCCCTTGTTGTTAATTTAATAATAATGAAAGTGGCCCTTAGTTACCCAAGCCCTTGTATCCATCTCTTCCTTCTGTCTGTGGGGGCAATGCAGCTCCCAACCGGAGGCAGGCTGTACAGCCTTGCCTCCGGGGGCCATTTTGCCCCTTCATAAGGAGGAGGAGTGAGCAGGGCATTATGGGAGGTGAGGGCGGAGTAGACATGCCTCAACGGCTGTCTCCACTTCTGCCTCCCAGTCTTCACCTCTTGCTTGGCCCACCTTCCTGCCCTTGAGGCAATGTGAGCGGTAGCTGGTTGCTCTTAATTTATAGGGGACCGGGTAGAAATTTTTTCATCTCTTCCTATTTGGCTGTTGGAAGTGGTGTTTTTCGCCTACCTCACACTGCTTGTAGAAGGGATTGTGGAACTGGCTAGGGTGTGACTGGTTTAAGTAGGCTGGTCACTTTCAGGTTGGCTGGGTTTTTTGCCTAACTTCCATTATGCAGCTCTGTAAGCACCAATAGCACCCCAGTTTGGGGGCACGGGTCTAGCTAAATCATTCCTGGGCCGTGTGGACTAGTTGAGTGATGAAGTGGACTGCCTCGGGTTTGCATTGATTGATCCGCCCTTCAGCCATCCTGATGGGGGCTGGAACTCCAGGGCATAACCTTTGCTAGGCTGGCCAGGTATAAGCCATGCATTTTGGCTATACCTAGGGGCAGGGCGGCTTGCCCGTCATGCGACAGGGGAGGGGTATTTCATCCCCTGGCCTTGCTGTGCTGCCTGTTATGTTTATAGCCCTTGTTGTTAATTTAATAATAAAGAAAGTGGCCCTTAGTTACCCAAACCCTTGTGTCCGTCTCTTCCTTCTGTCTGTGGGGGCAATCTTTTTTATTTTATTCCAATGAAGAAGATGAAGAAGAAGATGCAGAGGAGGAGGAGGAAGAGATTGGATTCATACCCCACCCTTCACTTGGAGTCTCACAGCAGCTTACAATCTTCTTTCCCTTCCCCTCCCCACAACAGATACCCTGTGAGGGAGGTGGGGCTGAGAGAACTCTCTGAGAACTGCTCTTGAGAAGAATAGCTCTGAGGGAGTTATAACTGACCCAAGGTCACTCCAGCAGTTGAATGTGAAGGAATGGGGAATCAAATCCAGTCCTCCCAGATAAGAGTCCATGCACTTAACCACTACACCAAACTGGCTCTCACAAACATACAAACATAAAATATACACTATCAGAATCATACATTTATATAGATCTTAAATTTGTAGTTAATATTTCATTTCTATTTAGACATCTTTATTCTGTCTTTTCCATCTAGTAACATTTTATTATAAGCATGTATTACTTCCTTGTATCATTCTCTGCTTTAATTTAATGTTGTTCTTGATTTTTAGCTATGCAATTTAAAATCTTTCCATTTTTCTTGAAATTCTGAAGTTGGTTTGTTATGTATAAAAGATGTTAATCTTGCCATTGTCACAGATTCATCTAGTTTATTCTTCCATTCCTTCAGGTCTGGGCATTTCTCTGTCTTCCATTTTGCTGCAAATATTAGTCTTGCTGCTGTCACCATGTACTTAAATAATTCACTGGATCCATTGCAAACAAGTTTTAATATCTTTTTGCATTTATTCATGTATCTCTATCCATTTTTTTTGCTTTTTTGCATGTCTCCCTCATATGATAGAATGTTGTGTCTGTGTTCTGACATTTCCAGCACGTCTTATTATAGTCTTTAATTGTTTTTGCTGTATCTTTTTGCCATAAAGAACATTTTATACGTTGTCCTTAATGCATAACATTCAGAAAACTTAATTTCTTTAGTTCATAGATTTTTTCCACTGACTTGTATATGTTTTTTCAAAATTTTTGCATCCATTTTATCATTCAGTTTTTTACTTGCTATGTTTCTGTATCATATTGCAATAACGTTATAATTTTTTTCCTAGTAGATGCTTTAAATCCCTGTGATTAATTGTTCAAAAGTCATTTTCTTTCTTAGTTGACCTCCTCTCCTCCTATTATGTATTTGTTGTGGCAATGAAAGCCAGTGTGATATAGAAGTTCAGGTGTCAGACTAGAATGTGGGGGGAAAGGAAAGGTCCCCTGTGCAAGCACCAGTCGTTTCCGACTCTGGGGTGACATTGCTTTCACAACGTTTTCATGGCAGACGTTGCTTTCACAACGTTTTCATGGGGTGGTTTGCCATTGCCTTCCCCAGTCTTTTACACTTTCCCCCCAGCAAGCTGGGTACTCATTTGACTGACCTTGGAAGGATGGAAAGCTGAGTCAACTTGGGTCGGCTATCTGAACCAGCTTCCACTGGGATCAAACTTAGGTCGTGAGCAGAGAGTTCAGACCACAGTACTGCAGTATTACTGCTTTACCACTCAGTGCCATGGGGCCACTTAGAATGTGGGAGACCCAGGTTCAAATTCCCACTCTGCCATTAAAGCCAGCTGGGTGATCTTGGGCCAGTCACACACGCTTAGACTAACATAGCTCACAGGATTGCTGCAAGGATAAAATGGAGCAGGGGAGAATGTAAGCCACTTTGGGTCCCCCTTGAGGAGAAAAGTAGAGTATAAATGAAATAATGTTTTTTCTGCTGTCAAATCACAGCTGACATATTGTGAATCTATAGGGTTTTCAAGGCGTGTTCCGAGGTGGTTTGCCATTGCCTGCCTCTGCGTAGTGATCTTGGTATTCCTTCATGGTCTCCCATCTAAATACAAACCACGGATGACCTTGCTAACTTTTTTAGATATGATGAGATCAGACTAGCCTGGGCTGCCCAGGTCAACATAAATGAAATAAATACATACGCTTATTTACCAGAAATATATATATCCTGCCTTTTGTCCTCAGACTCAAGGTAGCTAAAGGAACAGCAAAAATTGCAAGGATATCCAAACATCCTAAACATCCATCCCCAAGATAACAACTAGACATTTTAAAAATGCACAAGTTAAAAATGCACTGTTGGAAAAAAGAAAACGCAGCCAAATCTGCCAAAACCATTTATACTCCACTAAATATCCCGTGGAATCATTCTTTGACCCCCTCCTCCCCTAAAAAATCTAATTCTGATTTCATTTCTCTCTTATTCAAATCTTTATTTTCATGCCACCTTCTGTTTCTGCCATAAAATGTACACATTTTTCAATATTAGTTGTGTGTCAATAGATCAACATCATACTTTACATGCACAGATAACATACTTTGTGCATAAAAACTGTATCACAGTCATAGACAATACACATAAATTTAAACAGACACACTGAAAACATTAATTAAAAATACAAGATCAAAACAGGGGAAATGTGCTCAGCTGTACCATAGATGACCAAGAAACAGAATCCAGGTCTATACTATAATAGGTAGAATCTCAGTTCTCCCTATGATTGACAGAGCACAAAACCAACAACACTTTCAGCCATTCAAATAGAGTTGTGTCTCTGTTGCAGGGGAATTAAACCTGCTGCTTATTCTGGATCTTGGGACCATCCCATGGAGGATTTAGTTCTTGTTATAAAGAGATCTCTGAATCCATTACCTGTACTCTCCTGTCAGCCGTACCTAAGAGAAACAGAAAAATATTGCCCTTCATGACAAACCTGAGGAATGGGAAAGGAGAATGGGAGAACATGGTGGGGGAGGGCTTTAATAGACAGACATCCCATGCCTATCACATTTGTTCGTGAATAGACTGTGTATGTTCAATTGAAGGCTTTGGAAAATGCAGGATCTTGTGGAGCCTGAATAGAAAGACCTTGCATGAACATAGGCTCTTTGTACAAAGAGGCAATCAATGCATGGAAATAGGAAGACACTGAGAGTGGCCCCATTTCACCCTCCACATATTCAGAGTACAGAGAATTTGAATGTCTGCAAAGAGCCATAAGCTCAGAAGGACAATGGTCATGTTCTGTAAATAGGACTGAGCCATTAGAGGACAGGGAAAATTCCTCACAATTGTCTGCCTCTATCAAATCAAACAAATGTTCTACAAAGGTTTATTTCTATTCAAGTTACAAAACCACTTCCATCAAATTTGCTTTTCATGGTGCCTCATACATTTGTCATCATCCCACCTTTTACAGCTATAACTTTGCATGCCAGAGGAGATGTTGTTTAGAAAAAATTATGTGCAACCCCACCCCTCTTTTCCCATTGAATTTGTTAGGAAACTATTGCTGGGGAGGGGGATGAACACCTAGGGGGGAGTATTTTTCAGAGTTGTATTTCAGGAAGTGCATAACTACCAGTATTCAATAGTATTTGGGACCTGATACCATTTTTTGGACCTGGGTTTGAGTTTTTCTGAAATATGTCTGGATGAAATTATTTCCTATGAGGGACTTTTTCTGGGAAGCTGGAGAGGCTGCTTTTCAGCCAAATGACACCACGATTGCAAGGGGTCAAGTGCAACCTGTTCACGAAAAACTAAGTTTCAAGTGAATTGCACCACAGGGTCCAATTATACAGGCCATCCTACTTGCATGGGTGGGGGATGGGAGGGGAAAATGGCCCTGGAAAAGAAGGGGGGAAGGAGGGAGCAAGAAGGAGCTATCCAGACCAGCACTCCGTGGGCCTCTGCATGTGGCTCACCTGGGCTGGGAACAGATGCCCCCATGCCAGGCAAGACTTGCGCTGGCTGGGCTCCTCTTTCCCCAGGTTAGGCAAGACTTGTACCATCCAGGAGATGCAGCCTGAAGGCTGAGTGAGGCTCAGGACAGCCAGGAGCCATCTTTCCTGAGCCAGGTGAGACTCACACAAGCTAGGAGCTCCATCCCATGCCTAGGAAACCTGCTAGAGGGGAGGAACAGCCCTGGGATCTTTAAACGCCAATCCTGGATGTTCTTGAATATTTCTGGGACTATATGGAACTTGGATTCCCAAGAATACTATACAGGATACCCGAATATACCTGGGAAATGGTGATAAAGTATATATTCAGACTGAATATATTCTAGCACAATATACCTATTTGCTAATTTTATTCATTGCATTAAAGTAACAAAATGCACATTAAGAGAAAGAAAGCTGAAGAGTTGCCATATGGTCAGTACTCAGTAAAGAAATTAGATACAGAGAAAATCTAATTTTGAACCACTCCTCCCCATTGTTTTCAGAAAGAGATAAAGATTCCAAGACATGATTGCTGAATAGCATTTTTGAAGTGGTGGTTGGCTGCTGAGCTATAGTGGAAGACTAGTGAATTTTTTTTCCATCCCAAAAGATTAATATTTCATCTGTGTGGGAGAAGAGAACCAGTAGGCTCAGTCCAGTGGTTCCCTTCTGCCAATAGTACTGTGATAGGCTGTTTTCATACACAAACAGGCACATGTCAGCTCGTTGGGAAAAATTTCTCCTACTGTCTGGGCACAGCTGCAAGAAATGAGCTTTCCACATCCAGTCAGAATTCTCTATCCCCGAAAGTGTTAAACTTCTGCAAACAGCATAAAGCTGAATTGTTTAGGCACACTCCATCTCTTAAAGTACAGAACATTTAATGGCTGAATTTAGAGCTGGCTATAGAATGAGTTCTGTGGGTTGTTATGGTGACTTTGAACTTTGCGTTTAATGTTTTAAATTAGGATGACTAGGAAGCTGGTCATTTTTTTTTTACTGTTTTGTAATCTTTCTTGAGTTCCCAAATGGAGAGAAAGGTAGAATAGAAAAGCAATAAAAAGCAAATACACAATGTATTCTAGTTATAACTTTTCCAGGAAAAACTCCCATAAGTGTTGCATTTTGTTACTCAGGAAATTATATGTATGTGAGCAGATAAGGGAGGGGGGCATATATAGGCCCAGATAAATTACCCTTGTACCCTGACCAGTGAACAAGACTCTTGTGATTGACCTTATCCATGTGGCAGGATTTGGCTGGGACAGTCAAGATTTGAGTGTCATTTAACTCATCATGTGCCATTGTCGATTGGGATAGCAGCAGAAAAAGCAGGGGCCCACATGGCCAGATTGATGTAGTAGTTAAAAGCAGCAAACTCTAATCTGGAGAACTGGGTTTGATTCCCCCATTCCTCTACATGCAGCTGCTGGGTAACCTTGGGCCAGTCACAGTTCTCTCAGAGCTCTCTCACCCCCACCTACTCCACCGGGTGTCTGTTGTGGGGAGATTTAGGAAAGGAGATTGTAAGATGCTTTGAGACTCTGAGTGAAGGGTGGGATACAAATCCAATCTCCTCCTCCTTCTCCTCCTCCTTTTCCCCACAGATTACCCCAACAAAGTATGCAGATTTCCTATGAAAAACTCTGCAAGTGGAATACTAATTGGGAACAAAAGTGAGCAAGTCTTGGGGTACGGAATGGCCTGTGCCTCTTACCAGCAGTGACAATCAGAAGCACATCACACATAAAGGGCTAAATCCACATTGTCTCCCTTGATCATGTCTGTGATGGGGATTTTGAAAGGCTACTCTAAGATCTCATGGAATCATTCTGGATACAGAAAATTAAGGCTGCCGTCAGAAATAATTTTACTGGAACTCACAAATGTTCTGTGTATATCTGAAGAGTCATCATCCTCATAAAGGTATTTGTCAGACCGGCAGAGTCAGAAGTGATTAAACCATGCTTGGTTTATCATCATTGTCTGAACATTTCACAGATTAAAGTAGAAACTAGTCTAATAGCACACATGAGCAAACGGATAAAAATGGATGTTTCTAACTGTTTTTGATTAACTGGGCCTGACGGTGGCTTGATAAACATGATAGTATTTTATGATTGTAATGAGGTACTCAGCATGTTCATTCTAATTTTTTTTTAAAGTGTTCTAATTTAATCTGAATTACCTGGCAGACCCTGACCTAGTCTTTCAGAGAAGGAAAATGTACTAGAGAGATCATAGCCAGGATTTATTTGGGTGTCATTTCAGAAGAGATCTCAGAAACGTTCCGTTGGTTTTATGTTTGCCTTGGTGAATATAAATGTAAAATCATAATAATAATTACAGCAATGAGAGCCCTTTGAAAGCATCTACATTATGTTCAGTGTTCATTTATCTACTCATATTGTATCCTACAAGTAAAATACAATGAAACACTAATAACAGTACCAACGTAAATGTTAAATGCAGAGTTGTCACAAGTTGTCCAAGCTTCACCCTCCAAAAGCCCTGCTAAAACTGTAAGTCTGGGCCATCAACCAAGAACAGCTACAGTGAAGTAACCTTCACTGGTTGAGGACAGCGACTGCACCCACCTGGCTCAAATCACTCCCCCCCCCCAAGGCAGTAGCACAATTTAAATTTGACCACCATCTGTTTGCTGCTATGAATTTTATGGGGATGCTTGTTTATCTTAAAAGTGTTCCTTAGTGTTTGTGATTTTAGCTCCTTGCACATCACCCTAAGCCTTATATAGGGAATGGGCAGTATATAAAGGTAAAGGTAGTCCCCTGTGCAAGCACCAGTCACTTCTGACTCTGGGTGACATTGCTTTTGCAACGCTTTCACGGCAGACTTTTTACGGGATGGTTTGCCATTTCCTTCCCCAGTCATCTACTACACATAATATAAACTACACATAATAAACAAACAAATGCAGCAGAGCCCCCTAAAGATGGCAGCCACTCCACTTGAAAAGCCTTGCTACCTATAATCACCAAATGCAGTTTCTGTGCATTAGATTTTATTGTTTTTATTTAAGAATGTTTTGGCTTGCTTTTTTTGTGCAAGATCTGCAGATTATCCAAACCCCTCTTTTCTGTCGAGGGGGGGGGCGGGAATCGATTTTGCATGTTTCCAGTTTGCACTGGGGACAAAATAGTTATGGAAGGCACATATTGGCCAGTGGACATGCAGTCACATCTCCTCTCTGCCACTCTTAATTCCCTGGGGAAGTTTTGCAATTTTTAAAATAAGGTTAAAAATTAACATACAAACTGGAAATTGGAAATAGCATACAAACATACAAATTGGAAACAACAACAACAACAAAAACCCCAGGCATTCTACTGCCAGCAAAGAAAAAAAAGCAAGATTTGGAACTGAGGGCTGGGGACTGGGACATGGGAGTACAGCAGTGGAATTCTAGCAGGAGCTCCTTTGCATATTAGACCACACACTCCTGATGTAGCCAACCCTCCAAGAGCTTACAAGGCTCTTTTTTGTAAGCTCTTGGAGGATTGGCTACATCAAGGGGTGTAGCCTAATATGCAAAGGAGCTCCTGCTAGAATTCCATCCCTGTGGGGGTACAATGTGGGCAGCATCTCTACATCACTTCCAGGGAGAACCTGGAAGTAACATCGGGTAGCTCTAAGAATTGCTGGAAACTCTATAGTAAAACCATAGCGGGAGACCTGGCAGCTGTACTGAACCAGCTTTGAACTTTACTGGAAAGCACATCCATAAATACAAGTTATGATGCAAACTTAGACTCAGTCTCTGGGTGAAGATTGCTGTGATTATTTCTAAACATTTTTCTTTGTCTCTACTATTTGAAAAGTTCAGCTATAAGCCCCCCAAATTTAGAGCCAGAACAAAGGAATAATACAAGTGAACCAGCTGCCTATTCTCACCTGGGAAGCTGGGAAATGTAGCTAGCTCTGGAACAGTGACAGTTGGTGCTGAAGAGCTTGCAACAAGAGAGATATTCCAGCCAGTTTTAATAGGAACATACATTGTTTTTTAAAAGTAACCAAAATTTGATATAGTGATGTTATTGTAAATGCCCAGGGCTTTTTGTGAGCAGGAACACACGGGAATGCAGTTCCAACTGGCTTGGCCTCAGAGGTGTGGCCTAATATGCAAATGAGTTCCTGTCAATGTCCACCTGAAAGTACGTTCAAATTAGGACACTTTGAATGACTTCAGTAGATATTCCAGTTAAGTGAGATAAACATTTCAGTTGTGCAGTCCTATCTTGTTTAGTCAGATGTAAGCCCCACTGTGTTCTTAGTCTATCAGTCTGCTGTTTACACAGGTAAGGACTTTACAGAAAGACACTGCCAGCATCATATAATAAACATCAGAAACTCAAAAATCTCTATTTGGACTTTCTTTCTTTTGCATAAAGAAGCTTTATTTAAATTTCCTATATAATACAAAGTAAAAAAAATAGTATCAATTTACTTTTCTACAGGTAGAAGGAATGATAGATACATAATATAGCAAAGGTAAGTATTTCCAGTTTTACCTGCCTAGTTTCTAAAAACACTTGGTGGGTGCCAGGAAAAGTGTTGATACATGCCATGGCATCTACAGGGTAAATTTATACAAAGCTAGCTTACTCCTCTCCTCCATTTTAGCCTCACAAAAACCCTGTGAAGTAGATTTGGCTAAGAGAAGGAGACTCGTCCAAAGCCTATCCAGCAAGCTTCCATGGCAGAGTGGTGATTTGAACCTGAGCCTCCCAGGTTATAATCTCTCAGTCTAACCACTACACCACACTAGCTTTCTCTCCTTCCTTCCCTCCCACTGACAGCCTTCCCTAGGAAAAGTCTAGCCGAGCTGCAAAATTGGTGCAGAACAGCAAGTTGATCAGGTGAGTTGTGTGGTGGCCGCTACCAAGCATGGCCAAGTCACACAAGTTATGAGGAAGGTACTGCCGTACCCAGGCAAATTGTAAACCATCAAGTTGTAGCCTCCTCTAAATTGTGCAGATTGCATGGTAGCAAGCTGCTGGGTGGCTGCTGCTGGTCCAATTCCCAATGAGTCCTCCCTCCCAGGGAGAGGAGCAGGAATGGATTGAGAGATTAAAATAGCCCTGCAAAAGGCCCTCTCTCCATCCTTCTACTGATAGAAACCAAGAACTGAAAGCGGGCGATATTGCTGTGATTGCCTGCAAGGTACAGATGCTGCTTCTAGTATTTTAAAGTTTTTTAAATTCTGATTTATTATTTACTTAGAATTCAGATTTTTGTGAAAACCTGGGGCTTTTCTCAGACTTGTAGAAAGACATCTTATTCATAGCTCCAATATCTGGATTTAAATACCTACAGATCTGGTCATGGTGAGAATTAGATATACTGATGTGCCTTTTCAAATTCAGTATTTCAATTAATCTAATCTTGGTTTTGAATATTATTTAATAGATGTCATTCCTCCTGAGTTCAGACAGGACAAAGTGCAGTGGCTTGTTCATATTGAATGATGGAATATTTTATTGGGGTAAAATAGAGAATGGTTTAATTTTCTACAAGTTTCTCAGTGATCATCATTACATAACATTTCCTCAGTAGGCACAGGGCAGGGATAAGAACAGGTCATGGGTGTGGGGTCCTTAGGATGTTGAATCTCAAACCAGTTCTTGGAATTGTCATGAAGGACTCAGCTGGCATTTAGTGGAGCTCCTTCAATATGTACCACCCAAACCAGTAGACTGTGGCCATATTTTGGAACAGGTGAAGCTCCCACATTATCAAGCAAAACAGTGTCAAGCAAAACAGTATCAAAGTAGTAGCAAAACAGAACTCCTGTGACCTTTTTCTTTTGACTTCCCCAACATGCTCTGGAGGCATCCCTCTCTTCATGGGTAAGTGTGGATTCAGGATTGCCAGCCATGGACACAGTGATTTGCAATAAGCCAGTGTTCATTCTGCTTAAAATTGTTTGGTGCATAAAAACACAACTGGCTTGCTGGACCAGACTGATGGTCCATTTCATCCAGCATCCTTTTCAGACAGTGGTCAACCAACTGCATTGGGACAAGGCATAGAGGCCAAACCCTTCCCCCAGTGCTGCCTCCTAGCAATGGTATTCAGAGGTTTGCTGTCTCTGGACATGGAAGTTTCCTTTAGTCATTATGGCTAATAACTATGGCAGATCTCTTCTTCATTAATCTAACCCCTCTTAAGAGACATTTATATTTGGGACCATCACTACATTAACTGGCAGTGAGTTAACAATTTAATAACACATTGTGCAGAAAACAAGAGGCCAAAGCAGCTCTTTGTGGAATCCAAGAGGCATTCCAGAGCTAATGGCAGAACATAGTGGCTTTCAGGAACATTAACTTTTCTGCTTCAACAGGTATGCACAGGTAGACCAATACAAGCATGTACCAGAAAGTAAAGGTCCTTCTAGCCCTCTAGAATCGAGCATGTCTGGGCTAATTTCATAACCCCTATATTCTCTTTGATAAACAAGAAGAAATTAGTCAATTCACCTCAAGCAACTGCTCCTTTTCTTTCCTGGAATGCCTGAAAGCATAGTCCTTGTATATTTACAAAGGATTAATAGTGCATGTGCATAATGCATCTATACTTGACGATTTTTATTATTATGTATTCTGGGACTGTTACAAGCCACACTGTGAACCAGTTGGTTGAGAGTTGTAGGGGGGAAAATACTTCAAATAAATTGGAGGGCACACTCAGTCAAGCAAAATTCTTT
Organism: Heteronotia binoei; assembly: GCF_032191835.1. Lineage (NCBI taxonomy): Eukaryota > Metazoa > Chordata > Lepidosauria > Squamata > Gekkonidae > Heteronotia > Heteronotia binoei. The sequence goes on along the minus strand of NC_083226.1, from coordinate 143,743,200 downwards.
AGTGTCAGGAGAATTATGAGTTCACAACATATTGTGGCAATGAATTCTTTAAGCTGATGATCTGTTGTGTGGAGAAGCACTCCCTTATGTTAATCCTGAACATATTGCCAATTAATGGCCTTTGGTGATGGTTACAGGAGATGGGAAGATGCTGGATGTTCCGGAAGAGCCATTGACCAAGAAGAAGAGACTTGTGCTTCTCATTTGAGAAGACAACTAACAAAGGCTTTGTGGGGAGTGTGGAAATTATGAAGAAGGACATTGTGAAGGCCTTTTCATGGAGGTGGTTATGTAAGTTAATAGATATGCATTTCAGGAGTCAGAACAACACGGAACTTTAGAAGCCCCCCACCCAATGAATGTTATGTGAATAATAGATCTAATCCCATCACTAATAACAACCCAGCTGATGTCAGCTTTGACTGAATAGAGATATAGCGATACTGTTCTCATGGAAACCAGGTGAACGAATTGCTAAGGAAATAGCTGAGGGGGACACTGGAGGAAACTGACTAGTAGTGACAGGTAGATGCTAATTAGCAATCAAAACATAATTGAGATAAACAGCTGTTTTTTTCATCACAGTGACTACCACTGAGACAGGAGAAGTACGACGATCAACCAGGATATGCAATCACTTCTTTGACGGTGAGGAGGGAAAAAACACACAGAGAGAAAAACACCAAGAGTCTTTGAATACAGCAAGCTCTAGCAGACAAACATGAAAGGGATGAACAGGCGCACTGGATGAGATTAGAAAGAGAGACGAGCTGACAGGTTGGAGAAGGCTGGATATGTAGAGAACCAATTACACCATGTAGGGAGGGAGAGCCACAAATTACATGCATGCAGAATAGGAAAATGGTATATGGCTTGGGCACTTCTGTTTGAAATCCATAAAATACCTCTGTGAGCTGCAGTCTGAAACTGAATCATTATCCAAAAAGGTCTGCTGGACCAGTGTGCACAAATGCTTTCTCCAAAGCCTCAGAGAACACGCAAGACTGTTGTAGAAATCTATACATCCTTCAGAACTTCATCTTAAATTAAATGTAAATGTTAATGGTATCGGCAGAAAGTGGAGTGGGGATAATGTTATATAAACCAGGAGTACAACAAAATGATCTTTATGGTCAGCCAATGTGAGGATTGCTACCTTTTCACTGCTCCTGCATCTTGTGCATCTAATGCAGCTCTGAGTGGGCTGGAAGTATTTTGCTTCCCCCAAGCAGGTCATAAGCAGTGTGGGTTTATTTCATGTATTAATTAAAATATTTATACTCAGACTTTCATGTTTGAAGGCAGATTGAGGAGGTTCTAGCCATGAGCTACTCTCCTTTGGCAATACTGGTTGCCTGGACTCAGGAAGGTGAACTTTAATGGTGCTGCCAGCGCTGGCAGCAAAATAGGTCTAGGAAGCCATGATGGATGCAAGCCATAACTGATGCCTGCTCCTGGATCATCACCACCCTCGAACTGTGGTGTCCTAAGCATTTGTTTAAGTTGCATGTGTGATGAACCAGCCGGGCAGCAGCCAAGCCAAATGCATAAAAATTATGTAGATGACCATTTCCTTGTAACTGAATCATGTCAGGAGATGTATCATTTCTGCATGTCCATGTGCTGCTAAAAACACAAGCTAATGAAGGCTAATAAAAATTAGCAATGTAAACCAAAGAAAGTTATATCATTAGGAATTATGAGAGGCAATTGTTTTAACAAAGTCTCAGGTAGCATGACAAAGGCGGCATTACTCTTGAAATTCACAATCACCTGCCCTCCCACTGTCACATCAAATAAGTTTTGTAGGTTTTTGAAACCCTACAAAACCTTCAAGTTCTATTTGTTGGAAATTAGACAGCATTAAGCAACAATGCATCTTTCAAACCACTCTTCTCTGAGACATCTGTCTCTAACCTCTGTTAGGTATGAAAGACAGACCCATCTCTTACCAATCTTGTGATGTCTAAAGGCACTTGTTTCCTGATGAACACACAGAGAGTACTCTATTGGTGGTAGAGTTTTACTCTAGAAAGCTTTTTACTGGCATCGTGAAGTATGTCCAAAATATTAGTGATTAATAAAAGGGTTGATCACTGTTTTGGAATTAGTGTATAATATCTGGCAGTGGTCAAGGTAAATCGACCAATACGGAATGCATGACCATCAGAGGAATTCAATTGGTAGGATAGGGACTTGGGGGCAATGTGGTTGGACAAGTAGAACAATTGGGTTGAGTTGTTAGGTTGGGGAGGCAGCGAAAGTCAGACTTCAAAGGGATAAGTGTCAGATAAGATTATCCAAACCCTTCAGGATTCATCCGAACTTCTGAACATCAAGCATCCCTATCTTCAGTTTGAATAGGCATCTTGACAGCAGAGTGACCTTAATAGAATCAGAGGATGGGCCACTTAGAGTCAGCAGAGAGGATCGAAGCCAGAATGGGATAGCTAAGCTTTGGAGAAGAGAGAACAGGAGCCTGAGAGGAAAAATAGACTAATAGTCAAGATCTTGACATGGAATTAAGGAGATATGAGTTCATTTTCTGGATCCTCCAATACTTTTGGCATGAGCTGTCAGTTCCTGATCTGTAAGACAGCAACGTATCTTTCATTAACACACGACCTTGAAAAGTTGCCTTCTATTGAGTCAGAATCCTGGATTATTATGATGAAAGATTCTAATACACATATGAGATGTTCAGATGCAAAAGTCTTTGGAAGACCATATGAGCATTAGGGATGCTAGAACACTCACTGGTTGGTCTTATGGTGTGTTCACTGATTGAAAAACGGGAACCAATATTTTCTTGATGAGTTTCACTATTCACAAACAGTTCAGATCTGTTTGTTGGATTACTTTCCATTATTCAAGTAGTGCACTACAGTACAGCACAATCCGCAGAGTCTCATGCACGTATGTGCTCAGCCCTTCCACTTCACCCACTGGCCTGTTGTCACAACACACAGTTTACCAGCCATTCCTGTAAACAAGCCATGAGCAAACCAACCAGTCAGCCAGCAATTATAAGTAAACACTGCCTTTTCTTTTAAACACCTCACTGCTTGGTGTTCATTTAAGTCCATGGTTATTGGCATTATTTTGTGCATGCGCATTTCTGCAGTCTTAGGGGAGGCGTAGTTCCCATCTCAGGTATCTGGATTATCTGACCCAACTGTCCACATGTTAGAATTATCCTGCCTACTACAGAGATGCAAAACCCCTGCAATGGCAAGGAAGTGAAACTCCGCCACCAGAGCTACTGCTTCAGCAGCTGTTAAGGGAGACAATGGAAACAGGTGAAAATATTGGACATTTGGTTCACAGGTGATCACAGCTGTCTTACATGGTACATTCACCTTTTGAACACTGTTTGCTGTGAAATTCATGGCATCCATAATGAGCACTTTCATGGGGAGTCGGGACTTCTAAAGCATGGTAAAATTCCATTGATAATTGATTGTTTTAGGGTCCTCCATAACACTGGTCTGTGAAATATCTTGGAGGACCAAGGTCTGTTAGCTCTGTTATTCTTTCCCCTCCCCCTTCTTGCTTTATTACTTGCAAAGTAGAAGTAGAGAGAAACGAAACTAACTTGAGAAGAAGTAATCAGCACCTTCCCATACATTCCTGTTAGGGAGTGTGACACATCTGGGGAAAGCAAGGACAGAGTCCTGATAACGCCATGAGAATGTAGACATTTATGATAGTTTATGTGTGAGAGCTATCCCTCCCCCCACCTTTTGGAATCCTTTTGAAGTAAGCCTTAAAAGTATTGTATCAATGTATCTGTAGCATCACTCTCAAGAATCTGTTATACTGAAAGTATCGGTCTATCAATAAACGTAGTTTTGTATCAAGCTCGACTTGTCATTGAAACCGCATGCTTGACATATTCATGTCAATTTAGTTGTAACAGTCATGATTTTTATGAATCTATCTCCAAACCTTGCTTTCAATTCTCCAAACCATTCTGCTTGTCAAGGCTGTAGTCTTATTTGCAAGTCCATAGAAGGGACAGAAGTTTTCAACAGAAACAAAGGTACATTGAGTTACAGGTAGCTTTTCATCATAAAAGACATGCATATTGAGATTATACTGGCAGCTTCCATGACCTGTTGAACATTACTTGCTGCGTTGCAGAGGACAAAGACTTCATCTGTCAGCAGACCCAGAAATTCTATCCCTTTCCACACAATCATCTGGCTGATAGGTTAGTTCTCACCTGTTCATTGGCTGCAGCACCCCTTGAACTGATATTAAAACCCTGGAGTTTTTGTCCCATGCAGGGACCTTGGACCTGCCTCACAGACATTCTCTTGGACAGAGGAAACAACCTGACTGGGGCTGGCTGCTCAGTGGGTGAACTAGCAAGCAGGTGGGCACTGCACTGTGCAGGATGCCCTCTCCTTCTGCCCCTTGCCTTAACCCCAACACCAGTGATCTTGTGTCAAGAGAAGGAGCAGGGCAACTCCGTGGTGGTTATCCCTTCCAGTTGCCTCTTAAGCTGTTCCTGTGGTTGTAGTGGCAGCAGAGGAAGCAGCAACAGCCAGGGCAGCTGCATCGTTGTTGTTGGGGTCCCAGGAATACCCCCCTACACACACACAAATAGGATTCATGGCAGCTGCCCTGCTTTCCCATGACTGTCAGTGATCCCACAATAGTCATCATTCTATAGGTGCTGAGAGACTGTTGTGTTGGCTACAGCAGACTAACAGAGATATCTCTATAGCATTCATAAACTGAGGATAGAACCTCAAATAATTTTTTCTCTATAATTAGCCCATTAACTGGACTATAACGTTTCTGGAACTAGCATTTGAGGATCCCAGTCTGTTAGCTATTCATTCAAATCCATAATTATGAGTGTTTCATTTTGAATTTATGGGGGGAAAAAATCTCTTAGACTGATGACAATTCACAAGCACAAAATAGCAACAAGTAAGTCAAAATTAATTTGTAATGTATTAGCCAACATTTTGGTTTGTAGCCAGCAGCAACATCAGCCAACCAAGGCTAGAAACTGTCAGCAAAAGGTTCATTATAAGTACAGTGCCAACATAACATTGTGTTGAAATTGCCTTAACCTTGCTTCAGTCTCTGAGCGATGATTAGCGGAGACAAATGAAGGGCATCAGCCTCCAGGTGCAACCTAGTTACATACCAGGCTCACACCCAGATTGCTAATTAGGAATGCAACCACCTCGTGGAAGCCTGCTCCACAGAATGAATAAGATGTACTTGGAGCAGATCTTGACAGACTGCACAGAAAAGCTTTGCTGGTACAGTAGATACCATATTGGACTTGAGGAACCAAAGGCAGTTTAACAATTGTGGGTCCACTTCCCTGAGCAGAAGGCAGGCAGGCCATGGATCTACCTGCCACATATTCTGTGTGGTTTAGTCATAAGGCAAGATAAAGAAGGAACACAGTTATCAATTGTAATTCTGAAGAACAGCATAATAGACACTTTTCTGTGTTAGCAACAATAAAATAGTTTTAAATGATTTCTCTACAGACACATTAACAGGCAACAAAGCATGAATTGAATTCAGTGCACACAGAGGGCAAGTGGACATGAGCACACTGACCCCAGCCCAACCTATGTACAATTATCAGCTTGTAATCATGGAGTCTATGTGTAGGAACTGTACATTCATTGGCTCTTTCCTTGTGATGGGGAATGTTTGAAAAGCAGTACATGGACAGAGGCCACACACACACACACATACACTTTGTATAGGTATAGACTCATCACCCAATGTTTGTGCATAGGTAGAAGATGGGGTCAGCACACTCATGCCTGCTTCCCCTCCTTGCAGGTTAATTTCAGAATGCATAATGTCATTTGTAGCAGGCTACAGTCAACACAAGATCAACAAAATTTAGCATGTGCAAAGAAAAACAAACACTTATCTATATGCAGTTTGACATAGGGCCTAGCGCTCTCCGGAGAACTGAAGAAGATTGCAATAAACAGCCTGAATCTGAAAGTAGTCTCTCTCTGCAGGCTGAAGCATTGCAAACTGGTGCCATAAAGCAACTGCCAAAAATGCAATAAGATTCAGTAACAGTAACACTGAAGAAACGTTTATGATTGCAATTATCTGTTGGTTCCCTTGAAATACTCTGATAGCCCTTTGCACAATATACAGAAAGGAAAAATGATGCAGGACTGTCTTGATTATGATACTTCTGGGAGGGGAACATATTTTTGCATGTTTCCTCACATCAAAATTCAATCCTCCCTGCATGTAGTAAATTAGCACATCATAGAGAAAGATGCAACATAGCCCTTGTGTTACCCTAAGTGGTTATGAGGGTCTCCTGAGTTTGTTGGGGAAATTAGCTAGGAGACCCAGACAAGCAAGAGCAGGCAACAAGCAGGATCTCACTGTCATGAGCCCTGACGAAGAGGAGCTGGAAGGGTTAACAGACCTGGAAGAGTTGCCAGCCAGTTCCTCAGCTGAACAAACAGCAGCTGGCCCAACAATCACTCTCCAGGCACCAGTGTCAACTGTTGACGATCAATCTCCTCCAAGCTCTCCTCCTCCCATCTCAAGAGTTTGAAGCAGGCTCCAGAAAAAACTTTCAGAGCCAAGACATGAGGCACACTGATGCTTCAGATCTCTCAGCCCTGAGTTCTAGCAGAGTCACTGCTACCCAGGGAGCAGGCTGATTGAGACTTCCATATAGCTCCCACCCAGGACCTGGTAACCTTGTGGAAGCAACAAGTCTATTCTCTGGCTTGCATCCACACTCCTGCCTGATCCTGACGTGCTTGATATCTTTGGCACCCTGATCTTTTGGCTTTTGGACACTGACTTCTGATTCTGGTTTGTGATTCTACATTGGTGACCTGGCTCCTGCTTGACTTCCTGGACTTTGGCTTTGGACTCCTGCCTGCCTGCACCCTGAGAACATGACAGATTGCTTCCACCACACACACTCACTCCACAAGATGGATGAGGAGGCAAGCGGAGGCTCTGGGCAGCTAGCAGCCTTGCTCACTCAGGTACAGCACCTCACTCAAATGGTGGCTCACCTGCAACAGCAGCAGCAGCAAGCCACTGTCACTGCCCCACCCAAGTGCTTCCCCCAGAGAAGTTCATTGGGAAGGTGGAGGAGTTTCCTGCAATCCTGGCACAGTGCAAACTGTATATTGAATTATGTGCCAGAGACTTCCCCAACGAAAAGATCAAGGTATGCTTCATTGTCAGCCTCTTAAAGGGGCTACCCCCTTGCTTCTAGCCCCATCACCATGCTGACTGACTATCAGGGCTTTCTGGATTATATGGTGGTAGCCTTTGCTAACCCCCAGCAAGCAGCCACCACCAATCAAAAGATCCGGACCCTGAAGAGGGGAGGGACTCAGTTTCCCAGTACTCCACCGAGTTCAAGCTTCTGGCCCAAGACCTGGCCTGGAATGAGGCTGCCCTCATGGACCAGTATACGGAGGGGCTGGCTGACAAAGTCCTTGATGAGCTGGCACGAATAGACCAACCGGCCACATTGCAAGGCCTAATCACGCTGTGTCTTCACATCGATGGCTGTCTGGAAAGCTGCCGCCAAGCACGAAGCAACGCCCATCCCTCTCAGCTGCACCGCCGCCTAGTGATGGTGACAACCCCGATGCACACCAGTCCCGAGAATGATGACCCCGAGCCCATGCAAATTGGGGCTGAGCGGCTGCGGCTCACTCCTGAGGAAAAAGCATGGTGCCGCTCACAGAATCTCTGCCTTTACTGTGGAGGGGCAGGGCACTTCTCCTCCGGCTGCCCCACCAAGTGCACCCAGTCCAGTACTGTGCCACGGCTGCCAGTAAAAGACCAGCCCCAAGTCTGAGTGGACCCCCCGACTTGGGGCACCTAGCCGGGTCCCCTGAACCCTACATTACTGGCCAGGCCTGTTCCTCGTACCGGTCACACTTGGCTTGCCGGATGGGTGCTGGCTGTTTGTCTATGCCATGGTCGACTCCGGGGCTGCCCGCTGCTTTGTTGACGTGGCCTTTGTGAAGCAACACCAGATCATGGTGCTGGACAAAGACACCCCGACCCTGGTCGAAGCCATTGATGGGCACCTCCTCCGCTCTGGTCTGGTGACCCAGGAGACCCACCTGGTCACACTCCAGATCCAACACCATCATGAGCAAGTACAATTCAATGTTGCTCGCATGCCCCACTTTCCCCTCATTCTGGGACTCTCCTGGCTCATAAAACACAACCCCCTTGTGGAATGGGCACAGGGGTCACTGCCACCCAGGGAGCAGGCTGATTGAGACTCCCATATAGCTCCCACCCAGGGCCTGGTAACCTTGTGGAAGCAACAAGTCTATTCTCTGGCTTGCATCCATGCTCCTTCCTGATCCTGACGTGCTTGATTTCCTTGGCACTCTGACCTTTTGGCTTTTGGACACTGACTTCTGATTCGGGTTTGTGATTCTGCATTGGTGACTTGGCTCCTGCTTGACTTCCTGGACTTTGACCTTGGGCTGGCTTTGGACTCCTGCCTGCCTGCACCCTGAGAATGTGACACTCACCTATGTTTACAGGAATTTTTACCTCAGTAGAATAGAACTTAATTAATGAAATGTTTTTATTAAAGAAAATTAAAATAAATAAAATCAAACTTATTGATTGAAAAAGCACTCTCTAAACAGTCATACAAGTTCAGAAAATAAAGGTGGTAGCTTTATAGAGACAAGAAAGGAACTTATTTTACACAGGACTATATTTACCTATTCCAGAACAGAAATTCGAGGAGAAAGGTGAGCAAAACGAGCCAGCATTCCACTCAAAGAAGAAGTTGTACTCAGTTTTGTGTTGGGAGTGTAATTTAGTGAATGTTCAGATAACACACACACACACTATCCCACTACCAACAGTCCTTTAAAAGGGCACCCTGGGAGAACCAGGGAGAAAGGGCCAGATGTCACCTAAGGCAATCAGGGAGTGGTTACTGGCAGGAGCAGAAGTGAGTGCTGTAATGCCCCCCTCCCCACCGCTCTTTTCTGAGGTTCTTCCCCAGGGCAAACCCTACTTCCGCCCGGGCCATGGGGCGGAGACGGTGCTGGTCGCCCTGGTGGATGACCTTCAGCGGCATCTGGATCAAGGCGGCTCGGCGGTGCTGATGTTGTTGGACCTATCGGCAGCGTTCGATACGGTCGACCATCGGCTTCTGGCGTGCCGCCTTGCCGACGCAGGGATTCAGGGGCTGGCCTTGCAATGGCTTTCCTCTTTCCTTGACGGTCGGGGACAAAGGGTGGCGATTGGGGAGGAACTGTCCCAGAGACACACGCTTGATTGCGGGGTGCCTCAAGGGGCGGTACTTTCCCCGATGTTATTTAACATCTATATGCGCCCCCTTGCCCAGATTGCCCGAAGGTATGGGCTGGGTTGTCATCAATATGCTGATGACACCCAGCTCTATCTGCTTATGGACGGCCGGCCCGCCTGCGCCCCAGAAAATCTGGACCGGGCGTTACAGGCAGTGGCTAGGTGGCTTAGGCTGAGCGGGCTGAAGCTGAATCCGACGAAGACAGAGGTCCTTTGCTTGGGTCGCTGCGGCCCGGGAAGGGAAATCCCCCTGCCAGTTTTTGACGGCGCGCCGCTGACAGCGTCGGGCAGGGTCAAGAGCCTGGGGATGCTATTGGAGCCTTCTCTGACGATGGAGGCTCAGATAGCAGCCACTGCCAAGTCCGCTTTTTTTCACCTTAGGCGGGCGAGGCAGTTGGCCCCCTTCCTGGAACGCGACGACCTAGCAACAGTGATTCATGCTACGGTCACCTCGAGGTTGGACTACTGTAATGCCCTCTACATGGGGCTACCCTTGTGCCGGACCCGGAAACTGCAGTTAGTGCAGAACGCTGCTGCCCGGCTGCTACTAGGGCTCCCAAGATGGGAGCACATTCGGCCAGGGCTCCGGGATCTGCACTGGCTGCCAGTAATATTCCGAGTCCAGTACAAGGTGTTGGTCATTACCTTTAAAGCCCTATATGGCCTAGGATCTGTCTACCTTAGGGACCGTCTCTCCCCACACGTTCCCCAGAGAGTACTACGCTCGGGTTCACAAAACCTGCTGGTAGTCCCTGGGCCAAAGGAGGCCCGCCTAAAATCCACCAGGGATCGGGCCTTCTCAATAGCGGCACCTTATTGGTGGAACCAGCTGCCGGAGGAGGTGCGGGCCCTGCGGGACCTAGGGCAGTTCCGCAGGGCCTGTAAGACAGCCCTCTTCCGGCAGGCCTATAACACCTAACTGATAATGAGAACATCTCTGGATGGAACAAAATGCTTCTATAGACCGCTGGTTTTATCTTATCTTGTTTTATTAATTATGGTTTTAATTGTATTTGTAAATGTTTTAAATCGAATTGTATGAATTATTATGCTGTGAGCCGCCCTGAGACACTTCGGTGAGAAGGGCAGGATATAAGTCCACTAAATAAATAAATAAATAAATAAATAAATAAATAAATAAATACTAAAGGCACCCTGGAAAAGGATGCAGCCCTGGACTCCAGCCCAGCACCAGCATCTGAAAACATGGTCTATTCAGGCTGAACAACAATTAGGGATGGGCATGAACCAACCCAGGAAGTAGAATTCATCATGAATTTTGCCCTGTTCATAGTTTGTGAACCAAAGTTCATGATACGTCTACCATCACGAATTTCCATGAATTTTTAAAGCAGTTCATTGTGGTTCATGAATAGAGCAGAAAACAGGAGGTTAAAGGGACTTCAAGGGACTTCAAGTCCCTTTCTGTTTCCTGAAAAAGCTGCAAAAACAATTGAATGGTGCTCCCTACCGCTCAGCTGTTTTGCATTGTCATGTGTGGTCCCTTTATAGTTTAATGGGACCGCACAAGACAGCCTGAAAAACAGCTGAGAAATGGGGAGCAAGCTGCTTCCCATCAATCAGCTGTTTTGGGGCTTTCTGCAACCCCCATTTAAAGGGACTGCTGTCTCTGTCAATGGGGTTTACAGGGCCAATTTGGTTCATGAATGAACCTTCTGGTTCAATTCGGTATATAGTTCAGCCACAAAACAGGAGCTGCATTTTTCTGGTTTGTGTCATCCCTAGCAATACAAAGAAACAGCAAATTCATACAGTTTTCTTTATTTAAACTCTATACTTATTCCAGCAATGTTTCTGCTAGGACATGCTAGTAAAACCTGAAGTTGCAACATTTAAAAATCCACCATTACTTTTGTTCTCTGAGTTGGAGCTTCTGTTGTCCTTCAACACATAGACAAGGAGTCTTTTCTGGCTTGTGTCTCCTTGATCAAAAGTCAAATGAGAAGATAGAGCTTCTCCTTTATATCCTGAAAATTTATAATCTCCCCTTTGGGGTAGCTCTGGTCTTCCAGCCTCAAGAGGAAGAAATTACTATCTAACGTTTTGACTGTCTATGTCCCTTTAAGGTGTGTCATTTTAGCAATGTCTGAGATGGTAAATCTTTTTGTCTTGCTTCAATCAGATCCATTTGCATCTGTAACCACTAAATACTCTGCACTTAGCACCAGATGACTCATCCACAGCAAGAGGGAGAGGCTGTAGCTCAGTGTCAAAGCATCTGCTTGGCATTCAGAAAGTTCTGGGCTCCATCCCTGCATCTCTGCTTAACAGGATCAGGTCATAGGTTCTGTTGAAAATCTGTACCCGAGAGCCTGGAGAGCCATTGCCGATTTGAGTAGTCAGTACTGGTTTTGATGGACCAATAATCAGATTCAGTATAAGGCAGCTTCATGTGAGTTTGCAGCTGGGTTCCCACTCATAGTCCTGACATCTAGCATAAGCTGCCTCAGGAACACCCCATGACCAGGCCAAAAAAAGTGCATTCAAACACACACATCTGAATCCCACTCCGCTCCCACCCTCACCTCGTCCTTACTTGTTTTCCTGCCACCTTGAAAAGCTACCACATACAAAGTGATAGCAAATTGGTGGCAAATCAACAAAGCACTTCCGGGGCACCTTTCCTGGCTGTCTGAATGGCTGGGGAGTGCCTGGGTAGAAGCGATCAGTGGTCTGACTGCTCCTCCGGGGTGCGTGCAGCCTGTCCCCATTCTGGCAGTGAGCCACATGCTGTTTGACTGCCCCGGGGGCACTTATTTCCAGATGGGAGGCTGCCACTCCAAGCTGCCTGTCTGTACCCAGCCATAGACAGAGTGCAGTCCCATGGTTTCATTATTTCATTATTGGAGTTGCATTTCTCCATAACCGTCTTCCCAATCCATTATTTTATTAAAAAGGGAGAAGAGTTGTTTTTTTCTCATGGGAATCACACAGACTTGAAGCCTTCAGTTTTCAGAATTTTTCCACCTTGTTCCTCTCATTTTGCATACTGTATAGAATGGCTCCAATGTTGTTCCTCAAAGAAGAGAAATTAATTTTAACAGAGACAAAGTGAGAGGGAATAACTGGAATCTTCATCAATGTTTACGGGGAACTTTCCCTTAGAGAATTCTTGAAATAAGCCAGTCAGGTGTTTAAGTGGAATGAGTTTTATTGAAATAAGAATAAAAGGGCAAAACACACATACAAAACATACAACAAACACACAAGCTAGCTAAGAGGAAAATAAGGAAGTAAGTGAGAGAAAGTGATTTCGGGAAGGCAATAGTTACCAATCTTGCAGAGCAGAGCAGAGAGAACTCACAAGCAAGTGGGTACGTAAGGTATGGTGCTGAGAACACACACACACCACTATGGAGCAACATGCCAGCAATTAGAGGTAAAATGTTCCCTGGGGCAGTTTGATGTGTTTGCCCCAGAAACAATAATTTGATTGCTTTTTCAGGGCTGAACAATGAACTATAGATGTTATTGTTTCTTGATGACCTGAGTACCGGATAGGGAACCTACTAGTTTGGGGTGAATAGCATTAAGTGTTGCTAAATTGGGGTAATTGGGTAAGGGGAAGTGAGGCGGGCATGTGATGAGATTAGTCCAAGGTGAGGCATCCTATCTTGGGAGACCCATTCTTCCATAATTATGCATCTCCTCAGGGTGTGGGGAGGGTTGTTAGTCAGTCAACTGTTGCTGACTCACCTTAAAAATATCAGTTCAATTACCTTTATTGGCATTAAAGGAGAGATAAAGGGAGAAAAAAAAATAATGTACACACATATGAATACAAATAGATAAAACATGCCAACATGAGTCAAGACAAAAAAAATTTTCCCCCAGTCTTGTCTCTGGCTGGCATTCATTTTGTGTCATTTGTGGCCAGGCAGTGTTTATGATTTTTGAGGTGATTATTGTATGAAGAGTATTTATGTCTTTCTCTCTCTAACCACTAAACTTCTCCCCTCTGTAGGAGGAGGGGTCTGACTCCTAACAATGCCACTGTGCATCCTATCAGAGCACTGTACGTAGAGTATACTTGCATATATACTGGCCTCACCTCAGAAATAGCCATGCATAACAGTTAATCTGTAGATTATAGCCAATTGATGTAGCCTCTGATTCTCATATATATCCATAACAGGTAGGAACATGCATCTGTCTTCACTATAGAATCATAGAGTTGGAAAGGACGTCTAGGGTCATCTAGTCCAACCCCCTGTACAATGCAGGAAACTCACAAACACCTCCCCCTAAATTCACAATGAAGGAATTATGGAAATATCTAGTGCCCATAAATCTATACCTGCATCAGCTCATGAATGTCAATTTAGCAATGCACAGAATTATCCAGGGCAGAGACCCTATGCCTGCTGATTTGACCTTTTCCCTTAGACCTCCTCCTACCTTCAAACCACTAGATTTTTGTAGATTTGTAGATGAAGATCAGCTGTTCAATGAACATAACAATCTGACCTTATTCCTGAGCCATTTGCTGTATTAGGGCAGCAGTATGTAAATTCTAAGGGAAACAAAATTTGATTACCATGTGAATAATTCAGTAATTTGGAAGTTGCTTATATTCAGAATGGTCCTTCAGGATCTCTTCCTTTATATCAGTTCTCCCAGGAGAGGGTATAGTTCCACTCATTATTAAAACGCTAGGAGTAAATTTGTGATCTATGAAGGATTGGGGGTTAGATTGGGAGCTAGCATGGTGTAGTGGTTAAGAGCAGCATATTTTATTCTGGGGAACCAGTTTTGATTCCCCACTCCTCCACATGAAACCTGCTGGGTAACCTTGAGCCAGTCACAGTTCTCTCAGAACAAGGTGCCTGTTGTGGGGAGGGGAAGGCAAGGCAATTGTAAGCCTCTTTGAGACTCCTTAAGGTTGAGAAAGTGAGCCCTGTGGAACAGAGTGGTAAACTAAAGTACTGCAGTCCAAGCTGTGCTCATGAGTCATGACCTGAGTTTGATCCCAGTAGAAGCTGGGTTCAGGTAGCTGGCTCAAGGTTGACTCAGCCTTCCATCCTTCTGAGGTCTGTAAAATGAGAACCAAGCTTGCTGGGAGGGGGGGAATGTAGATGACTGGGGAAGACAATAACAAACCACCCCATCAAAGTGTGCCAAGAAAACTGGGATGTGATGTCACCCGTTGAGTCAGTAACGACTGGGTGCTTGCACAGGGGACTACCTTTACCTTTACCTGCCTTGAAACCCGTTGAGTCAGTAACGACTGGGTGCTTGCACAGGAGACTACCTTTACCTTTTTAAGGTTGAGAAAAGCAGGATATAAAGACCAACTCTTATTCTTACTTGTGTATTTTTATGCCTTCTTGCATGCCATATTGCTGTGTTCTGAGCTATCTTGGCTTAATTTGGGGGAAGCTTTTTCAGTAACAAGAGCCCCGTGGCGCAGAGTGGTAAAGCTGCAGTATTGCAGTCGGAGCCCTCTGCTCATGACCTGAGTTCGACTCCAGAGGAAGCTGGTTCAGGTAGCCAGCTCGAAGTTGATTCAGCCTTCCATTCTTCCGAGGTTGGAAAAATGAGTACCCAGCTTGCTGGGGGGAAAGTGTAATGACTGGGGAAGGCAATGGCAAAGCGCCCTGTAAAAAGGTCTGCCTTGAAAACGTGAAAGCAGCGTCACGCCAGAGTCGGAAATGACTGGTGCTTGCACAGGGGACCTTTCCTTTCCTTTTTTCCTTTTCAGTAACAGCATTTCTCTGCTATGAAGACAGACAGGGTAGAAGGATTCTAGAAGGATATTGAGCCAAGGGAAAGTGGTCCTCATTCTGCTCTGTGCCAGGAGAGTTGCCATTTAATCCTGTGCTAAAAACACTTTTTCATGATGGTAAGCAACCTGTATTTGCTACTTCAGGGTGCATCAGCACATTCACTACGCAGGGCTATAGTGGCTGCACAGTAAATTTCCATAGTTGGAAGCAACAGTGAAAAAAGCCATCTTGACACAATTGTGTGTGGTATGTGCATATAACATATTAATAATACATACTGTTAATACTATTTTCAATAATGTATTATGCTAGATTTGCATAATAAATAATACATAGAAAAGTAACCAAATTGTGAAGTAATACAAAATTACTAATAGTGAATCCAACCTCTTAAATTGCTTCAAGAAAGATTCTTGCAGATTCAGATAAGCCAAACAGTTATCACAGTTCAGTGGCTTAGCCGACAACAAATGCCACCAGAAACAGTACATGATGGGCATAAAATCCTTCTGACACATTTATAAGGCATAGCCATAAGCCACATCTAAAATGTGTGGGGAATTCTTAGCTTGGATGGCAGACTTGAGAATGACTACATGTTTGGTGTAGTGGTTAAGTGCATAGACTCTAATCAGGGAGAACCGGGTTTGATTCCCCACTCCTCCACATGACCTTCACATGTTCTTTCAGAGCTGTCCTCTCAAGAGCAGTTCAAAGAGTTCTCTCAGCTCCATGTACCTCACAGGGTGTCTGTGGTGGTAAAAGGAAGAGAAAGGAGATTGTAAGCTGCTCTGAGACTCTGAACAAAGGACAGGGTATAAATCCAATATCATAAAAACAGAGTTTTGTGGAGAGGCAGTGGCTCAGTGGTAAAGCATCTGTTTGGCATGCTGAAAGTCCCAGGTTCAATCCCTGGCATCTCCAGTTGAAAGGATCAGGTAATAGGTGATGTGAAGGACCTCTGCCCAAGATCCCAGAGAGCTACTGCCAGTCTGAGTAGACAATACCAGCCTTGATGGACTGATGGTCTGATTCAGTAAGACTAGTTTTATTCTAGTTTGTTTTTTGTAGGCTGGAGCACACTCCATCAGATGCTGTGAGTGGATCTTCAGTGGCCAGATATCTTATGTAGGAAGTGGGGAAAGAAACAAACAAAAGACAGAGTCAAGGGAACATGAAATGCAGGATGCACAGAGTATAATGAACTTATGTAAAATTGAAATGCATTTAAGAAAAATACATCAATCATGAGTTAACACTTTGTTGTTCAGTCGCACAGTTGAGTCTGATTGTGACCCCATGGACCAAGTCATGCCAGACCCTCCTGTCTTCCGCCATCCTCCTCAAACGCCTGCAGGTCTGACTAGTGTTCTGTTCATAGGTGATCATTATAAAACTCCCGCTGGATTGATTTTAAGATCCATGTTTTGGTGTTAGCTGCTTTATTGCTATTAACTTTGTAGTTTATTTTATTATGTTAATGGTGGGCTTTAGCCACTTTTAAACACCTCCTGAAAACGGTTTCAATAAATAAATAAATATTTGTTTACAACAGCAGAATATTTCAGCTCTCACATTATGATTAGGTTTATTTTCACTACCAAAGTTTAGTTTGCCAGTTAGGTGTGACTAGATTAATTGTTGAGTTACAGACCATGGTTCTATCATTCTCTAACAACAGAAACAAAATTAACAGTGCAATCCTAAGGGGTCTGTGTGTGTGTGTGTGTGTGTGTGTGAAAGTGCTCAGGGAGCCAGCTGACCTTTGCATTGCCATATGTCTGAGGGGTTAGGAATTTCTGTTTGAAATTCTGTTTCTTGATCTCAAACAGTGCGATGGATCACTGGATCAAATAATCATTGAGAGGCATTTAACATAAAAAAGCAAAAACATATTTATTTCTACAGGGAAAGGGTGCTGGGAAAATAACGAACACTATAGAGCTACATGCTTACACTAGAAGATCATGTGCTTAATGGAAGACCACTTCCTCCTTCTTCTTGAACTCTCTGCCTGAACAAAGGAAGTCACCTGACTAACTGACCAAACAGACAAAACAGGTTTTCCCGTTTCTAGACCTTGATTGACAGTAGTCAGTATCTTCTTCCCAGGTCATGCAGACAATAGGGAATCAGGCACAGTGTTAACCCTATAATGACTGGAACTTTAGAACATTGCAAAGGACATACAAAACAGATACATATTTCCAACACCCCTTCTCAATGCCTAATGTGCAAATCATTATACATTCAATAGCCATTACTCATTATTCACTGTAACATTCACATCAACTAGATTCATCATTTCACGTAAACGTTCCAATCTAGCACAAGGTAATGGCTTTGTAAGTGTATCAGCTACCATAGCTTCTGTACAACAATATTCTATCTTAATCAGCTGAAGGAATCACGACACAGGGTTGAGCTTCTATGCACCGGTCTGTCTGTCTGACAGTGGTCGTTTATTTTTATACGCTTTCCTTTACACAATCATTTACTAAAAGCATGCAGAACAAGGAGACAGATGTAGACCTTAGCTCTACCACAAATGTGTATTCAAGGAAGGAGGTGAAAGGTAGCATTCTAAGAGCATCAGCACTCTTGCATAAGGGCAAAGTACACAAAGTCTTAAGACTGCCTTCTAAGTCTATAGATGAATTCAGGCCAAGGCTGGTGTGCCAAACCTCTGACCTTTCCTTCAATCAGCCCCTTCTGGTGTAGATCTTTCACTAGCTCACATTTAATACCAATAGATCTACTTTTGGCTGTTCTACTTTCTCCTTTACATATAGCAATAGAAGCTTGATTATCTTCAAACATTACAATAGGTATAGGTTCTTTTATCTTGAAGTCTTTCAGCAGATGAAAAATCCATTCAAGTTCACTGCAGGCCCTGGCTGCTGACACACTCAACTTCTGCTGTAGATTGTGCCACTATAGTCTGTTTTCTGCTAGTCCATTCTACAAGTCCATTTCCATAGAAGAACAAGTATCCGCTGGTTGATCTGTAATTGCACAATTCTTCTGCATAGTTGGCATCCATGTATCCAACTAGTCTGGGATTCTCAGAAGGTTCAATGATCAGTCTTAAGCCCATAGTCCCTTTTAAATATCTGGCAAGTTTCTTTACTGCATTCCAATCATGGTGATTAGGCGAACTTACTTGTCTGCTCAGTATTCCGACAGCAGCTGTAATATCAGGTCTCGTAGTTTTACTCAGGTACAGGAGTTTTCCTATAGCTTCTCTGTACTCTCCAATATCTTTGAGTGGTTGACCACCCTGAGCTCTCAGGTATGCAGGTTCAAGAGGTATCTTAGATTCTTTACAGTCTCTCATGCCAAGAGATTCTATAAAGTTCATAATCTTTCATCTTTGGCACAGTTGAAAGGTTCCATCCTCGAGTCTCTCAATCTGTATTCCTAGATAGTGTTTAATATCTCCAAGTCTTTTGACTTCAACCTCTTTGTTCAGCTTTTCAACAATGTCTTTAATGTCCTCTTTATTCTTGCAGCTCACAACCAAATTGTCAACGTAAACCAGAATGTATTGATATTCTCCATCTTTGAGTCTAGTGTACATGCAGGGTTCTGCTTTCCCTTGCTCAAATCCTTGTTGCTGTAGTAGTCCAGTTATTTTGTTATACCAACTTTTCGTGGCCTGTTTCAAACCATACAGT
Source organism: Heteronotia binoei (assembly GCF_032191835.1). Lineage (NCBI taxonomy): Eukaryota > Metazoa > Chordata > Lepidosauria > Squamata > Gekkonidae > Heteronotia > Heteronotia binoei. Next base: position 143,724,440 of record NC_083226.1, on the reverse strand, counting down.
CCTTTGTTGAGTTTGAAAACATAGTTCTCTTTGCCAGGGATTTGATAACCTTCAGGTATTTCCATACAGATTTCCTCTGATAGCTCACCATTAAGAAATGCTATCTTAATATCTAGGTGCTCTACAAGCATATTTCTAAATGCTGCCACACTCAGAAGTGTTTTAAGTGTAGCACTATTGATAACTGGTGCAAAAGTCTCTGAATTATCAGTTCCAAATTCTTGTGCATAGCCTTTAGCTACTAACCTTGCTTTGTACAAGTCCACAGTTCCATCATCTTTGTACTTTATTTTGTAGACCCATTTTCATCCAACAGGCTTTCTTTCTGCAGGTAACTTTGTAAGAGTTCATACATCTTTTTCATAAATGAATAGTATCTCTTGTTCCATTGCTTGAATACATTTCTCCTTTTCTTCATTAGGTAAATCACACACTTGTTTCCAGCTCTTGGGTTCCTCTTTAGGTTTCACAGTCTCCATAGATCTCACAGTATCACTGTATCCATATTTCTGTGGTGGTTGCCCTTTTGTGCTCCTTTCTGACTGTCTTAAAATGAGTGGAAGTTCTGTCGCTTCTTGCGGTGCGGTCCTCATTTCCCCTTCTGGTTCAGTAGAGTCTTCAGAAGGTAGACCTGCTGGTTTACCAGTAGTCACTACAGGTAACCAACTATACCAATCTTCACAAGCATCATCAGTAACCTCAGGATCAGATTCAGGTACATAAGGTCCTTTAGGCAAATTACTGTCATCCACAAACACATTACAAAATTTAGTCTTATTCAGCTTTGGATCATAGACTCTAGCCTTTTCCCACTGAGGGATATCCTACTATGAATCTAATCTCAGTCCATGCATCAAGCTTCCCTCTATTTTCTCTAGGAATATATGCATAGGCTTTTGCTCCAAAAGTTTAAATATGCTTAAGTCCTGGCTTCTTGCCAAACCAAGCTTGGAACGGAGTAATTCCTGTTACTTTGGAAGATATTCTATTGTGAATATACACTGCTGTATTTACAGCTTCAGCCCACAGGCCTTTAGGTAATCCAGAGTGCATGAGCATTGCTCTGGTCATTTCCTGTAACACACGGTTAAGTCTCTCTGCACTCCCATTCTGCTCTGGAGTGTATGGGACAGTCACTTTGTGTTCAATCCGTTCTGCTTTCAGAAATTTCTTAAACTCAGTATTGCAATATTCACTACCTCCATCTGTCAGCAAGCTTTGAGGTGCACGCCCAAATCTGTTTTTACAACATAGTCTTTAAATTTATCAAGACTCTCATCTTTTGATTTGAGCATATAGATTTGAGCATATTTTGTATTTGCCTCTGTGAATACTGAGAAAAATTTATTTCTCCCAATCAAAGCTTTTATAGGCCCAACAACATCACCGAATATTGTTTCCAGAAACCTTTCATTATGCACACTGCTTTTTCCATTGAAGCAAGGTGCAGTTCCTTTTGCTCTCAGACAAACATCACATCTTTCCTTGGATTTATCACAATGCACAACATCAAGTCCACAATCCTTTAGCAACTTCTCAACACTCTGCATGCTTCTGTGTGCTAACTTTATATGCCAAGCATAAACACATCTCCTATGGTCACACTTTCTGCCTTCAGTCTGGCAAACAGTCTTTTCCACAACATCAACAGCATCTGACCTTTCACTTAAATCCATAATATAATGAGCTCCATTTCTTTCATCCAGTTTAAAACTAATTCCAGAATTCTTCTGAATAATTTCACCTTCATCTCCTTTATCAAGATATACAGCATAATTATTTCTTATAAGCACTTGGCTTGAAAGTAAATTCTCAATTGATTCAGGTGCATAAGCTACATTTTTCAGTCTTACTGGCATTAAATCTCCATCAGTGGTAAGCAGTTTCATTTTGATCTCACCCACACCACAAACTTGTAAGGGTTTCTGGTTGGCACCTATCATTTCAGGTCTCTGACTTTCATCCAACTCTGAAAACATGCCCTTATATTGACAAATATGCATAGAAGATCCACTATCAATCAAAAATCTTCCTCTTTCACCAATAAAATTCACATTATTAACATGCATAGTACTTTCTCTGTTCTTTTCTTTGTTCCCACCTGGGCCATGTGGCTTGGAAAATTTCTGCTTTAATTTCTGGCTGCTATTATTTCTGTGGCCACGAGATGGCACCCATGTTCCCTCATTTGAAACATGTGCTTTAAAATTGCTATTCCTTTGTTTAGCAGCAGCATCACAATTATTACAATATCTTGCAATATGGCCTTTTTGCTCACATCTATGGCATATTGTATCGCTTCTTGACTTATTCCTATACTGTGGTTTCAGGCTTAAAGCAGACATAGAATCAGACAGTTCAGTGTCCTTGTCCCCAGATCTGGAGGCTGCTTCCTCCTCGATAGCATTTAACAGGCCGTCCAGACTCAAATCCTTTTGCAGTCCCAAAATCATCTTAATTGGCTTGTAAATACTGGGTAGAACTTTCAATATAGTTGAGATTAAGTTTCTTTCTGCTATAGGTTCACCAAAATCCTGTAGTCTGCATTGCATGCACATAAGTAGCAGCGTTTCCAGATCAAGACAATCTGAATTCAAAGCTCATTTAAGTCAGAACGCTCTCAGTAATGGCAAGAGAAAAAAAAGACGTCATTTTAAAATTGAGACTTGTCTGCACAGCATAGCAGCTTTTTTGTCTATTGCTTTCTAAATGCTCTCAAAAGCGATCCAGATTTTTAAAAAATCATTTAGAGTTCAAAAAACAGTCCTTGCTACAAGCTACCAGCTTGATGGCAAAAACTATCAATTTTGTTAGGGATTTCTGTTTCAAATTCTGTTTCTTTATCTCAAACATTGTGATGGATCATTGGTCAAATAATTATTGAGAGGCATTTAACATGAAAAAGCAAAAACATATTTATTTCTACAGGGAAAGGGTGCTGGGAAAATAACGAACACTATAGAACTACATGCTTACACTAGAAGATCATGTGCTTAATGGAAGACCACTTCCTCCTTCTTCTTGAACTCTCTGTCTGAACAAAGGAAGTCACCTGACTAACTGACCAAACAGACCAAACAGGTTTTCCCACTTCTAGACTTTGATTGACAGCAGTCAGTATCTTCTTCCCAGGTCATGCAGACAATAGGGAATCAGGCACAGTGTTAACCCTATAATGACTGGAACTTCAGAACATTGCAAAGGACATACAAAACAGATACATATTTCCAACATGAGGCACACCAATTCAAGGGCCAGTTGCCTGTTGGTGCAACTGAGGTGTAGGCCCCTGTGCTGGCATGTCTGTGGACAGTTTTGCCCCCTGCCTTAGATGGATCCTGGACTCTACCACCTTGCCACATGTCCCCTGACTGGTTCTTGTGGCCCTGTCCCTCATAGAGCCATCACCTGCACACAATGCCTCCACTGACCAATGTGGTGAGGTTGCTATAGTCCCTACCTCAGTAACAATCAGAAAACACTGCAAAGAAAACTCACCAACTTTGTCTGCTGGTCACTGTGTAACTTATGCCCATAAGTAATAGACTAGCACTGCCATAGTCATGCCGTGGCTGGCTGCCATGGCACAGGTGTGGCGCAGACCTACTCTGTAAGCCACATAGGAGGAGGCAACAACAAATTTCAGAAAGGAAGGATATTGTTTAGAGCGGTTTAGCAGTGCAGACATATTTCATACTCCAGCTATGTTTTGGCTTCATTCCCAGAATTGCTACCTGTGGAAGACGGTAGTAATAATGCTTACATCTTGGATAGCATTTCCATTTCAAAGCCTTTTACAAACCCTGATTAATACACACTACAGCCTTTGTAAGACAGGTTAAGTATTATCATTTCTGTCCCTCAGAGAGAAGAGAAGTTTAGGCTTGCAAATCTAGGTTTTCATTCAAAAAGAGCTCCTAAATAATGTCCTCTCTGGGGTCATTATTAAAACATAGCCACCACCCTAAGAGCAGGGACACATATCTGCTTTTGTGTGTGCCAAAGATACTGGTTTGGTCTATGCATGCAATGGAATGAGGCAACAGCATGCTTGAGGTGGTAGAAGGGATTGTACCACTGCAAACTGCCAGTGGGTGCACCTTTTTAATACTTCCCTTATGTTGCCCAAACCCAGTAGCTTTCAGGAATATTACCCTGTCAGATTAATCACCCTGCCTGCACCAGCAATGATATTCATACGCCCCTGCTCTATAGGTTAATATCATTATCCTATCACAAGCTGCACTGTAAACTTCGGGCCAGTGTGCACCTCAGTATTCAGTTGTCTAATCAATAACTGGCATGGAGTTTACAAATTACAAGCTCAATCCAAAGTTCTAGATCATTTTCCACGTAAACATCCAGGTAAATTCAAGCATATGAAAAGACAACACAAGCTTGATAGACAGTTCTCCCACAGCCTTCCACTTGCTACAGGAAACCGGACCCCTCCACTCCAAGGCAGGTGGAGTACGGACGGTTATTGTGTTTTTGCTTTACTTTCTTTTCAGACTTTAGTAGTTGAATCTTTGTTTGCTAGAGCGGTAAAGTGACTTGCAAGTAGAATACATTGTCTTCCTCACATTTCTATCTACACGCTGGATCACTAAGTCAATTATGGGAGTTGTGTATAGTTGTGCACACACACATGTAAATATTCTGATGTTACAAACCTGGCTTAGGAACTGATTTGAGTAACACTTATATTCAATATCATTATAATGCTGTAGAAATGCAGGTTTAATATAATATTTAATAATATTTAAATAATATAAATATAATATTTAAATAATAAATTTATAGTAAAGACATTATTAATCCCTTATTTTTCATCAGCTTTGAGTTCAGAAACAGTTTGAATTCAGAAATGTTTGTTTGGCTTACCCATTAACAAATGTCAATGAAAAAAAATAATTTAAGATAAATACACATTAAAGAAGAATCTTGGCTCTGAGTGGCCCTTCCTAATGGCAGCTCCCCACTCTCTTTTCCTGTAAGTAGGACTTGAGGAGATTTTATTCCATTGTTTCTATCAGAAGAAGTGTGCTTGCACACGAAAGCTTATACTTTGAATAAAACTTTGTTGGTCTTGAAGATGCCACTGGACTCATCCTTTGCTGCTTCAGACCAACAGGGCTACCCACCTAAATTAAAGAGGAAACTGGTATTTAAAAAAAAAATAATAGGAAAAACTAACTGCATTCTGTTCAGCAAACCATTAACATCTGAAGTGAAGCTGTTTTGGGGGGCAAATTTCAGCGTTAAAACATCCAGAAATGGGCAGACTCATTCAAATAGATTTTCCTTGCTCTTCTGTTTGTTCTGTGCCTTACCATATGACTTCAGCAGATGCCACATAATGACATCACCAGAGGATACCTCATTGGCAAATTGGCAAATCTAAGGCCAAGTCTTGAACTGAGCGAATGAGCAAATTTATGGTAAAGTCAATATTAATCCCTTACTTTTCATCAGCTTTGAGTTCAGAAACAGTTTGAGTTCAGAAATGTTTGTTTGGCTTAATATTTTTCAAAATGTAGCAAGCAAAACAGAATAATTTAATCCTTCTAATTTGTACAGAGGCTTCTTTCAAGAAGACTGTTCATTTGAGATAGGGATAAAAAAGCCTTGCTACCCTGAAGACAGTTCATCAAAAGAATATATACTCAGACAGATGTGCACACACATAGACCAATAATTTTATTTTAAGTGCTTCATGCATAAGTCAGGTAACAGTAAAATCAAGCAATCAGTGAACCTATTCACAGAAACCTGTGTTGTTAAGATTATTTCTCATTACAAATAGAAGTGCAAAATTAGGACTGCCACCTCATTCCTTACTCAGAAGTCATTATGGATTTCTTTTTTAAAAATTTAAACATACAATTGCCAAAAGACTGACAAGAAATCCTTTTTGTGAGTATGTAAATCTGATTTTCTATAGCATAATGTTATATCAAAGCAATAAAAAGAAATGACAACTTATTTGGAGCAAATAGGTGGACAACATATGTGGATGTCAAGAATTCCTTCTTCTCAGAGTGGCAAAATGCCCAAGCCACTCAGCATTCAATGGGTCGAGCAGTCCAGACTCCTTTCAATGTCCTAAAGTTGTCTATGGCACAACCACATTGAGGCTGAGTCCAGATTGGTATTTTAAGCCAACACAGGAACAGCTCACAGACAGATTAAAAAATCAAGTCCAAATGTACACATCTGCCTTTTGTCCCACTCCCATACTCACCCCATCCTCCAGCATCTTTGAGGCAGCTCAAAAAGCTACCACTTATGAAATGGTAGCAAATCCTTCTGCCCACACACCATCTTTCTTTCTGGGCATCTGATTGAGGGAGTGCGCAAGTGAGGCAGATTGGTATTCTTTTTTTAAAAAACTGCCCAGAATGCATGAGCCATGACCACTAAAAATGTGTGGGGAAAAAAACCCCAAAACTGCACCAAGGGGATGGTGCACCTCGCACATAGGAAACAGGTGACTCATGCGGGAGCATCTGATTGGGATTTGGCTGCTCCTTTTTGAAATGGCCCAATTTGAGACACCTCCCGTGCACCCGAAGCTGCCGGTCTGGACTCAGTTTGAGAATCCTACATATCAAGAAGGAGCTAGGCATTGGAGAAGACATGGGAAGAGAATAGTGAAGGCAACTGGCAGAGTAGGTTGTCCTTATTATAAAAGAACGATGAAACATTTGAGTGGCTTTAGTTTTGAAAAATACCACAGGAGAACTTAGCAGAGGTCTATAAGCTCTTGTGTGATGAGGAGAGAATGAATAAGAGTCCATTATTCAATTCGACTGGGTCATCCCATTGGACTGCTCTAGGTTTGGGACAAATAAAGGGATGCATGTATTTATCTAGTGCATAATATATTTCGAGTCTCATTGCAACAACAGGATGTGGTGACAGTTGCTAGAATAAATAATTTGTTTCTTTGTTTCTGGGTCTTTGTTCAAGATCTGGATGTGTATGTACATATAGAAGGAAATAGGAAATAGTTACATTCTAAATGTAACATATAACCTCTATATTCACCACTGTCACTCAAATCTAACAGCAGGTGTTGAATATTCCCATTATCTCTGTCTTTTGAGTGTCCCTGTACCATTTGCTTGAGCACCATTAGTAGGCAGAATTTTGAGCTAGACAGAGGAGTATTCTCGCCTATATGAGTAACCTTATGCTTAAATAGTCAAATCAAATCTTCTCAAATATTCTGTAAGCCGAAATGCCCTCAAAACTGAGGTTGAGGGAATTGACAGGTGGGCACTTGACTTTAAAAGGAACAAGAGTCTATATATACAGGCTCCACTTCCAGAAACTATTGCTCAAATATACCAGGGACACTAATTAAGTAAAAACAATTAAAATTTATTCCAGAAAAATTTAGATCACACACACAAGATCAAAATACTCATAAAATCATACATACAGTCCTAAGAAAATTAGATTGAGATATAGAGAAACACATGGGTAGACGAACAGGGTGATATTTACCAATCGTAGTCTTCAAGGAAGGCTCCAATGGCGACGAGTGAGGAAGTGGGAGGGGGAAACTTGGCCTTAGAATCGGGGATGAATCTAGACAGTGGAATTGGGATACTGCTAGAAGCACACCTGTGGGTAGCTAGTCCACAGGTTATAAGGACTATCTTGAGCCCTTAGGGGATGGGAGGTACGAGGGAGGAGGAAGGTGATCAGCTGATGCATGACCTCACAAGAAGGGGAGGCTTCGCAGTGACCATAAGGGCTGGACTACTGCAATAGCCAATAGCAAGTTAATTGGTGGCACCTCATTGGGTGCCCATAACTGACCAATGAACAGGCTTGGGTCCTGGTTACCTGAGTGAACTTTCAGGTTGAAATGGACCAGGGTGGGGATGCTCCAAGGTGACAGTACAGAGAGGGATGGGGGAAATCACAGGGGTGGAGGTTCATGGGAGTGGTTTGAACTAGGTCGAGGTGATGACAATAGATGGCCAAATTGTTATCTAAAGTAACACCCAGTCGGTAAAAAGACACTTGGCTCCGGGTGAAGATGTTCTTCCTCTTCTTCTATTGTCACCAGTGTTTTGTACAAGGTTTCACTGGACAAAGACAGTGGTGGTAGGACAGTTGTCCACGCCTGGGGTGGGTCGATTGCTGCAGTTACAAGTGACATCTGGCAAGTATGTGAGCCGATCGCTTCGCTGGAATGGAGTCTGACATGGTAGGAAGATAGCTGCGTGTGGTGTTAGCCCTCCACAGTGGATTCCATGGTCAATGCTTCAAAATCGTTCGCCTGGATAGCTCCTGGCAGCGCAACCTCTTCTGCTCTATGGCCGAGATGGACGTCATACAGAATGATGGGAAGCCATCTGTTTTCCTGGTGGGCACTCTTGTACTGGTCTCGAGTGCCTTCGTAGCATTATGGCTGCTAGTACTGCATAAGTCCCTTTCGCCCCTGGATAGGTTTACTCACATTCTCTGGCCAGACGTGTGTGAGCTACTTCTCCAGGTGCTCTGGCAACCAAGTTGGTGACTACGATGTTCTATAAGGGGTTTTTCCTCACAATTCACACTGAATCTTTTAAACTTTAACAGAAGCCTTAGTTTTCCAAGTCTATTGAGCAGACTAATTTATTTATTTAAAACATTTTTATGCCGCCTTTCCACCCAGTCAGGGTCCACAGGCAGTGAATATAAAGAACAGTAAAACATTTAAACAAAACACAGTTAAAATACAATATTCAATTAAAAACAGATAAACAACATTGAAAGGAAGGCCAATAACTGTTATTGGGAGTATGTCTGATCAAACAAAGAAGTCTTCTGCTGGCAAAATACACTAGTGGTAGGAGGAAGATGAGTGCCCCTGCAGAGGCAATTCCAAAGTTTTTGGTGCCATGACTGAGAAGGCCCTGTTTAATTGCCGCCCAAATGATATAGCCTCAGATGGTGGGGGCAACCTGAACAGGGCCTCCAAAGAAGACTGGAGTGTGCTGGTAAATTTGTATGGAGAGTTCCATAAATGTACAACAGCTGCTAAAGTAGCATTCCTGGAACAGACTTTACAAGAAAGGGAAAAACTGCAGATTTGTGACAGCTACAATCACTCATAAGCTGAGTTGTGGATCTGTTCAATTGTCTGTCCTCTGAGTTGACAATTCCAGAACAGGAACTCCTGGCTCAGCCAGATTATGCGAGTTGGTATCAAGTACTGGATGGAGAACAAATCCTCATTTAAGACAGTATCTGGCTCATGAGTAGTTTTCATGGACATGACCACCTTCCTGTCTTTGTATCTGTTCTCATCCATGGCAGCTATGGGGTAAGTGGACTGAAGAATATCCCTCACTCTGGCCTCTCCTATAGAGTCTTTAAACTCCAACTGCCCACAGTCCAATAAAAGAGAGGATAAAAGCTTTGATGAAAGGATTGGTAGCGTGTAAACTATGTGCTCTCCAAAGGTCTCTTGTTTGGAAACCTGCTAGACCAAGGCTGTCCTTATTTGTGAAGTAAATAGATTTCACTTTTTGCTAGATGTTTGACTAGACAGACAAGACACAGATGGAGATGGACAAGAAAGGTTTATTTAACAGAAAATAAAGTATTTAATATGGTAGATGGTTTCTGTGGATGGCTTTAACATATAAAGTAAAACTGGCTCTCAAACTTCCCCGGGGGGGCGGGGGGGAGGCAAGGTCACAAACTTTCTCCCAATGAGAGGAATTATTTTGTAGCTGAGCCTCAAGTAAAGTTAATAAACCCTGAAGGGAGATTTGATTTCCCCTGTCTTCAGACATGTTAACTCAGCAGGTTCAAGGCTGCTCTTTTACCACATGAAACTCTTTTCCACAGAACCCTCACACATAATTTAGGAATGACAGGGCCTTAACAGAATGCTTATTTGTTACACTAAAGCTTTCTTCCCTGAGCTGACCCCCAAACCCTAACTAAAAGCTAAATAAAGTTCTGGCTAAACTAATGCTTCTTTCCAGAGCCACAAAAATCTCAGTCCAAAAAGTATTTCTTCACTCTTCTTAAACTGAGGCTGGTCACCTCCACCGTGGAGTTCCATGGACTCTGATTGGCTGACTATCACTTGGCTTTGCATGAGGCCTAAATCACAAAGACTGATTCAGAACCCTGGAGGAGAGGTGTAGGGTTGCCAGGTCAACTCAGGAAATATTGGGAATTTGGAGGTGGAGCCAGGAGCAAGGTTGTGGCAAGAATTATTGAACAAAGGGAGTTCTGGCCATCACATTTAAAGGAGCCACATTTCTTTTAAATGCCTTCTACTGGAAATAATGGAGGATAGGGCACCTATTTTTGGGGCTCATAAAACTGGACGCCCTGATCCAATATTTTTGAAAATTAGGACAGGGTTTGAGGAGAGGCATCAGATACTATGCTGAAATGTGTTCCTTTTCCTTTAGCTAAAAAAACCAGCCAAGCCACAGATACCTGCAGATCAATTCTCCATTATACCCTATGTGGACTAGTCTCCATAGGGTATAATAGAGTGCTCAGCAGACATTTCCCTCCCCCACTGCATTTTCTGATAACCCTGTAGTGGTGGATGGCTTCCAAACCAGGGAATCCCCTGCCTCCAGGGGTTGTTTTGTAGAAAAATAGGTGGTGGAGCTCATTCAGGGATTGTTATGCAGCTGCAATACTGTTCAATGGACAAGGACGTGGAACTCTCAGAAGGAGGAAGTGGAACTCTCAGAAAGGTTCAGAAGCTGAGCTCCTGTGAGCTCTCACTGAATCTGAGGCCTGCCTGCCCCCAACTGGGAATTGGCAACCTTAGCAGAGGTGGGACATTTGAGGATGATTGCCACAACATTCATTGTTCTTTTAACATGCTAATGCTTGGTGGAGGAAGAGGGAATGCACCCCTGTAGCTCTTAGGCACCTAGCCCAATGCTCTTCAGCAACAGGATGTAATCCAAATATACCCCCACTGAAAACAGTTCAATGCAAGTGAATTATACTTGCATTCAGGTGCACATTAAAATGTGCATTTCATTTTCAATGAGATATGTAAATAGTTGCTTATCACAATGTGAGGAAAAATCTAGGGGTGTGCAGGTTTTTTCCTCAGTATTTTTCAGTTTGGGTCCCTTTGTTAAAGGGACTGCAGAAGAAAGCCTGCAAAACAGCTGAGTGGTAAGAATAATCTGCTCCAGCCCCTCAGCTGTTGTCCTGGGTTTGCCAATAATTCCTAAATATATCCAAGATTTTTAAAGGGATTTTTAAAAAATTCTCCCCAAAAGTTCTAGATAGATTTGGTGTGTTGAAATATGCTCCAAAAATACCTATTGACTACAGATAAGGTGTGTAGAACAAAATAGGAGTCAATAGCACCTTTAAGACCAACTTAGTTTTATTCAGAATGTAAGCTTTCGTGTGCTCTAAGCACTGTGCCGGATTTTTCATCTGATGAAGTATGCTTAGAGCACACGAAAGCTTAAATTCTGAATAAAACTAAGTTGGTCTTAAAGGTGCTATTGACTCCTATTTTGTTCTACTACTTCAGACCAACACGGCTGCCTACTTGGATCTATCTAGATAAGGTGTGTGTAAGCAATGACATATTTTAAGCAATATATTCATTTTTTAAAAATCCTGTTTTGCAGAGCTTCTGCCCCAAATGTAGAAGAGTTACGATTAGATTTATACATAATCTGACTTCCTGACATTCCACATTTGTCTCTGCCAACTTTGGCAGCCATTTTGTGGTCGGCTGCACCTCATGTGGTAATCATTTATCAGTTGTATCCACCACCATGTGTCAGAATTCCAAAAGTGCTCATAGGCACAAAAAAGTTGGGGACCCCATGCCTTAGATGCACTGAAGGGAACTCTTTCAGACGAGTTTCCAGCTAAACATTAGGAAGAACTTCCTGACAGAGTGATTCCTCAGTGGAACAGGCTTCTTTGGGAGGTGGTGGGCCCTCCTTCCTTGGAGGTTTTTAAACAGAGGCTAGATGGCCATGTGACAGCAATGCTCATCCTATGAATTGGGCAGATCATGAGAGGGAGGGCAGGAAGGGGTGCATCAGTGCTTAGTTCTTGTGGTCCCTTTTTGCTCGCCCAGAGAAAGGTTGATTGTCACGTTGGGGTTGGTCAGCAATTTTTTTTCTAGGCCAGTTTGGCAAGGAATCCTGGAGGGTTTTTTGCCATCTTCTGGGCATGGAGCAGGGATCTCTGGGGATATATGTGTGTGTGTGGGGGGGGGGAGGTATTTGTGAAGTTCCTGAACTGTGCAGGGGGTTGGACTAGATGACCCTGGAGGTCCCTTCCTACTCTATAATTCTATGACTCTCAGTGGTATAGAGGGTGATATTGTGGGGAAAATTTTATGTTACGTGGAATTTGCTTTTTCTTCCTGGCTTCTAATAGGTGATTAACTCCTCTACTTCATTTTAATCTGCTTTCTATAGCAAGTGTTCTGCAGTAGTTGTATTTTAAAGCCTTGGTCTATTGTCATTGCCTTGCAGTTTTGTTTCCTTCTGTTAATTTTGGAGTAAGTCCGACAGTGTGGCAATATTACTAAATGTGATTTTGCTTAGGTCTCTCATTTCTGTTGCTGCTCTTATTACCATGTGGCAGGGCACCCCATAGGCGCAATAAATAAATAATACAACACTGAGAGCCATAACAAATCACCAAATACATTATTAAAAAATTAAGAAATAAATATCTCCACCTCTTACCTAAATAGAGATTGATTTTTGTAATGTGAACTGCTGTGGAGAGATGCAGGAAGATATGTTAGGGCTGGGGGACAAGGAGAATACACAGTAATGTGCATTTTTGCTCCCCAAACTGGCGAAAAAAAGACTATATATCCCAGAGCGAATAGATCCATTTGTCAAGTTGAAGCAGACTGTTTGTTCATAGGCCCGGTATGATGCACTCTTTGCTTTATCATGTTATGCCAAAAACAAATCCTGAAGGATGTATCTGTCTTTTCTGAATACACACTGCTTTGTATGTAGGTAATTCTTTAATGCATGTACTCCAGGGCCACAGCAGTGTGTGGTATGCTTATGGTTCTTGCTTTCAGTTAAACATAGGGTTGGTTTGTGCTGTGTGTCTCACACCCTGGACTGATTGAAGAAATTTATGTGTTGCCTTCCCAGATATTTGTTCATGCTCAAGAATATGCCAATGCCATTAAAATATAACCAATTAAAAGAAAACATGCCTATACCATTAAAACAAGCAAGAGCACAAGAAAAGCACAAGATACACATTGAGCAGCCTAAAATGAAGTAGATAAAATGCAGACCATAAAACACATGAAAGACTCTGAGTTAAAATCTTGCTTTTAAAAAAGTAGTGTTTTAGACTGATACCTACAAGAAAGTAAGGTAAGGACCAGTCAAGGCTTATGCGGGAGGGCATTCCAAAGATGAGATGTCACCACTGACAAAGCCCTGTCTGTTCATCACTTGTCTCATCTCTGAAGGCAGGAATGCACAGAGCAGGGCTTCAGAAGAGCATCTAAACTGATATGCTGGACAATTCAGGTGGAGACAGTCTTTAAGCATTCTGGCCCACACCATTTAGGACAGGGGTGTCAAACTCATTTGTTATGAAGGCCAGATCTGACATAAATGAGACCTTGTTGGGCTGAACCATGTCAGGCTGGGCTGTGTGTGTACCTATTTAAGATTAGGTAGCAGAGATATAAACTTTATAAAGGACACAAACACAATTAAAGATTTTTTTTAAAAAAAACACCTTAAAATAAAACATAGTTAAAACATTAGCACTCATTAGTCTTAAAGGAGTTTTCTTTGTATCTCTCCATGGGATCCAGGGAACTGGGCAAAGGAAACTCTGGCTCTTTCCTTCCTTCCCTAGGGGGCCAGGAGGGGGAGGAGCCTCATCTAACAGAGGGAAGAGAGCCTTGGCTCAGAAGTTCTGCTGTGCAATTGAGAGAGCCTGGCAAAGCAAGCTATCCCTCCCCCCATCCCCAAGGGAGGAGCCTCAGCCAATGGAGAAAACAGAGGCTTTGCTCTGTAGCTCCTGTGCGATTGATCAAGCCTGGCAAAGCAAGTTGTTATACAGAAGGAAGCAAGAAAAAGGGAGACGGAAGCAGATGACAGCCAGTTGCAAGGGGGGGGGCTGATAGGAGCCTTTTGAGGGCCTGATTCAACCCCCAGGCCGCATGTTTAACACCCCTGATTTAGGGCTTTAAAGGTAAGAACCAGCACTTTGAATTGTGCCTAGAAACAGATGAGCAGCCACTGCAGATATTGAGTGATACGATCTATTTCCTGACAATGATCTGGCTGTGACATTTTGGACCAATGGATGTTATCTGAACAATTTTCAAAGGCATCCCATTCTAAAAAGCATTGGAGTAGTCTAATGTATATGTGATCAGAGCATGCATCACTGGACCAAGTCTATTTGGGAAGTAAGCAGCCTGGATATTAATAGGATGGGATCCTAAATCAGAATGCTTAGGGTTTCAACCATGCTTGTTTACTTGGAAGTAAGTCCAATTGTGATCAGTGGGGCTTTGCTCTCACATATACAGCCTAACGTTGCAGTTTTACTCAACAGATTAAGCAACAAAAGCTTTATTCGATTAGTTTGTTGAGGGGACAGTTTTAAGTGTGGATTTGAGAGTTTAGACGTCTATGACGGAGTACAATTCTACTGTGCTACAGTAATGGGAGTAAACAAGAAAATGTTAAAGATGGACTTTCATTGTTATGATAAGTATTAGCTCTTGTTTATTGCCTTTGAAAGTATCCCAAAGTACAATCCTAAGTGGAATTACCCTCTTCTAAGTCTGTTGTAGCCAAAGGGCTTAGAAGGGTATAGCTCTGCTATGGAAGGAGCAAGTCTCCACAGAAATTGCAGATTGTTTAAGCCTATCCATCCTTTGCCCTCTACTTCACCTATGATTTGAACTGAGACGTCTAATCAGTTTTCAAGCGACTTTGTGAGTCATTCTTCAATTCAAGAATTGTTTCTTTGAAAACTGGAGATTGCTTTGATACCATTAGTGAATTTTGTATAGATTGTGTAATATAATAATTTTTTTTATTGTATTGTATTTTTTTTACTGTATTGAAGACAGTAAACAACATTTATGAAATAATTCAATGTCTACTGATTTACACTATGAATTTCAATACTGTATTTACACTGAATGAATTTTTGATACTTTTTCTCATAGTAATTCTGTCGCAAGTTTTTCCCTCTTGTGACTGTCTGTATTTTGTGATTCTCTTTTGTGGTTATGGATGGCACTACTACATTCCTTCAGCATTCCCCAAATGCATAATTTCCCTTTCACCAGATTAGCCAATTATTTATATATTAAAATAAATTTGTGTATTGCTAAAATCCCAATCAACTAAATGGCATATGATCAGTGAACTAAATTCTTTAGTCAGCTGACAATCCCAATATATGTATACACATATGCAGGGCTTTTTTTGTAGAAAAAGCCAAGCAGGAACTCATTTGCATATTAGGCCACACCCACTGACACCAAGCCAACCGAAACTGCATTCCTGCTCAAAAAAAGCCCTACACATATGTGTGCTTGTATAATTTGTCCTCAAATAACAGAGAGGTTTTTAATTACTCTACAGGAGTCTTCAACACTTTAAAAAAGATGTATTTCTCCTAAAATCATCATTTCTTCACAACCTGACCCTAGATACATTTATTCATTGCTTAAAGCTACAGGGCAGGGAGGTCAGATTAGAAGGAACCCTCCTGCCAGCCCTACTGTCTAAGGCTGTGCTTTTGCTTCATCTTCCTGTTTCCTGTCGGCAGGTATAAAAGCTGGGATTGGCTAAAGGTATGAGCCAAAGGGCTCTTGGCCTTTCGCTTGTGGCTTGTGCCCTGTGGTCTTGGGATAGCACAAGGCCCGGGACCATCCTATCATACAATGTATTATTCTTGCTTGTTTTATATTTAATTATATTTTCATATTGCATTTTCTTGTTGAAAGTCAGTTTAGATTTTGTCAGGGAGAAATGAGACAAATGGATATTCTGCCTAATATTTATTTGTAAGTAAGGCTGCAGTTCTGTAAGCATGGAAAAAACCATCTACACTGTAAGCTGCCTTGAGTTCTGAAAGATATAAAGGTGACTAATAAATGCTTTAAGCAAATAAAATTAATTGACGCCAGCTTATGTTCAGTTCAGAAGACTCCATTACCAAAGTCACATAAGGCATCAAGCCCTGCTCCTGTTGAAATTCCATTTAAATTCATCAGATGTGACACTCACAGTTGCCCACTCCTGACCTGAAGGAAGTGTATAGTTTTGGAAGCTATATATCAGGAACCTGGAATGTTCTCTTCTTCCACTGCAGCGCTACAATAAATCCCAAAGTGTTGATCTTCTTCTGGCAATGTGGCTGCTAAACTAGCAGAAAACCCTTGAGGGTAGGCCCCATACTTCTTAAGGATGCAGTCTTCAGTCAGGTTATAATTCCGAATAACTCAGTTTAAATTAAGGTGATTAATTGGTTCTGCCAATTTTAATTTGTAAAGGAAGTTTCAACCACCAGGCTGAGAATCATGAGCACGCTTGTTTATTTTTAGACCATGTTGATTCCATTGTTACAGCAATGGCTTTTGTTTATTAAACTCACACTTCATTTTTTTTTCTTCAACAGGGTGATAGGTCTGCTAGGTTTCCGGGATTAGCAGGAGTCCTTCTGCTGGCAACCTGGAATCATAGAATCATAGAGTTGGATGGGGCCTCCAGGGTCATCTAGTCCAACCCCCTGCACAATGCAGGAAACTCACAAATACTTCTTCCCACACAAACCCAGTGACACCTGCCCCATGCTCAGAAGATGGCAAAAAAACAAAACAAGCCAGGATCCCTTGTCGGATTGCCAACCCTCAGGTGGAGGCAGGGGATCCCCCAGTTTGGAGGCCCTTCCCCCCCTTCAGGATCATCAGAAAGCGGGGGGGGGAGGGAAATTGCTGCTGGGCACTCCATTATTCCCTATGGAGAACGATTCCCATTGGGTGTAATGGAGGATTGATCCATGGGGCTACAGAGGAGCTGTTTTTTGATCTAGAGGCATAAACATTTTGGCATAGCATCCAGTGCCTCTTCTCAAAACACCTCCCAAGTTTCAAAAAGATTGGGCCAGGGGGTCCAATTCTATGAGCTCCCAAAGAAGGTGCCCCTATCCTCCATTATTTCCTATGGAAGGAAGACATTTAAAAGGAGCACATTCCCTTTAAATGTGATTACCAGAACTCCTTTTGGAGTTCAATTGTGTATGTCACACCCTTGCTCCTGGCTCCACCCCAAATTCCCCAGATATTTCTTGAGTTGAACTTTGCAACCCTAATCTCTGGCCAAACTAGAGAGCCAGTTTGGTGTAGTGGTTAAGTGTGCGGACTCTTATCTGGGAGAACTGGGTTTGATTCCCCACTCCTCCACTTGCACCTGCTGGAATGGCCTTGGGTCTGCCATAGCTCTGGCAGAGGTTGTCCTTGAAAGGGCAGCTGCTGTGAGAGCCCTCTCCAGCCCCACCCACCTCACAGGGTGTCTGTTGTGGGGGAGGAAGGTAAAGGAGATTGTGAGCCGCTCTGAGACTCTTTGGAGTGGAGGGCGGGATATAAATCCAATATCTTCATCTTCTTCTTCTTCAAACTGGCCTGGATAAAAATTGATGACTGACCCCCAAAGTAGTGATCAGCATTTCCCTGGGCGTGTAAGAAAGGTCCATGAGAACTAAGCACTGATACAACCCATCCTGCCCTCCTTTTCATGATTTGCTTAAGTTCACGGGATCAGCATTGTTGTCAGATGGCTATCTAGCCTCTGTTTAAAAACTTCAAAGGAAGGAGATCCCACCACCTCCCAAGGAAGCCTGTTCCACTGAGGAACTGCTCTGTCAGAATGTTCTTCCTAATGTTTAGTCTAAAACTCTTCTGACTTAATTTCAACCCATTGGTTCAGGTCTGACCTTCTGGGGCTATAAGAAACAACCCTATTAACTCTCAGCCATTTAGTGAGCTGGTAGAGGAGAAATGGGGAGGAAATTGGTGGCACTATAATTAAACTAAAAAGTTTTAGGTGAATTCTGGAGTGTTGCCTCTTTGCTATGATTTACTTCTGGACCATACCAGAAGTTATATCACTGTATTACCAGAAGTCTGCCCCCCACTGGTAAATCTCATTCAGCTGGCAACCCTATGTGGAAAACTTTCTCTTCCTGAAGCCTGTAGATAGTTGGATACATGACATTGTGCCAATGAACCTAGCAATTATATTATGTCACTTTAAAATGTCTGCAGCTCTATAGGAATGAATAATTTCTTATGGAGCAAAATAAGAATCAAGCTCCAATTCTACAAGGTTAGACTAAGAGGTGGATACCTCAAACGAAAACAGGAGTCAGGAAAGGGGACACAACAGAGCATGAGCTAAAGAAGAACATGGATTTGTAAATATGAGTGGGAGGGAAATCAGGTAGCAGAATCATGTGGAGATGCATAAAATAGAATGGAATGCAAGAGAGAGGCAACACAGCATAGTTTTACCTGGCTGATGACAATGTTTCATTGCAAGTGTTTTGGGTTGTTCTGAGTTCTTGTTGGTCTCAACATAGGATTCTGAACAGAGAGCAAAATACACCCTTCTAAGTCATAATAGCTCTCTAAGTCACTCTAACTTGATGTGAACTTATCTTGCTGGGTCTTCATCCTCCTTCCTCCCCACAGGGAAATCTGAAGACATCAGAATGTGAAAGAACGGTCACAAGTTATATTTTTGATGTTGTCAGAAGAACAGAAGGAAATAGCTTATTCTCTGAAATGAATAACAACTAGATAAAATATCCAAAGGGTATTTATTCAGCACATGAATTAAATTTCAAAGCTTCAGACAGAAACATCAGTGGAATATACTTTGGCAAATCCTGATTCCTCCCCCACCCTTATTGTTACTGACTGCATTTCCATTCTCTCTGAAAATGAAAATGGCATTTGGCATTGATGGAGATACTTAAGGTTATTCTTAATATATTGTTTTGAATGGGGGTGGGAGCTGATTTGTTCATGTTGAAGAATCCAATGATAGAGTTCTGAGGGGTAGAGTGGGCTATCCAGATCATAGACTGAGGGTGACATTTCTAAAGTCTCCTTTATGTAAGAGCTCCCTGAATGTTTTTTTTTTAAAGCACCAACAGGGGTTAAGCGTACTGGCTTGCAGACTCCAAGTATCAGGTGCCAGAAGTCAGGCAAAGCAGGGTCATTCAGTCCAAAGTTAGTGGTCCAGAAGTCAGGCAAAGCAGAGTTGTCAGTTTAAAGTCAGGGGTCTAGAATTCAGGCAAGACAGAGTCGGTGGCTTATCATCTATTGTACATGTTGCACCCAAGCCTAACAGCCTTTCTTGGCTGGTTTTATAGCTCCATGCTTAAGGGTCATGCTTGCAACCAGTTGCTCAGAAGCAATCCTGAAACTACTCATCTTCATTATCAGCAAGCAGCTGGTGTCTGGCCAGGAGATGTGCACTTTGCTGTCTTGTCTGTAGCTCTGTTCTCACCCTCTGTCTGCAGGGCTCTAAGAGTATGGGTGACACTGGTGGGCTGGGAATGGCCAAATGAGGTTCACCTGCTGAATCAGGGCTGGAGAGTGTCAGTGGCTTTGCACCAGCTGTTGGCTGTAAATCCTGACAAGCCTGTAGCTCATTTTCTTGCTGGTCAGTTTCTGTTAACCCAAGGCTGGCTGCATGAGACTTCTCTTCTCCTTAGGACTCCTCTTCTCCTCAGGAGCCCCTGCTGTCACTGTGCTCTGGCTGAATCATGACATTAAGATTCTAGCCCCAATGACTCCCTGCTGTGATAGAGTTTTAAATATAGTTTTTCTTCCTTTTTTTTTTTTTGTAGTAATACTGAGTGCTCCCATAGGAAGAAGCGGTTATGTTGGCTCATCTATAATGATGACTCAGAGATTATCCAATATGAGCTAAGCACATTCATTGTGTTTTTAAAATATCATCTTTCCATGTAGTACAGTGATTCTCTCTCAAAGGACAGTCAAATCTGAGAAGCAGATGATGTATACTTGAGGCAGGAGATGTAAGGAAATGTATGAGAGACTGGGAAGGTGTGCTTCACAGAATTTGCAAGGCAGGGAGGTACAGGTCTCTTTGCTATCTGCCCTAGTAAATGGTCAAAGGTCAAATATTTAGAGTTGTAGCATTTTTTTTTCTTTTAACACTGAATCTATATGAATAAAACTAGCATGGTTAAATTTGACACTGGGGGCTGTTCTTTATTATTTACTTAATTCAAGAAGGACTACAGCTGGTTGTTGTACACCGGCTTGCGATTCTATCAACATCCATTCCGATCAGTTTGTATGAAAGGCCAGGGGTGTAAAATCAGAAAGCCTGATTCTCTTAAACTCCATGGAGTTACATTTGCTCATCCCTGGCATCTGTCCCTCAAGTCTCATATTCTAAGGAGGGATAGAAATCTGTTTTGTTCATCTGGTTAACCTTTTATCTGGGTTTGTGTTTGTATGTACGTGCAGGGTGAATGTACAAATTACTTTAGGCAAGGTACATACTTTGGTTTCTCTAGGGATTAGACATGAAATATTCTACAAAGCAGTTTGATGTAGCAATTAAAAACAGGGGAGTGAATTACACTAACAACTGTCAAGGAGGGAAAATTAATTCCCTCCTAACTACACAGTTACTGTACTTAGAGTACCCTGGGTGATTACAAGCTGATTGCAACTGGAGTATTTCCAAACTAGCTCGGGCAAAAGTAGGTAATGCCAAACAACATAGTAATTACCAGCATGCAGACAGTGAGTGACTGAGTTTGTGTGTGTGTGTGTGCATAACAGAAAAAGAGAGAGGCAGCTCTCATCCTGAGAGCTAACATTCTCATCTTGAGTTCCCATATTTCATACTGAAATAGGGGATCTCTGGTGGTTCAGCACCTTTCATACCCACCCTTTTGCTGCCCTATCATGTGCTGTCTTTGTTGCCATGCACCTAATCTAATACTTCAGAATGGTGCTTGACTGTCTGGTACTTCAAGGTCAGGTCTTATGTTATCTGTTTACCTTTCATGTTAATACACTTCTGTAGGATACAGTACCTTGCTTCTTTGTGATCTCATCTTTCCTTTGAGGCCCACAGAATGGAAGCCAAATTGAGGGGTAACAGAGTGTATAAAGTGGACTTTATCTTCAAGTAAGGGGTGTTCCATTAGAACACGGATCATTGTGCAACTGGTAGTTCTAGGCAGGGCACAATTCTTGTAGAACCATGAGTGATTCCCATGTCCTGCTCTTTTATTGCATCATTACATTATAAATTAAAATTACCGTACAAACTTATCTTTTGACTAACATTCTGTTGCTAACGCTATGCCTTGTGCAAACAGAAATTGATCATTGGATACAATTAGGGTTTTTTTAAGCAACAGCTTACCATACTTAAACAGTTTACCATACCTAATAAAAAAACCAAGACCTTTCTGCTAACACTTCATATTAGCAAAAGTTGACCACAGGATATATCAAGTAGCTCATTCAAAGCCATCTACGATGCTTAACAGGTAGGTGGAGAATTTAGCCTTGGGCTCAGCATCTAAGCTCAGTACTCATAGCCCATTCACATGCTACTTTTAACTTGATAAAAGAACCAAGGAATGATTTCATCATATCCATTTTTAAAGTATGAGCGGAACACATAAGCCATGTTGAATCAAATTACTTAGAAAAGTGTGAGGGGCTGATTGAAGAACATGTGGCGGCACCTAGTTGTCCCTGGGCAATGTAATAGAACAGTAAAGGTATGCAAGAGATAGGTTACTCTGATTGCTTTGGTCTTCCAGCCATGCCAGTCCCCTAGAATAGAGACCAGCCTGAAGGAAGAAAGGAAAAAGAAGCGAATAGAAATGAGAACCCACAAACCCTTGGAGAGGTAGGAAGAGCTGTGGACATACAGATCTGAAGAAATGCTGTTTGCCTCATTGGGGGCTCCACATGTACCAACAGGCTACACATTATATCTTCCAAATGGGGGCAAGTAGTATTTCAGGAGTCATTTCAGGTCAGGAGAATGGTACAAGGCAAGTTATAAGGCTCCCTCTCCCTATGACTCCCTCCTGAACTGGGCCCATGCAGACCTGGGAGGCATGGAACTCCAGAACATACCTCTTGATCCAATCTTGGGACCACACACAGGGCTGCTAAATCTGGTTTGTGGTTCCTCTCCTTTCCAAACCCCACCCTCCACCCCCCAACTACCCAGGAATTTCTCAAACCAGATTTGGCAGCCCTGTGTGTGGAGTACATAATGTGCAGTTAGGACTTCAGTTGGAATGAGAATACAAAGTAGAAAAATGAGATAAAGAAATAAACAAAACCCCAAATACTCCCCATGCAGCATCCATGAGATTCAAAGCTCAACATTTTCTGAAGGCCAAAATGTATGCTTTCTTCCCATATCCTGACCCCCTGAAACTCTGTGGACATCCATGTTCCTACCTTCAGCAGCTCCCTTACCTATCACACCTGCTTCTGTCCTGGTCAGGCTTGCAGGCAGATTAGCCCAGCCAGGGCAGTGGGAGGGGGAAAGAGGCTATAGGTGCAGCCTTTGGAGATTAAGCCATAATCCCTGGTGAAGTTAATTATGATGATAAAGCCAGGTCCTTGTTTTTTTTTTAAATGCTATTTCTTGTCAAGGAACCAATGGTGACCGCATTTGTGCAATTGTACAAAATATTACTAAGGACAAACAAATAGCTTGGGAGAGGGTACATGCAAACTTCAGTTTCCATTGTTAGAATGTGGAAATGTTAAGAGGTTCAAAAGAAAGATGCAGAGATAGATAAAATATAAAACACTCAATTTCAGTTGTGTCACAGTTTTAAAAGGAGCCTCTACAACTTAGTGTTATCTCTGACATGCTGTCTTTCCATGTACAGGGACTTGTTTTGTGGGGGTGTAGTGGGGGCATTCAACTACATAATCTCCCATCTGTAGACAAAAATGATATCTACCCGTAGCAAAATGAGGACCACATTCCATAACTTCTTCCTGCCTATGGACACAATTCATTGAAAATGGCAATGCATTGATTTTTCCTCCATTCAGACATTTCCTGTGATGGCACTGATGAACTGTGCACAATTCCCAATGAGCATATTTTTGAAAGCTTTTGCATCTATGTAACTGGAAGGATTCATCATGGTAGCTGTTTTGGTGCTGATTGTTGATGCATACTCACAATGCATCGTTTCAAATCCACTGCATTTTGAGAGCACGTGCTGCTTTCCAGACTGCAGAACCTACTTTTCAGTCTTCTTCATGTTGGCACATACGCAGAACTTACTGAATCAAACTGCATGGCCAAGGCAAGGCTGTGAAAATGCAAAAAATATTTGTGACCCTGTTTGGAACACTCAAAGATGCTGGGCTTTGGGAGCCAAACAGGAAAACGGGCAAGACTAAAGTAGCAGAGAGACCAGCTACTCCAGCAGAATCCAGACAACCTGTTTTGTCAGTTGATGCATTTTCTGTTGGGTGGGCTGGGCAGATGCCAGATGACGGGTCTACTATGAAAAAGCAGTATGAGGACAAGTTTATACAAAACATCTGCAATGCAATTTAGAACAATCTAGAGTGTGCAATAAAAAGAAGACTTCTTTTTAAGTATTCAGAGGAGAGTGGAGGGACTAATTTATCAAATTTGCTCATTCAGGTTCTAGTTTAGTCTCTCTCTGCTATTGTTTCCTAAAACTGAAGTAATTATATATTTGTTTTCCTCAGTGTGTACAATATGGATGGATGAATCTGGCCTGATACTGGTTTGTCTCTGGGTATACCATTCAGTTCCTTGCAATGGGGTTTGCCCAGATGAGGCTCTGGATTGACTGCATTAGAATATCACTTTATAATGAAAGGCAGCTCATAGATGGAAACTGAAAAATGGTATCCCAGAAAACTTGAAAGAAAGGCTTGGCTGCCTCCATTTTGTTCTAGCTAACTGTATGAAGGTCCACAGGACAAAAAGCTCTTGTCACTATGAATGAGCTATAAAATGGGTTTTAGAATGCAGCTAATTACAATTGGCATTTCTGAGGCAGAGCCCTTGTACCAGAGGTGGCAATCATGGTGGCAAGTGATTAGGATGACATTATCAGGGCAAGAGCCCTGTGAACAGTCTGGAAACCTCTTGTTGGATTTTTTTGTAGCTGTTTCCCCCTGCAAAAAAAATATGTAACTGTCAAAGGGCATAGTCCACTTTTTAATTGCCAAGTTTAAAAGATTATGGTGCCAAATCCTGCTGTACAGTAACACCTTTAGCTCTCCCCAAGCCAAACTGATGTTCTGAGAAACTTACACCTTTAATGCTGAGCTCTGAAAGGTCAAGTGTGTGTGTGTGTGTGTGAGAGAGAGAGAGAGAGAGGGAGAGAGAGAGAGAGAGACCTGCACACAAGCACGAACAGAGTATTTCATTATTTATTTGCAATTATGTCACTTTGTAATTTCTACATATTTAAAATTAGCAAAACAAATACTTTATTCTCAGTACATTTGAGGTCACCTAGCAAAGGGCACTATTTATCTGGAAATCTTGACATGTTAATATTCTGCTTCTAGCTGAATTTTTTATTTCAGATATTCAGAAGAGAAAAGGTTGCATTGCTTGCATCATTTTACAGGTAGGTGGGGACATTTGTGGGGTTAGAGTAGGAAGGTGGTCAGTTCATCCTCCTCTTCTTCTGAAGTTCCTCTCTCTGTTCCAGCTCCTTTCATTTCCCAGCCTCTTTTTATTGTAAGAGATATTGAATAAAATGAAATATTCTCTGTGCTATGGGTTATCATAAGTTAGAAATTGGATGTGTCATCATGATTTAAAGAATATTGATTTTTGTTTTATTTATTTAAGCATTTCTATTGGCCTTCACAGCACAAAAGTGGCTTCTGAACTAGCAAACCATGTATGTGCATCTCTGTACATGTAGAGCCATGCTTGCTTCTTGCCCTAGTTTGGCAGGGAGCCCAGTCTCTCACTATGCCCCCTCCCCAAGGAATAAGGAGGTGAGGCAAAAGTACCTCTTAGACTACCAGGGGCAGGAGCTGAAACTCTCTAGTATTTTCTGGAGACTCCATTCATGTCAATGAAGAACTGTGAGTAATTTTCATCTACCCGCAGTGTGCAGGGAGGCTGTTGCAGACAGGGCAGTTCTACGTCCTCACCATTTTAGATCTCAGGTTCAAAATTGCTCTTACATTTGGTCATGAGTGTGTATAAAGTGGATCAAAACACAAGGTGTATTCAAAGTAGTTGGGCAGATTGCTAAAACCTGCTCCCCCCAAAAAAAATTCAAAATGCACCCCAACTTATGATAAAGAGACTTAGGAACATTCCACACAGCAGTTTTTCTGCTGTTTTGGTGCTGAACTGCTGTGGTACCCGCACCCCACCTCCATGCTTACTCACAACATCATTTCCATTTCCATTGTCTGTCTATAGTTTTGTTTTTTGTTGTTGTTCTTCTATGCTTTTTCCAGTCAGATCAGGGATGGTTTGAGAAAGCACAAAGAAATGATGAGGAATCTATGGGAAGACAACAAATTGGTTTCATGATGTGCTTTTAATAATACTCCGTTTTTATTTGTTACCTGCTAGTCCAGTGGCCCTGGTAAGGTAGATTTTGTAAATCATTAAGTAAGCATGCAAATGAAAAACTATATTATTAAGAAGCTTGTATAAAGCCCATGGCACCCAAACTGCAGGGAAACCTCCATGTTAAAAGATTCTTGTGATGGACAAGTTAGGTTCAGCCTCTTCCTAAGAGTGACCCATGGGAGCTGATGAAATGTTATAGAAAGAGCTAGTTGAAAATAGCAATGGAGCTGAGATGAAGAGTGAGCCTATTTAAGTGAAGCTGTGGAGAAGAGCAGCTTAAAACTAACTGAAAAGGGTCAATTTGTAACTAAGGAGTCCAAGTGCTCCAAGAGCAAAACAGTTCAAAAATTCAATCGAAAAGAAACTTTGTAACTTCTACCTGATTTTCTTCAGTGTTATGTTCAAACCATAAATAAAAGTTAACCTCCCATTTGTTTAACTCTGTGAACCAGATAGTTAATGGTGTCAGGGAAAGAAACACACATACACTAGCTAAGATCTTGGCCAGTATATAAATACAGACCGGAAGACAGGTAGACAGACAGATAATGATACAAATAAATGGTGACTGCATGTGAATGAAGCAGTGTTTGAGTCTTGAGGTCCAATATCTCTATGCAGTGCCCAAGTGAGAGGTGAGAATTAAAAGGTTACCCTGTCTGCTGGTGTCTCTGTGAGTGAGAGAGAGAGGACCTGGGATGTGAAATGTCCATGACTCTGTATATATTGTAAAAGAGGCAAGACAGGTGGTGAACTGTGACTGCCTGACCTACCTGTAACCTGTGAGACAGAGGTTGTTGAGGCTGGTACGGACTCTGTGAGTGAAAAAGGTCTGGAGGGGGGGGGCTAGCAAATGTACTCCCACTCCCCTCTTTGCACATTCTGCATACATGAGACTGAGAAGTTGAATAAAGCTACCTTATTTGCCAGCAAGGAATGATGTCAGTGGTCCTTGTTCAATGAGTTGCAGAATGTGAAGCTCTCTTCTTATTGTTCCCTTTTTGACTTTTATGTAGTCTTCATTCGGTAACTTTGCCTCCACAATTAATTCATTTTGCACCATCTTCTGTCCTTATTACATTTTTATTATAAGAATTAATATATTTTTGCCATTTGCTATTCTGGTGAAATCAGGAGAGCAGCCGTGAGAATGAATACATTTTGTTCCACTTTGTCCTCATTATAATTTTAAGGTGTTCTCAAGAATGGATTTATTCAATGCCACTTCTCACTCTTTATCATAATAATGGGAGCTAAAATAGTTATGAAACTTTGCAAGGCCTTCATTTGTAGCTGTTTTGTGTTCTAAGTAAAGCCCCTGAAGGTGGGAAAGTTTTAAGAATAGTAGATACACATATATAAATAAATATAGATATATATATTCCAATGTTCTGAGTGCCTCTGAGACAAAGTTGAAGAAATAAACAAATGAAGCAGATGACCGAGTGCTTGTTGTGACTGTCTCAAGATCATAATCTGGCATTCCGTCTGGCTTCTCTAATCACGCAGATATGATTTTTCATTAAATTATTCTTTCCCTAACAGAGAATAAACAACTACTTATTGATAGATGGCTGGATGTTCCATTAACATAAAATCCCAGCATTCCACTTCACTAGAAACACTTAGAATTTGAACACTAGAACACTTAGTCTGATACATTTCAAGGAGACAAAAAACATATACAGTTTTTATTTTTAAAAATGATAGTAGCAATTCAGTTGTAACCTAATCCACAAATGCAAACAAATGAAAAGAAAGCTGAACTGAGAGGGGAGATATACAAGCATAACATATGGGCATCCTATTTTCAGAATGGTTTTGTATTAGTAGCTTGGAAAAAACTCAATTATTATACCTAATGTTCAATATATAGGATCATGTATTCCTTACACTTTATCTCACATGAATCTGTCCAAGAATAAAATACATTTTCAAAGGCTCTGCTTTGGGTGCTGTCATGGTGAAATGACATTTCAACCCATAGATAACTTGTGTAAAACTTATACTTCATGGTCAATTTAACCAGGCCTTGAATTCATCAGGAGCTCACAGGAGCACAGCTCCTGAACCTTTCTGAGGGTTCCCCTTCTTCCTCCCCACCTACCTACCTACCTACCTTCTCCACTGAATAATAGGTGCAGCTGCATAACAATCCCTGGATGAGCTCCACCACCTATTTTTCTATAAAATGACCTCTGAATTTAACATTTAAACTGCAAACTGCCAATGGTCAGAGGCTAGCGATGCTCAAACCCAGTTCGCCTCATGTCCTGTTCCCTGGTCACAATCAGGGAGTTGGGGTTTTTTTGTGGGGGGAGGGATGTTTGGTTTGACTGTTCATTGACCAGATCATGGCTTTTCAGCAGGTTGCTTTGCTGCATTCCTTTCAAACCATGCAATACAGCACAACAGGCTTTTTGTTCATGTGCAATCTCACACAGCCAAGTGGAGTTCTCCTAGCCACCATCTCTGCTTCTTAACTGCTTTGCTCAGCAGGCAGTTGTTTAAACAGACAAGTCAGTCACAAATACTAGAAAAGAGTCATAAATAAATGCTGTGTTTTAATTAAAAATAAAACAAAATCCTACCCTTTGGACTAAGTAGTCTCTCTACCCACAATAACCTGGATGGCCCAGGCTAGCCAAATCTCATCAGATCTCAGAAGCCAGGGCTCTTTTTGAGCAGGAACACAGCAGAACACCGTTCCAGCTGGCTTGGCATCAGGGGTGTGTGGCCTAATATACAAATGAGTTCTTGTTCTACCAAAAACACCATGTCAGAAGCTAAGCAGGGTCAGTCCTGATTAGTAGTTGGATGGGAGACTGCCAAGGAAGCCCAGGGTTGTGATGTCGAGGCAGGCAATGGCAAATCACCTCTGAACATCTCTTGCCTTGAAAACCTCATGGGATCATCATAGGTTGTCTGTGATTTGATGGCACTTTCCACTACTAATTTCTCCTTTGCTCATGGCTGCTGATTGAATCAGAGCATCTTTACACATGTGCACAAAATAGTGCAAACCTGTTTGACGGGTTTCATGGCTGTTTGGACAGGCTGGGCAATCAGGTCATGTCTGATGAGTTCATGATACTCAAACATGATGAGTTTAACTGTTGACCACATTTGTGGCAAAATTCACTAGCTTTGGAAAGGTCTTGCCACTGGAAAAAGGCTGCATTAATCTCATTAGCTTTCACCCTACCTGGTTGTTGTTATTATTATTAATCTAATCGATAGGGTACCCTCCCCCAAAGGGTTAAGGCAGCATACAACATTGAATAAGCATGCAGAAATTACAAAAAAAAAAAAAAGCTGAATTAGAGTAAAAATCAATGAGATTATATATATCAGATGAGAACATCAATGGCATACTGTTTTTTCCTCTTCCTCTGTAGGGCAAGTCACAGACCAGATATGGTAAAAGGGCATCACTCTCCATCTCCATCTCCATCTTACAGGGCCCACAAAACCGAGTTAGGTCCCACAGGGCATGGAGGTCACTAGGTAGAGAGTTCCACCAGGCAGGATCCAGGGTTGGCCAGATCCGATGGATCTAAAGATGGATTTTTCAACAGCAGTGTTACCACAGTTAGGACAATAAGAGATCATATGATAATTCTTGGAAATTTGAAGAGGGGGAGAAGGGTAGTCATGGGGGTGCTTTTTTGATTTGGGGAGAGAGGAGGGTGTGAGGCCTGGCTCTTGAGGGAAACATAGCTTCAAGAACATCAACTGGACAGAACAAGCACAGAGAAATGGATATTGAATCCTGGTAACCCACATTCATCCCACCTTCTTCTGTTAAGAGCATCACAGAGAGGGATATTTTAGACCTAAGGAAAGAGGATTACCATTCTCTCTCATTTTATCCTTTGCTCAGTGGTTGCTAGACATTTCTGCTCACTATTTGTTTTTCCTTTCTGTAATCGATGGCTTTAATTACAAGTGTCTCCCGCCCTTTTTATAAAACTCTGTTACAGTGCGATCCTAAGCAGAGTTAACACTCTTCTAAACCCACTAACTTCAATTGCCTTTGAAGGGTGTACTGTTAGCCAGGCCATTCTTTCCCACATTCAGTGCCCAGTGTGGTCCATGAAAATCAAGGAACAGGTAATGTAACCAAGCAATATATGGTGTTCTTTATTGGAACAAGAGTGTTTGCTACTAGTACAACATAGACTATTTAGTTTCTAAAAGGACTCGACTGACACATTTCTTCAAGATTCTGATGGTGGCAGTAGTTAAAATGCCTTATTTCTGTTGGAGTGGAGAGAGAATGGTCCTTTCTTTCATATAGCCTCACCTGGTAGGGACACCCAAAACAGGGCCTCAGAAGATCACCAGAGTGGACAGGTAGGTTTATATGGAAGGTGGTGGCCCTGCTTTAAAGAATACCAGCACCTTTATATGCATGTCTGTTTTCCTGCTGCTTCCTGCTAGTTTTATCTGTTATGACCTACATTATTCACTGATACATTGATTGCTTTTAATGTTTTAGTAACAAGTTCTTTATTGAAGATCAGACCAGAAGCTTTTGAATACATGGCTAAATAAATTAAGTCTGTTCAGGCAAGCCACATCCTTCAGGTTTCAGATCTGAATCTAATGGGTTGCAAGAGTGTATAGTGATCTTAAAGGAGAGGCTTATTGAGGTCAATCTAAAGGAAAAAAAAACCTTTGTTCAGAGGAAGAGCTGGTAATGTTTTGTGTCACTAGTGCTATTCAATAGCGGAATGGATTTTGCTGCTACCATTTATTTATGTGTGATAGATTTGTGATGTTAAAGACATTTCTGCCCACCCAGGTGTTCCTAGAAGATATTTGAGACTCTTACATGCTTCCTAGACATTGACGTTATTTTTTGGGCCAGTCTAACCACTCCAAGCTTTCTTGGAGGACAGTCAATAACAACAGCAAAATGTTTCCAAAATTAAGTAATGATTTGGGACAACAGTGGTTACTCTGAAGCAAAAGGAAAAGTGGCAATGAGGTTTTCCCTAAGAAAGTCCAAACAAGGACCAACTGGTTACTACAGAAAATGGGCTCTATTCAACACTCCTCTCTGAATGCCTCCTAGGTTCCACATGAAGGCTTTGCTCCCATTTGGTATCCAAACCTGAGCAGGGTTTTATGGAGCTTTCATGCAATGCCATCCCCATTCAAGGGTTTCTTTCTGTTTTGGTACAGTCTTTTCTACATCTGGTCTGATGCACTCTTTTTGGAAAGAGAACAGTTAATGCAGGTTTGCATGCCTAATGGAGAGGGGGTGTTTTTGAAGGGTCCACCCACACTGGTACCAAATTCTGTAGGGTTGCCAGGTCTGAGTTGGAAAATACCTGGAGACTTTGGGGATGGATCCAGGAGAGGGCAGGGCTTCAGAAGGAGAGGAAAGGGGCCTCAGCTTGGTACAATGCCATAGAGTCCACCCTTCGAAGCTGCCATTTTCTCCAGATGGGAGCTGATCTCTGCCAGCTGAAGATCAGTTGTAAAGGCAAGAGATGTCCAGGCCTCGCCTGGAGGCTGGCAATCCTAAATTCCTGGTTTCAGTCTCCCACAGCAACCATTGCTTAAAAAGCAAATCGCCAGGCTAGTCTTTTTCATTGTAAAGATACAAGGGGAAGCTGTCTGGTGTAACTTAGATAGTGCACCGCCTACTGATAACATGTCATATTTATATTATTTAATTCTCTCTGCTTCCTCCCAGCAGTAGAAAGTTTCAGGGGCCAGGGGTAATCTTTTATTGGGTTATTATCACTGGAAAAGTAAAGCACTGTTTGTTTTGCAGTAACCCGCAAAATGGAAGAAAATACTTCGTGAGCCCTGTAAAGACCATCACTTCTGCCAGTAAGAAACCTCTTTAGAAACCTTTCACAGTAACCTCTTAACTCAGATTACTTATCTTTTCTATTGTTCTCTATCAAATGCCATGCGAGAGAAAAAAATTGCAGCTTTTGTGTCACCAAAAGTCTTCTGAAGGAAGCCAAACAAGATAAGCCCCTCCCCCAGCATCTCCCATGAAGAGGATCTGAGGTGCCAGGACTGCAGCAAAGGCCTCCTCTGCCTGAGATCTTGGTCAGCAACCCCCAGTCAGAGTGAACAGGGTGGGTTAGATGGCTGTTGATCTGAGTCAATGGGTGTGTTCACACCACACTAAATAATGCGTTTTGCAATTGGATTTTTACTCTGGAAGAATAGCAAAGATCCAGTTGCAAAATGCATTATTTAGTGTAGTGTGAACTTAAAGAAGTTTCATTTTTTTACAACAGTGTGGATATATGAAGGCCTGTTGAAGCCTTAACAACCCTCAGTGTTGAACACTTCCCCTGTGTACTTCTTGTTGCCAGTTTACAGTTCTAGAAAGTCTGATTGAAAAAAAAGGAATTGGGATAGACTTTTCTAAAATGAGGAAAAGGCAGCTTTGGGGCATTGTCTACTTGGCACGGACCTGTCTGCTGTGCTGCATTAAATCACACAAAAACGGTCATGTGATGAGTTCGCCACAAGCGGATCAACAAAGCTCTGTTTACCTGCAAACACATATGTTGCCCCGAGAAGTTCGAAAACCTGGATGTTCTTGGAAGGGGCTGAATTAGAGAGGCGTCTGCATATTTCACTCTGCTTTAAGACACTTCACTGCCCTCAAAGAATGGCTGACTGATGTCTCCTCCATTCGAATTTCGTTACAGGCTCTGTAATTAGCAACTAATAGAATCCCTCCCTCCTCCCTGTAGGCCAGCAGCAGGTGCTCCTATTTTCAGATGTATATGAAATATCTGCCAAATCATTTGGCAGATTTCAGGAAGAAATGTGCCAAATTACCTGTCATCGCAAAACGGCCTTTTTAAAGGAAAGATAAATGTTCCTGGAGCTCTATTTGAACTGAACAACAGTGCCCCCAAGTGGCTGCTTATACTGACCACACGTTGGAGGCTCTAGATTTCCTTTGGGACCCAGGTCATACAAATTTTAATGTGTTCTTATTTGGAAGCTGATTGGAAGCTCGTGCTATAGATCAATCAAGATTTGAAGTCAGAAAATGTTGATGTTTAGTCATTTTGAAGGAGTTTGTTCATTTCAGCATGTTCATGCAAGCTGTGCTAAGCTGCTGTCTTAGAAGAAATTGGGCTTACTTCCCTGGGCACTGCACTGCCAGCTCTCCTGTGAAAACCAGTTCCTGTTTTTAAGGTGTCAGCTGTTCGTGGATTTAGTTAGTTACTTAAACATTTGTATTTATATGGCACCTTTCCCAATGGTTTCAGTGGAGACAGCTTACAAAACCAACCAAATAGACAACACATATACACACGCAAAGCCACAAAACAGTCAAATTATGCGTGGTGGGAAGTGCCGTCCAGTCACAGCTGACTTATGGTGACTATAATGTACTGAGAACCAGGACGGTTTGAAGGCAACATAGTTTATTCAGTAGCACATCACAAAGAGAGGGAACACGCGGGCCGGGCCCCGCTTATATACATTACTCGGAACAGCCCCCTCATCCGACCAGGCCAATCCTGGTCAGTCAAACTTCCCACCTCAGATCTTGGTGGGCGGGGCGTCTGGAGAGCTTCATCTGGGGACCCAGGGGTCGCCTTCAGTAGCGGTCGCCATGTAGCCTGACCACTTGTGTCAATACATAACAGTGACCCTGTGGGGTTTTCAAGGCAGGAAACATTCAGAGGTAGCTTGTCATTGGCTGCCTTTGCATAGTAACCCTGGACCCCCTTGGAAGTTTCTAAGGTTACCAGGTACCTCCTGGCCACCAGTGGGGGATGGGGGGGTAGGGTTACCATATCCAGTTTGGGGAACTGCTGGAGATTTAGGAGTGGAGTCTAGGGAGGACAGGAACCTCAGTGGGGTATCATGCCAACAGAGATACCACCCTTCAAAATATCAATTTTCTCCAGGGAAACTGATCCCCATAGCCTGGAGATTAGCTGTAATTCTGGGGGATCCCCAGATCCCACCTGGAGGCTGACATCCCTAGCAGGTCCTCCATCCAAATACTTACCAGAGCCACACTGCTTAGCTTCAGAGATTGACGAGATTGGTGTAGCCTGGGCTATTATAAGAAGTAGTAATAAAGGTTAACCCAACAAACTTATCAAAGACGGGGCCATCTGTCGACCATTTTGAGGTTTCACAATGTCATGAATGAGGAGTGACTACACTATAGAAAGTGCCTGGAAAGCAAATGGATATTAAGTTGCCTGATTCATTACAGAAAATTGTAAAGTCCATCCAGTATTGACCCAATGCATATATAAAGCTTTCTTCAGTGGGTAGCATATTGGCAGACTAAGCACTGTGTTTGGTACCAAAGAAAATGAGTTACATCTCACAGACAGATCATTCATAATTATGGAACCCATGAAGCTGCCTTATACTGAATCAGAATAAGATCAGCATTGCCTACTCTGACTGGCAGCAGTTTTCCAGGGTCTCAGGTAGAAATCTCTCACATCACTTTCTACCAGAACCTTTTTTAAACAGGAGGTGCCAGGGATTGAACCTGGGACCTTCTGCATGCAAAGCAGATGCTCTACCATTGTGCCACAGTCCCTCCCACATGGTCCTTCAGCTGTGAAGCATAATGCCATGAATCCCTGCAGGCACAGTTCCCAGGACAATTCTATCCCTCTCTGCTCAACCACCCTCTTAATATTCTATTCGAAGTTACACATACGTGAACATTCCACAAGGCACCACAGAGACACTTTGCAACATTCTTATAACTTAAAATTTAAAAAGCATTTGTGTTTATGTCCTTGAGCACTTGAAAGACTGAATGACAGCAGCATCAAGATCAGCCACCACCCAAAGGAACAATATTGGTTGAATCTACAGTTTTTATATTTTACTATGCACAAATGATGCTTGGTGCTTTAAAAATAGCCATTAGGGTGTCAGAGAATGGCAGCAGTATGCAAATTTAGACCTAGGAGTTTTATGCTTCAGAATCCCTGCTAACAATGACTGGGACCAGAGAAGGTGAAATCTGCAAAGCTGTGGGCGGAAATAACCGCTTTGTTGACAGGCCAAAGCAGAAGGCTTCATTGTTGTTGTTGGTTTGTTTTTTTCCATTTACAGCCTGCTTTTCTCTCCAATGAGGACCCAAAGCAGTAGGGTTGCCAATCCCCAGTTGGGGGCATGGGATCCCCTAGTTTGGAAGCCCTCCCCCCACTTCAGGGTTATCAGAAAGTGGGGAGGGGGGTCTGCTGGTCACTCCATTATACCATATGGAGACCGATTCTCATAGGGTATAACGGCGAATTGATCTGGAGCTCTGAGGGGGGCTGTTTTTTGAGATAGAGGCACCAAATCTTCACCATAGCATCCAGTACCTCTCCTCAAAAAATCCTCCAAGTTTCAAAAAGTTTGGACTGGGGGTCCAATTCTGTGAGCTCCCAAAGAAGGTGCCCTATCCTTCATTATTTCCAAATGGAGGGAAGGCATTTAAAGGGCTTGCAGTCTTTTAAATGTGGTGGCCAAAACTCCCTCTGGAGTTCAATTGTTCTTGTTGCTTCTGTCTCCTGTGTCCACCCCCAATGTCCCCAGATATTTCGTGAGTCGAACCTGGCAACCCAGCAAAGCAGCTTACACCACCTTCTCTCTTCTATTTAAACTTCACAACAACTCAGTAATGTAGGCTAGATAGGTAGCTGAGGGTTTCCATGAAAGAGTGAGGAGGCTGAACTTGGATTGCTCAGGTCCTAGTTTGATTCTCTTAACTATGATACCAAGCTGTCTTTTACCTAGTAGGGCTCCCAGGGTAAGGTCCATCCATTGCACTTTGGGTGTGCCAGCCTCTACAATTTCCCCAAATGTAGCTAACTCAACTGCTTTATTTCTGGCTGCCAATTCTGCCAGCCAATTCATGCTGCATAGGTATCCCCTTATTTCTTTCTGCATTGGAAGAAAGCTCTAAGTACCATGAGTACTTAGTACTAAGTGAGTACTTAGTACTAAGTACTAAGCTAGGTCACTTGACTAAGTTCCCCCCAGTGTTCCCTCTAAGCTGAGTTAGTGTGAGCTAGCTCACAATTTTTTAGCCTCCAGGTCACACATTTTTTGTCGCAGCTCAGGGAAAATGGCCGTAGAGCAAATTATGTAGTAGCTCACAACCGTAATGCCAGTAGTTCAAACTTTAATGTCAGTAGCTCACAAAGTAGAATTTTTGCTCACAAGACTCCACAGCTTAGAGGGAACATTGGTTCCCACCACCCTTCTGGCCTGATGAGAATCCCATTCACGTTAAGGGAGAATGTTTCTTGTCTTAACCGGACCCTCAATCAGGCTTTATGTAGGCATAATTCAAGAGGAAAGCTCTTAATTGAACAGAAAAACTCAAATAGATTTCAAAGGAATCCCAGTCTCAGCAAAATTTCATTATGTAGTGAAATTAACTTTTTTGTATGTGCAAGAAAGAGAGAGGAGGTTGGGAGGGACAGGATGTTATTAATATGGGTTGATAATGACAGATGAAATTCTTTTTCATCCGCAGCTTGAGATGTCGTTTTTGGATTTTTCCTGGTTGAATTTCCCTTTTATCACAACCTCACATTCTCTCTCTCTCTCTCTTTGGAGAGTTTTAATTAACTTGCAAAGTGTTCTTTCTGTATGAATAAATGATTATGTTATTTATAGCTGCTGTTTTCGCACAAAAAAATCTAGTTGGAATCCTGTTAATTTCTAAAGTGTT
Source organism: Heteronotia binoei (assembly GCF_032191835.1). Lineage (NCBI taxonomy): Eukaryota > Metazoa > Chordata > Lepidosauria > Squamata > Gekkonidae > Heteronotia > Heteronotia binoei. Next base: position 143,688,062 of record NC_083226.1, on the reverse strand, counting down.
AATGATCTGGTTCCCTGTTACAGTAAAAAACACTTGACGTGACATTTTTGCACTGTTTCGTTCTCTTCTGAAGCCCTTCTTAAAAGACTGACAAGGCCTGAAAGGAATGCAGAAGGAAAAGAAAACGATATAAGGTAGAATATCAGTGTGATAGATAAATACAGGCAGATAGACAGGCCCTTCCTACAAAGCTCTTCTACCTGAAGAAAGTCACATCTAACACAATTATCCTTACCTGTTGCAAGAAATATGTATAGTCTTACTTTATGAGAACAATGACTTGAGTACAATAAATTTATTAAGAAAAAGACAGCCATCTAAAACCACTGTCACAGAGTAGAACAGTTTTGAGCATCATCTGAGGTAAGCTTCTCAAAAGAATCCAGATTTTTTAAGGATAGAAAGTAGAAAAAGAAGATGACTGCAGATTTATACCCCACCCTTCTCTCTGAATCAGAGACTCAGAGCAGCTTACAATCTCCTATCTCTCCTATCTGCAGCCTACTGAGCTCCATAAAATGCTGGTCTGGAGGAAGAGGAAACCTTGGGGAATGACATTGGGGGCTGTATTGGGGGGGAGGGGTGTCTGTAAAAATTCCCACTTTCGTCTGGCTCCAACCCATTATGTACACTGAACATAGTAGGGCACCAAAGAAATATGCAAAGATCTCACAAGAGGAAAAGCAGAAAGATTGCTCTTTCTTGGGAAGGATTTGCTTTAATTTTCATTTTATGAAGAAATCCAGGGATAATATAACTGGAATATATGAAATGCTTCACAAAAAAATTATGTTTTATGTGTCATCCCTGGATCTTAAAATCATTTCATTATTTCAATCTAACTCTTATTCCTCTGGTGCCAGAGGAATAAGAGTTAGTTTGGTGTAGTGGTTAAGTGTGCAGACTCTTATCTGGGAGAACCGGGTTTGATTCCCCACTCCTCCACTTGCACCTGCTGAAATGGCCTTGGGTCAGCCATAGCTCTGGCAGAGGTTGTCCTTGAAAGGGCAGCTGCTGTGAGACCCCTCTCCAGCCCCACCCACCTCACAGGGTGTCTGTTGTGGGGGAGGAAGGTAAAGGAGATTGTGAGCCGCTCTGAGACTCTTCGGAGTGGAGGGCGGGATATAAATCCAATATCTTCTTCTTCTTCTTCTTCTTTTAAATCTCTTTTCCTATTCTAGAAGGATAAATGCACAGTGGGGTGGCGATGGTGGTAACAAGGTATCGTCATTTCATGAATAGAATATGGGCAGACAAGAAGAAGAAAGCTGTGTCCTTAAAGAAGAAGGTAGAGAAGTTTGCTTTACTCACACACTGTACAAATAAAGTAGAAAACAGTTGTCTGCGGAGTCTAAATTGAGATATCTGAAAATGTGTTGATTTCCCCCCACCCCACCCCATTATGGTTTGGATATGTGGGGTTTTAGGGAAATCTTTGTCCAAAAGCAAATGAAGCCATAGGTATACTGAGATACACAAAGTGACCCAGAAAGAAAATATATGTGGAAGGTGGTGGAAAGTCAATAGGATTGTATTTTGGATTTTAAAAAATACAGCAAAAAAGAGGTCAAGGTTCAGGTGAGATCAGAGATTTTAGCATTCTATTAATACAATTCTGTCTCATTTTTCTTTCTTCATGAAGCATAAGGCAGCATACAGAGGGGTTCCCTGCAGGTCTCCCATCCAAAAATGCTGATGATCCAAACAAATCAACAGCCATTAAATGCCACTAGCCTTGACCTGGATGGTCGAGGCTAACCTCATCTCTTCAGATCTCTGAAGCTAGGCAGGGTCAGCCCTTGTTAGTATTTGGATGGGAGACCACCAAGGAGTTCTAGGGATGTTTCACGGTGACAGACAATGGCAAACCACCTCTGAACATCCCTTGCCTTGAAATTCCTACAAGGTTACAATACGTCACTGGTGACTCAATGGCACTTTCCTCCGCCACCACCAACGAAACTAAGGATTGCTTATAGGAATATCAAATGATAGGACTTATGTGATTTATATGCTTTGTGATTGTGACCAGTGTGTCTATTTAAACAGCAGTCTGCTGAGTAGAGCTCAGAATAGAGATAGGAAAGAATATGGCAAAGCAACGTGCTGAAAGGTCATAAACATAAACGAACAGACAAATAGTCCTTCAAAAAACTGGCTCCCACTTCCTGGCTGATTAACAGGACGAGAGTTGAACTAGCAGGTATTCATGCAACCCTGGTTATAAAGGAAAGTGTTACATAACATCCCTCATGTTCTTTGAAAGGAAAGGAAAAATCCCCTGTGCAAGCACCAGTCATATTCGACTCTGGGGTGCCGTTGCTTTCACAACATTTTCATGGCAGACTTATTACGGAGTGGTTTGCCATTGCCTTCCCCAGTCATCTACACTTTCCCCCCAGCAAGCTGGGTACTCATTTTACCAACCTTGGAAGGATGGAAGGCTGAGTCAACTTTGAGCCGGCTACCTGAAAACCCAGCTTCCACCGGGGATCAAACTCAAGTCATGAGCAGAGTTTAGGACTGCAGTACTGCAACTTTAACACTCTGCACCATGGGGCTCTTTCATGTTCTTTGAGAAATGAGAAATTCAAAAAGCAAAGCTCTGCAGGGCAAAGTAGACACACTTTTAGAACAATCAGGCATTATGGTGGGATTGCAGCCTTGCCTTCTATTCACTTTGTGGCCAGAGCCTTTAAATACTGCATGGTTCCCATTTATCTTCCCAAAGCCAGCACTGCAATCATCTCCACTTCCTTTCACTGTCTTTGCTGCTGCTATTCTTTATTACACATGACATCTATCAGTGCAACTTGCTTTCTGTCAGTAAACATATCCTTGACTTTGCTTTGTGAACAGTTTTCTCCCCTCGGCGAGTGGCTGGTGCTCCCATAGGAATGAAGCTTCTGTTCTGACAGCTGCTCATTCTGTATACACAGAGAACAAAATTAGAGGAAACAATGGGTTTGATCCATGTGCTCAGAGGAAAGTGAACAATGGAAGGTATGTTAGTAAAATAGCTGCTAACAGAATACTGCAGCCATTTAGGTGCCATGGAGAGGAAGGCTTGACCTGGATAGCCCAGGCTAGCCCAGTCTCATCAGATCTCAGAAACAAGGGTCTAATGACCCACCACCTTGCCGATATTGGAGTCCAGGGGGTAGCCTTACAGTGGTTCTCCTCCTTTCTTCATGATCAGGGACAAAGGGTGGCGATTGGCGAGCGGATCTCCCTGCAGCACTCACTTGAATGTGGTGTACTGCAGGGAGCTATTCTCTCGCCAATGATGTTTAACATCTACATGCGCCCCCTTGCCCAGATTGCCCGAGGTTTTGGGCTGGGTTGTCACCAGTATGCAGATGACACCCAGCTCTATCTGTTGATAGATGGCCATGCAGACATTGCCCCGGACCATCTGACCAGGGCGCTAGAAACTGTGGCTGGATGGTTGCAGTTAAGCCGGCTGAAGCTTAATCCAACAAAGATGGAGGTCCTCTACTTGAGTTGAGGGGGGTTAAGATCGGACATCCGCCTCCCCACCTTGGATGGTGTTCCTCTTGTGCCATCACAGAAGGTGAGGAACCTGGGCGTGACACTGAATGTCTCCCTTTCTATGGAGGCCCAAGTCACAGCACTTGCGCGATCTGTATTTCATCACCTTCAGCAGGTCAAACAGCTAGTGCCCTGTCTGACCCCCCATGACAGCTACAGCGATCCATTCAATGGTCACTTCCAGGTTGGACTACTGTAACTTGCTCTACGCAGGCTTGCCCTCGGGGTTGATCCGGAAACGCCAACTGGTGCAAAATGCGGCATTGTGGCTGTTAACTGGATCGCCTCTACGGGCAAGCAGTTGGCCAACGTTGTGCAAATTGCACTGGTTACCGATTGAGTACAGAATCCACTTCAAGGTTTTAGTACTGACATTTAAAGCCTTACGCAGTTTGGGACTGACATACTTGCGGGACCACCTCTCCCCATACAAGCCCTGAAGACTGCTGCGATCAGCCAATCACCACCTTCTGGCCATCCCCGGCCCAAGGGATATCCAGCTTGCCTCAACCTGGTGGAATCATCTCCCTGTGGAGATCTGGGCCCTACTGGATTTGCTTCCGTTCCGTAAGCCCTGCAAGATGGAGCTGTTTTGCCGGACCTTTGGTTGAGGCAAATGGACATCTTCTCATTCCACTGTATGTACCATCTATTGCCCTCCTTCACAATGGGCTAAATAGCTACAATGAGCCAAAAAATTATGTTTTCATCTGAAATATGTGCCTGCCTGTGTATATTTTTTGAGTTATGTTTTATTCATACATTATTAACTTATTGTCATATTTTAACTGTTTTACTATGACTGTGATCCGCCCTGAGCCCATATGGGAAAGGGCAGAATATAAATTAACCAAACAAAATAAAAATAAATAAGCAAGGCTAGCCCTAGCTAGTATTTGGATGGGAGACCTCCAAGGAAGTCCAGGGTCATGTCTTAGAGGCAGGCAATGATCAACCACCTCCAAATGTCTCTTGCCTTGAAAACCCTATGGGGTCACCATAAATCAGCTGCGACTTGATGGCGCATTTGACCACCAAGGACAGGAAGAGAAGTTCAGAAGAGTGGAGAAGATGTTCATGAGAAAGGGTCACCATAGCATGGAGGCCTACAGCAAAACTTAACCCACTGCTGCACAACAGACTCCACTTCTCCTCCCTCCCTCTGTATGGCCAGCAAATAGGGTTGCCAAGTCCCCTGCTTCCCATAGTGTGGGACTTGCGCACGTGCTTCGCGATGACGTCAACTGAAATAAAACCTCCTGGGAAGACTTGACCCTCCCTTTCCTTGTCATGGTTCCTTCTCTTCCTCCTCCTCATCTACCAGACCCAGCCACTTGCTTCTAGTATTTGCATATTGACTCACCTAAATAGGGTTGCCTGGTCCTACCTTCTCACTGTTGGGGGTGACAGGGAGCTTTGCAGTAATGGGGGCTGGTGCTGGAGGAGAGGCAGCCAACCCAGCCACATATGGTGACAGAGTGACTAACAAGATAGGCCCTCCAAATGGCATCTTGAAGTGGAGGCACTATTCTTCATAATGACTTGCTGCCCACAGCTATTAAGACAAAGAGTGCTAGGAACTAACAACCCTGCTTTTGATCCCTGAGAGAGATGTCAGAATGGGATCATGTGGAGTTTTAAATTTAAATGTAATTTAATTTTTCAATTTATACTCCACCCTATCCTGCAAGCAGGCTCAGGGACACTTACAACACTAAAACAACATTAAAAGGAACCACATCAAAAGTTAGACAACATCATAAAACAGATATTTCAATCAGATCAGAAAACAGCAATATCCCGCCCTCCTCGGTGGAATACTCTCCCAGAGGCCATAAGGGCCCTGCAGGATCTTTCCACTTTCCGCAGGGCCTGTAAGACCGAACTGTTTCGACAGGCCTTTGAGATCTAACCTAATTTGGGAGAGAGCTGTCACTCTACACTATTAAAGAGTACCATGATCAGCATTTACATTTATATTTATGTTAAATTATATCATAGTGATACAGCACCAAAAATGCAATGGAATGTTTTAATGCTTAAGTGTTTTAAATAATTTTAAATTGTAGTTTTATTGGTTAAATTGTAAAAAATGTATGTTGTTAGCTGCCCTGAGTCCGCTTGCGGAGAGGGAGGGATAGAAATTTAAAGTAATAAATAAAGAAATAAAAATAAGTAGAATAAAATAAAAATATAAAATAAATAACTAAATTAAAATTCATACAATTGGCAACAAATCACGTAACAGCATGTAGGATGGAAGCTTTCAGCACCTTGATGGTAAGGTGCTGGGGGAAGCGATGACTTTCAAAGGACGCCTACTGGAAAAATTAAAAGCCAGGTGGAAGAGCTCCGTCTTGCAGGCCCTGCAAAACTTGGATAAGTCCCGCAAGGCCTGGACTATGGTTGCTGAGGGTTCAACAGTGGAGGAGGCCTGCTATACACATGGCTGCTTGCAGAGGCGTCACTAGGGTGGGTTGCACCCTGGGGCCAAGTGCGCGAGAGGTGCATCTTGCAACCCGGTGGTGGGTAAGTAGCCCCTGGCTGCGCCTTTTGGTTCCAAGTTCTGCGCGCCTTCCTTTGCAACAGGCTGCTGTTCCGCGACGTGCGTCTGCCTGTCGGCAGAGAGAATGGTTGTTTTCGGGGCCGGGTGCTGCAAAACCCGCGGGGTGGGATCCTTTTAAAAACCTGGATCCGATACTAGGGACGCCAAGCTGCCGAGCAATACAGGGCTCTGCGGCAAAGTGGGAGAAAAAGATACCGGGGGGGTAGTGGGCTTTGAGGCCAGCAGCTTCGTAAATAAATAAGCATGTCTTGGTAGATCCGGGTGGGCAGCCGTGTTGGTCTGAAGCAGAGACTCAGCCACGTCCCAGCGCCATCCCCCTCTTCTCCGACTCCATGGGTGACTCACTGCTCCAGGCGCGGGCTCCAGGCGAGCAGCAACTAGAGGCGGCCGTCGACGCTTGCGCAAGGCGGAGAGGGGGGCCAATGAGAATGCTCTGGGGGAGGGCCAATGGCCCCCTTGGCCCTGCCCCAGTGACGCCGCTGGCTGCTTGTGAGCTTCCTGGAAACATTGGGTTGCCCACTGCTAGAAGCAAGATGTTGAATGAAATGGTTCCTAGTTAGATCTGGCATGGCTCTTCTTATGTTTTCAATTTTAGAAGAACAAACAAGCTTTAAAGCCTATCCGGTTTTTGCATTACTGTATTTTATAGCCTGCTGCATTCCTTTGTAATTGGGATTTTCTTCTCATTAAATATAGAATAAGACATAGTCTCCTATTGAACCCAAGGATGCGTTTCAAGCAAATAGTTTTAGTAATGCTATAACCTCAAAAAACACATAGTGTGAGAAGTTTATGAACAGCAGCAGATAGCAGAGGTAAAACTACTGCCTTGGGATTTCATAAGACTGTGTAATGTTATTGGGACAATTGTGCACAGGAATAATTGTTTCAATCATATTCAACACGAGCAAGGCTTTTGAAATTAAATAATTTATAATGTATATTAAGTTAAATAATCTAGACAGTCAACCCAATGCATTCCAATTGGAGGAATGCATATATTAACCTCCAGGGAACAACTGCTTTTTCTACTTACTGTCCAGGGCTGCTAGGAATGCATTTAATGTGTATTATTGCTGCCGTAAATTGAAAAACAAGATGAGATTATTACATTACTGCTGACCATGATGGACTTGGATTTGGAACTCTGTGAAACAGCAGAGAGTAGACAGTGCTTAATTTCTTCAAAAGTGGGATCAGAGCTCCACATTAGCTCACCATGGCCCCTGGGCTAGAAAACTTTCCCTGTCATTCCTGGTACACAGAGTTGATAGTGGAAACATAATAGCACAGAAGCCATGGCAGAGATACTCCTTGTCATGCTGTTAAAAACAAAACAAAACTGGAAAGCTGAGATTGCCCTGGAAGCAGGACCAGCCCTGCCACTTGGCAAACTAGGCAATTGCCTAGGGGTGACTTCTGGGGGTGCCAAATTAGGCACCTCCCTGGTGACTCAGTGACATTATTGATGCAGGGGGTGGGGTGCCAGAAGTTAGCCTTGCCTAGGATGCCAGACAGTCTAGGGTCGGCCCTGCCTGGAAGAATCTACACCATAGTTCCTGTCTATGCTGCCATTGCTCCACTTTCCAGGAGGGGCCGCCGTAGTGTCAGAAGGATCCACCTGATGGACAATCCCTTGGGACAGTACATTTTCAGCATGTAAAAGAGTTGTCCTGCTAAAGGCAATTTCATAGAATGCCCACGAGTTCTTGTATTGTGAGAAAGGGAGAAAAGTGCTTCTTTCTCTGCTTTCTCCATCCCATGAATAATCTTGTAAACCTCTATTGTGTCACCCCGCAGTCAACATTTCTCCGAGCTAAAGAGCCCCAAGCGTTTAACCTTTCTTCTTAGGGAAAGTGTTCCAAACCTTTAATCATTCTAGTTGCCCTTTTCTACACTTTTTTCCAATGCTATAATACCCTTTTTGAGGTGCGATGACCAGACCTGTACACAGTATTCCAAATGAGCCCGCACCATCGATTTATACAGGGGGGCATTATGATACCGGCTGCTTTGTTTTCAATCCCCTTCCTAACAATTCCCAACGTGGCGTTGGCCTTTTTTATTGCAATCGCACACTGACTACCACGACCCCCAAGATCTCTCTTTTGGTCAGCCTCTACCGGTTCACACCCCATCAACTTGTATTTGTAGCCAGGATTCTTGGCCCCGATGTGCATTACTTTGCACTTGGCCACATTGAACCTCATCTGCCACATTGTCGACCACTCACCCAGCCTCACCACCCTGAACAATTTAGTGTCATCTGCAAACTTGGCCACTTTGCTGCTTACTCCCGACTCTGGGTCATTAATGATCAAGTTAAAGAGCATGAGTTGTATTGACATGCAGCCTGATGCAACCTGATGTTAAAGGGACATGTTACATGTATAAGATTAGCTGTGTTCAGTTTTAAAGCCATCATTTTATCCGTTGGGTATGTCTCCTCTCCAAACTATGTCCGCTTAGAACCGTTGCATCTCCACAATTCTCTAAATAACGTCTGAGTTGCAAAACACGCTTTCCCCAAACAATATGAAGCCTGCTACACCTGTGGCTGACCCTCCTTTCCCCCTTAGGAAACATCCGGCATTTCTTGGGGTTGGCGGATCCCTAGCCCCCCATTGGGGACTGTTGCGTTACTCCCCCATAAGGAAACATACGGTGTTCGTTTTTTGTGTGTGCGAGCTCATGTGTGGGTGGGGCAGCTGTCACTTTGGAATGCGGCTTGATGATGATAGGGGCCCCCTATCTACTACTGCTGTAAACAACCACAACTTCATGTGTGCTAGTAAGCAACTTCAGCTTCATGAGAACCTTAGGCAAGATGGGCCTCCATGTCCATCATGGAACCATCATATAGGGTTCATCTGACAAACCTACTTCTAGGTGGTATCTGTGCCTTTGTATACTTTCCATGTAAGAATTCACTCAGCCTCTTTCCTGGGATGATTAATCCCTCCAACACCACACTGGAGATAATTTATTTACAAGGTTTGCAGTATTCAGTTTATTCTGTAAAGGGTATAGTTGCCAACCCCAAGGTGGGGCTGGAGATCTCCTGGAGTTAAAATTGATCTCTGGACTCAGAGATCAGTTCCCCAGGAGGAAATGACCTCTTTGGAGTATGGCCTTTACTGAATTCCATCCCTCTCCAAACTCTGCCTTCTCCAGACACCACCCCCAGGTCTCCACAAATTTCCCAAGAGGGAGTTGGGAATTTAGACACAAAAATGATGCTTTGAACACCCTTCCGAAGCACATCCTTCTTCAGTGAGGTGGAGGAAAGACAGAATGAGCTCACTGTTTTTATGACAAGTTGCTTTCGAAAAAGAACAAGTGTTTACACTTGGGATCACTATAAATCAGTAGTCTAGTCTGAGCAAAGAATGCCTTTTGGCTTCTGGGGATTATATTCTTATGATGCTAAGATGCCCAGATATGCCCAGTGGCATCAGAGGTTCTGTTCAGTCTCTAATTTTAATAATTGGGTTTGGATTCCCTCTTCTACCTGCTCACTGCACTCAGGACCTTTGGACCTTAACACATACTCACAGCATTGTACTCACCAAGTTTGGTTGATTCTTTGTAACACTGGAATTTGACTTTATGTCATTCGTGTTTGGAGGAAAGATACAATAGACTGAAATTTTTATGTTCATCCTCCTGCCCAGCATGACTGAATCTAAGCCACCCATTATCCACATGTTCCAGTTTCTTTCCAGTGGCTCAAAACACAGAGTGAGCCCATGGAGGGAAAGAACAGCATTGCTAGGCTAGAACCACAGCATCAGGTCCTTTCTGCCTGCAGTTTTCTCAGTGGGTTTATGTGGAAAAGGGAAATTATTTTTCCCCTTGCAGGGATGCTAATATCTTCATTTTGTTCACCAGAGAACAACTCCTAACTTTCAAGAAGATAATTGTGACACAAATCTCAGTGCATAGCTATACCCATTTCTTGCAATACAGATGCACTTCCAGAAGGCAAGATGGGTGGTTTAATATTTATTCAAAGTTGTCATGCACAGAAAAGAAGTGACCATTTGTTTTTGGAATTAGCTTAGATTTGGCATTTATATACAAACCAGATGGGGATTGAAGATCTCCTGCTTCTCCTTTTTTTGCCACTAATCTGGGACAAGTTTTAAAAAATGACCATTGGGCTGGAGGTGTGACATCACTTCCTGGGAAAGCCCAGAAGAGATGTCATGACTCTAGGAATCACCAGATATGCTATGGTAAAGCCATAGAGTTTCCAGAAGCTCCTAGAAAACATGATGCTACTAATGTTTCCCCCCAGAAGTGACATCGCACCATCACCACAGCTACCTCTTCATATTCCTGTCCTCCACCTCTAGTCTCTCTATGGTTGCCAGGCCAGGTCTCGCAACTTTACATGGACACTTACATATGTTTGACAGCTCAAGAATAAAAGGCAAAATATATCAAGCCAATCCATTGACAGGTGTGGAGAAGAGGTCTCCAACGTGTCTGCCCCATTAGATTTAACAAAAGAAAAAACTCTTTTTGCATTACTTTACATATAAAACCTCCTTCTTATTGTAAAGTGACTCAGGTCTTCTGCACATTCTGGGATTTCATGTGCACATTGGCGCATATATACAGCTTTAAATTATATTTCATTAAAGTTTGTAATGTCTGTGTGCTGATCATTGTCTGTTACAGAAGTAACTTTCTGATAACTTCAACTGAAAACAAAGCCTTTCTAATTTTTCCTTCTCTGTTCTTTGTCTATCAGTTACTTCCCCATTTTTAAATTATATGACATTATTTATAAACCTGTTACAAAATCCCATGACCAACCTCCATGACTTCTTATAAGCCAAGTTTTGTCTTTCTTCCTCAGAGTGACAGCAAGGATCTGAAGTCAGTGATCAAAGCAGTTTTCTTTATTACGAACTCCCATCTATTTTGTTAGGATCAATTTTTTTTTTTAAATGACAGCCATATATGGAACACAGCCAATCAAAAGCATTTACTTGAAGTAGCACCATTAAATTATATTCTTTTAGACTGTTTTTAGATTATTTAATGCTTAATTGTTAATTGTACTTAATTGTATTATCTTGTTTTATTGTTTTAACATGGCCTTTGCCATGTCTTGTAAGCCGCCCTGAGCCTGCCTCGGCAGGGAGGGCGGGGTATAAATAAAAATTTATTATTATTATTATTATTAAGTTTTCCAGTTAATAGAGTATTGATCAATATAGATGAAACCCAGGAAGGGTAAGCAAGAAGAAGCACACAACTGGCTGAACCTACATTAGCTAATTAGTTAACATGCCTAGGAATATTTTACATAGTTGTCTGTCAGAATCCAAAAGGATAGTCATTGATTAATCCCAAAAGCATTTCCAAGTTGTAACCTTTGACTTGTTTTAAATTTGCTAAATAAAGGTAAAAACATATGAAGACCCCTGTTGGATTAGATCAATGGTCCATCTGGTCCATCATCCTGTCTCACACAGTGTCCAAATAGTTCCTCTGGAGATTCAACAAATTCAACAACAGGATGCCTTCCCTGATGTTACCTTCTGGCGCTGGCATTCGGAGTTTTACTGCCTCTGAATGTGGAGGTTTCCTTTAGTGACCACAGCTATTAGCCACTGATAGACCTATCTTCCATGAATCTGTCTAATCCCTTTTAAAGCAGTAAGTCAGTTGCACAATACATAACTGCACTGTTGCCTACAGTACAGGTGTAATTCTATATCTCCATCAAAGGGCATTTTGATACAAGCATTTATCCTCATAATGTTAACAATTTCAATATTCTACAGTATTAGAAGAGAGTTAAAAACCTTGTGAACAGGGACTTAGTTTAGTGTCTCTAGACAAGACAAGTAATAACAATCCAAGCTATTTGTTGCTCTTGGCTACATCTAACCACAGTCAGGCTGCTTAATTCCTACTGTCTGGATTCTGAGGTCCTGCCATTCTAGGTTCATAAAACCTCCAGTGTTTTTCATGTTTATACAAAAAAAGAGTCTGCTGAGGAAATGGCATTTTTTGGAGCAGAAGCTATAATTCTGTAATACTGCCACACCATGAGGCCCATTTAACTGAAGTTTTTGCTGAACCGAAGCAATGTGGAAGACTATTCTATAAATGTAAACATAGTGATTACTCCATAAAAATTATATGTGCGCTCTAAAATAATACATGGGTCTTTATTCTATATTAGGCATTTAGGCATTTACAGAGGTCATCAGGATGATCTATGGATGGCAGCACAGCCAAGACTTAAATGCAATTAAGATGGTTTTTATTATATAAAATATCATATCCCACTCAGAAAAAGGCTTCTATTTAATTATTTGTACAGAGTGCTTCTTTCCCACCCCCTTCCTCTCTTTCCCCTGGCTACATTACACACTGGAGGAAGTTTTTCTGGTTCTGTAGGTTTAGCTTAATTAATTGGCTAATCTTGCTCTCAAAACCCCCCAGTTTTTCCATATAATTTTAATGCACAATATCTTAATTAACTGCAAAAAAAAGCAAAAAAACCCCACAAACTCCTGGATTGGAAACCAAGCCATTTGCTAACTCTTGCAATTACATTTGACCCATGACTTTGCCATTAACGTTTTTGAACTAAAGCACATTTTACATTTGATTTCAGGGTCATGTACATTATGCTACATAGGGTTACATAAACTGCATAATAATACTATGCAGATTCATTCACAAGAGGTCCAAAGACTACTTTTGCTAAATGAAACAAGCCATTTGTGTTCCATTTTGCCTGTCTTCCTGTACAAGTTGGTTTGAGGGAGAGCACCCAAATTTGCAGGGGACCTGCAGGGGACTCTCCCCTACGAACCCCCCAAGTCCCAAAAAGATTGGGCCATGGGTTCCCATTCCAGGGGCACCCAAAGCCACTTCCTTCACTACGATTGCTGTTGGAAAAGTGGCTCTGGCCAGAGGGGAGTTTGAGGGAGAGGCCCCAAAACTGCAGGGCAGCTTCAGGGGACTCCCCCACATGCAAACCCTCTGGCCCAAAAAGACTGCACCCATCTGTGGGCACCCCAAAAGGAACAATGTTCCCAATTGTGAGAAAAAAACAATTAGAGCCACTTCTTCCACTGTAATCGTCATGGGAAAAGTGACTCTGGGGAGCAGGGGTTTTTGAAGAGAGCTCCCCAAACTGCTTTGCAGCTTCAAGGCACTGTCCCACACAAAACTCACAAGACCAAAAAAAAAAAAAATGGACTAGGGGGTCCAATTCCTGGGGCACCCAAAGCCAAACCTAACTTCACACCAGAGAATCTCTATAGGACCCAAATGCACTACATCCATCTATCTACTCTATGAAACCTGCTGGCCTGGAACCAATATAAACCCAGTTGACACGTCACTGCCACACAAAACACAATCTGCTCAAGGTCTGCTCAAGGTCTGGCTGCTGCAAACCCAGATGCCAGCTCTCCAGGCATGCCCCAAACAACGCGGGGAGAGCTGACCAAGCACAACAGGCATGCTGGTTCTGGGTCTCTCACCCAGATGCCAGCTTCCCTGCCACAGAACGCATGATCTACAGATGCCAGTTCTCCAGCCCTGCCCCAAACAACGTGGGGAGAGCTGGCCAAGTACAAGAAGCATGCTGGTTCTGGGTCTCTCACCCAGTTGCCAACTTCCCTGCCACAGAACACGCAATCTACAGATGCCAGTTCTCCAGCCCTGCCCCAAACAACACAACTGTCAAACAAGAGAAGCAATGGACCACACCTAGCTCCACATCATTCTGTATCTGACACAAAGCAAGAAGCATTTAGACTTACCTTGAGTGATGGATGGTTGGCTGGTCCAGGCTCTTTTGCGTTACCCAGGGTGCACCACGAGGAGGCAATCCAGAGTTGCACCCCAAATGAGGAAGATCACTAGGAGGGCCTCAGATTGTGTGAGAGGAAGGCAACCATTTCTTTTCTTTCAGCTTAGCAGCAACACACCAGCTATCACTGTCCTGTTAGAGGGACCTCAGCATTGGTATGGCTGCTATCTGTCTGTAATCATCACTGGCACCTCCCTGGGTTATCCTGACTGGGCCTGTGGGTGCTGTCAGTTACAGTTGGGGGCTGCAATGGCCCTTTCAGTATTAATAGGCATGTGTGGATGGGGACTGGGGAAATTTGGATTGCTTTGCAGATTTTAAATCAGCATTCACTTTTGGTTTGGAGATGGATGAGGGGTGTGGGGGGTGCATTGCCAATCAATTTGTGAGTAAGTTTTTGGGATGTCTTTGGACTCTAGTCTATGTTTAGTGGGAGAACGTTTTACAACCACCTTCCAAGCGCGGACCAAGAGAGGATTCAGGCACAAGTAGGTGCTCATTTCATTCACTCTCAAAGTCTACATTCGGAGAGTTGAACAGAGGCCAGTTGACCTTCAGGAAGACCAACTGCTCAACTGTCCAGAATTGCAGGCGATTGTGATGCGGGCAGACAATGTTGCCCATATGGGAAAAGACACACTCGGTCGCTCTGTACACTTGTCATAGGGCATGAGAGGAACGCCTTGGCCACGGAAGAGAGGACCTGCCAGACTGCCTCCTTTGCAACCCAGTAGTCCAAAGGAGATGTTTCCTGCAACACGTTGGGTTCTGAAAGGTAGTCTCTCACCATCCCAGCACCTTTCTCCATTCTCAGGGGCCTACCGCTCCCAGAGGAGCCAACAAGCTGCCCGATGAGTGTCATCTCGGCACTCTTCTTGGTGTGAGTCTGGTGGGAAACATTGCCTAGCCAGGGAGGTTGGGGATAAACAGCAGTGGAAGTGGCAGATGAGCTACTTCCACCCTCCCCCCCCCCCCTCAGCTACCAGCACTGGCAGTGCTCAACCTTCTGGGAGAGCTTGTCTCACCAGCGATCAAGCTCGTTGACCTGCTCGGTGATCGTGCCCTTAAGGCGCGGGTCTAACATGGTTGCCATCATGTAGACCTTATCCTGCGTGAAAGTCTGAAAGCGTGCCTCAAGCCCTTCCTGCAGCCTAACAACCAGGGCACGCACTGCTGGAAGAATGTCTGCATGGCCTTGAGCTGGCACTAGAAATTAGGCCAGGTCCTCACGGGCCCTAGCATGCCTGTCAGTGTCTGTTTCTCACGCAGCAGATACGAGTCCGTATTGCTGTGTGAGAAGTGACCCGTGATGTGCCGACACTTCTGGAGCAGAAGTCAGAACTCAAGGGTCGTGGCTAGATATCGACGGTCCTGGCTTTTTATCTGGCCCAATGCGTCCTTAACCACAAGGTGGAGAAGGTGGGCCATGCAAGGAAGGCGTTTTAGGCCCTGATGCTGGACAGCCGCCTTGATGTTGGAGCCACCATCAGTTACCATGAAGCCTGTGGCGATGTTCCTGCCTACCCAGCCCTTTAACTGCCATGAGAGGATGGCTCTGAGAGTGTCTGCTGTGTGCGGCACTTCAACTGCTTCGGCGTGCAGCAAGGCCCAGCGATAGCTGGCCTGGCAGCTCTGACCCTGCCTGCTGCTACTGCCACCCCCACCCTGCAGCTCACTGGGTTGCCACCAATGCACAGTCAGGGAGAGATACCCCTCAAATGCATGTTGGGAACTCCAGATATCCAAGGTGAAATGAACAGTCCCCCTGGCAGCACGGGACAAATGCTCCTTTACCACAGATCTGGTCGCTCTGAAAACAGATGGCACAATAGTCCTGCTCATGGTGGTTCTAGCAGGAACTTTGTACCAGGGCGCCAGGTACTCGAGCAACCCTAGCACCCCAGGATTCTCGACCACTGAAAATGGAAGCCCATAGGCGACCGACCTGGCAAGATTCCAGGCAATCACCCTCCTGCTGTACCTGATTCCCCTTCTTGGCACACAGGTGCCACCTCCACCAAACATCTCAGGCAGAGATGTGTGGCATCCCTGCCCTGTCGTGGAACGTTCCTGGAGAGCTCTGGGGGTAGTCACGGTGGGACGGACCTCCTGGCTGGGTGGTGTTGGCTGCTTGAGCACCCCAGCACCAGCCTGCTTCTCCCCCTTAAGAAGCACTGCCTGGTGGTGCTTCCACAGGTGGTTCCACATCCCCCCTGGAGTCAGCTGGGCAGGGTCCCGCCCGCGACTGATCTGGGCCTTGCACAGCTGGCACTGCACATAGTGTGGATCCTCCGTAAGTCGGAAATGCTTCCAGACTTCGGAAGTGTATGGATGCCCAAGCTGGCCAGCAGCTTGGGTTTCCGGAGTCACCTCCTGTGAAGTGCTCAACGCAGACACATCATGTCTCGGGGTGACAGAAGGGGCTGGCTATGGGGGGGGGGGGAAGTGGGTGGAGATGAAAGCATGTCTTGCGTCTCCATTTCTTCCCCCTCCACCCCATGTGGCCTCCTCTCTTGGCCATCCCCTGAAGGACTGCTGGTGCCCGAAGGAACTGAAGAAGGGGGCTGGTCCTCCTCAACCAGCTTCTTCTCCAGCTTCTGCATGACACTCTGCACCCTCCTTGGGTGATCATTTTGGACAGAAAACTGTTCCCAAAGCTCATCTCCAAGGAGGGCTGCTCTTGCTGCCCCTCCTCCGGCTGCAGAGGCCGAGCAACATCAGCTGGAGGAGAGACTGCCCGAGCAGCAGACCCCTGCTCAGTGCCAGCACCTAATGGCACCTCTGCTGGGGTTGCCCCAGTAGCAACCTCAATGAAGTGCCCAAGGCGGGTCTTCTTCATCACACTCTGGCCAGAGGTTGAAGTGCTGGAAGGTGGCTGTGGAGTGGCCTTACGCACAGGTGGGGAGGGGAATCTGGGTCCTCCCTCCAACCCTCTAGTCTTCTCCTTGGCCTTGCCCCCAGGGCCCCTCTTCTGCTGCCTGTCACTCATGCCACCCTTGGCCAGTCCCACACAGCCTGAACTGAGAGTGGGGTTTTTTACAAACCTAACTCACTACACTGTACCCTGAACCAACTTGTTTGTTTGTTTGTTTTGTCCCTAACCTGTCCTTCTTCGGGTTGGAGTAGTAGTTTGACCGGTCTCGAACTTACCATTTTTAGGTAAAGTTATTGAGAGGGCAGTGGCAGCACAGTTACAGAGATTTCTGGATGACACTTCCGCCTTAGACTCCCACCAGTCCGGCTTTCGTCCGGGTCACGGGACAGAGACAGTGCTGGTCGCCTTGGTAGATGACCTCCAGCGGCATCTGGATTGAGGCGGCGTGGAGGTGCTGATGTTGTTAGGTCTGTCGGCCGTGTTCGACACGGTCGACCATCGGCTACTGGCCCGCCGGCTTGCCGACACAGGGATTAGGGGGTCAGCCTTACAGTGGCTTTCCTCCTTCCTTGATGGGCGGGGACAAAGGGTGGCAATTGGGGGAGAGCTGTCCCAGAGGCACCCACTAGGGTGTGGGGTGCCACAGGGTGCAGTTCTCTCCCCGATGTTATTTAACATCTACATGCGCCCCCTTGCCCAGATTGCCCGGAGGTTTGGGCTTGGGTGTCACCAATATGCAGACGACACCCAGCTCTATCTGCTAATGGACGGCCGGCCTGGCTGCGTCCCGGAGAACCTAGACTTAGCATTACAGGCCGTGGCAGGTTGGCTCAGGCTGAGTGGGTTGAAGTTGAATCCAACGAAGACAGAGGTCCTTTGCTTGGGCCGTGGTGCCCTGGGGGGGAAATCCCCCTTCCGGCTTTTGATGGTGTACCGCTGAAAGCGGCCCATAGAGTCGGGAGTTTGGGGGTTCTTCTGGAGCCTTCATTGTCAATGGAGGCACAGATAGCGGCCACTGCCGAGTCCACATTTTTTCATCTTCGAAGGGTGAAGCAGTTGGCCCCCTTCCTTGGGCGCCAGGACCTAGCAACGGTGATCCATGCTACGGTCACCTCGAGACTGGATTACTGTAACACCCTCTACATGGGGCTGCCCCTGTGCCGAACTCGAGCTGGTGCAGAACGCAGCGGCTAGGCTGTTGCTGGGGCTCCCAAGATGGGAGCACATACAGCCGGGGCTGTGCGGACTGCACTGGCTGCCGGTGGCGTACCGAGTTCATTACAAGGTGCTGGTTATTACCTTTAAAGCCCTATATGGCCGAGGACCTGTCTACTTGAGGGACCGTCTCTCCCCGCATGAACCCCAGAGAGCGCTGAGGTCAGCTGGAAAGAACCAGCTGAATATCCCTGGGCCAAGGGAGGCCAGATTGAAGTCCACCCAGGATCGGGCCTTCTCTGTAGCGGCCCCCCTACTGTGGAACCAACTCCCGGAGGAGATACGGGCCCTGCGATGCTTAGATCAATTCCGCAGGGCCTGTAAGACCCACCTCTTTAAAACAGCCTTCGCATAAAACCGAGCCAAGAAAGTCTTGTTGGATATGTTCTATGTTTTATGTTTTAATCACTGGATTTTATGAAAGATCTTGATTATAGCACCATAATCTTAAGTCTAATGTAATTTTAAAAAATTTTAAGGATGATTTTATAACTGAAATGTATATGAATTTATAATTGATTGCACATGGTTTTATTGTATACTGTATGTACATGTTGTGAGCCGCCCTGAGCCTGCTTGCGGGGAGGGCGGGATACAAATAAAAAGTTGTTGTTGTTGTTGTTGTTGTTGTTGTTGTTGTTGTTATTATTATTATTATTGTAGTAGTAGTAGTAGTCTGGTAAAGTTTAGGAGACTAGGTGATCCTGTCTCTACCTGGCTACAGTTTTTAAAAGGCTACCTTGAGATGAAGGCAATCCTTGTTATATCCTCCTAATTAAACTTCTCCTAACTAGATCCTGGGACAAACCGGATTTCCTTGCAAACTAGAAATCAGGTGTCCCCTGTAACAAGAGAGAAGCTGTGGTTTACCCTATGGAAATCTAAGAATGCACTGGCTTTCAATGGCTGAAGCAAGATGCTCTGCAACCCTAGTCTCTTTAAAAGAGAGCCTGATGTGGCCTAGTAGTCACGCTGCCTTTTATGAGAAACCTAAAATCTTTTTAAATTGCCCCTATCTGGCCTAGTTGAATTTTGAAAGAAGATAAAGTCCTAAACTGGATTAATTTTTTTAAAAATTTCAAAAAACACAATCCCTAAAAACATCCTTATTAGTGGGGCAGCCTATTTAGTGGCCCTAGGCAAACCGAAAACACCCTCAGACTCCAAAAATAGCTCTATAAAAACATGAAAGTGATCCACCCCACACAGCCCACACACAACAACCAGAGGTAATTTAAAAAAACCAAAATGTGACTGAAAGAAACTTAACTTTTAACCCTGCACCCAAAAAAAACAGAACCAGGAAAAGGGACAACAGGACAGGATGCAAAACCAACAGCAACAGATCCAAACAAATCCAACTGAGAAAAGGCCAACAAACTCAACTGTTAAAAAACTGAACTTTTTAACAATAAAAATTAGGCCCAACAGCACCCCCCCCCAAGAACCAGAACCATAAGAGAAACAACAGCAGCACAACACAATAGCAACAAATCAAACACAGAATCCTTTTAAAACAGTAAAAAACTTGACTTTTAACAATACAGGAACTTAACCAACCCCTCCCCCCCAAAAAACCTTCACCCTAACCTCAAGAAATCCAAGCCAACCAAATCAGAAAAAATAAAAGGACACTGCACTTTTAAAAGTCCTCTCACTAAAGTAAGATATAGGCAAATTGGCAATCCCCCCACCCCAGGCCCCCACCCCCAGCAGAACCCCCTAACCCCAAATAAGCTACCCACCCACCCAAATCTGGATAATTAAAGGGACTCTAAGTCATAAAAAGTCTTTTTACTTTTATCCTAACTAAAATAAAAACAAGAACCCTAAGACTGTCTTACCTTAGATGTCTTCTCCAGGCAGGTCAGGCAAGGCTGAGAGAGAGCAGCAGCAGCTGAGGCCAAGGGCCAGCGCAGCACAATCTCTCTCTCACAGCAACACCAACACAGCAGCAATGGAATGGAGTCCAGCCAGGCAGACTCCTTAAAAAGGTTCTCTGGTCCTACACAGAGCAGTTTCAAAAAATATCACTCCTTTGTGATTGGCCAGAAAACAGTGTTTACTTGGATATCCAAGTAAACAATAGAACAACAATATTGCTGACGGCTGGGGGATTAGCCCTGACATCAGCTACACAACAGCCCTGCAAAGCATGCATTTGCAATACATTTTGCAATGCATGCTTTGGATTGGCTCCTCTCCCCCTTTCCCTGCCTCCCTGATCCCAGGGAGGCTATGGGAGAGGCAGGAAAAGGCTTCCAAAGGCAGGAAAGGAGGCAAAGCTTCCCTGAGGCTGCAGAAGCTCCTTTCCCCCCCTTTTACATTGAGTTCCGTATACTTCCGAATATTGATTCGGAAGTATACAGGGAGCCGTATATGGCTCCCATATAATGCCTTCCAATTGGATTCGGAAGTATACGGCATCGTATACTTCCAAATCAGGGGGCATTTGGCAGTCTATTCAGTTCGGCTGAACTAAATGCACCCCCCTACAAATGGACACAAGGAAAACAATTGGTGATTGCCAATGTGTCCACATGTGTCATGTTAGAGGTGACTTTTCTAGGTTTATGAAGGGGCAATGGCAACGCATAACTATGAACTTACTTGTTCACTCCATTCATCTTCGGAGGCCCACCTTCAGTGCCTTCACTATCTGTGGCTAGACAGTTGGCAATCCAAGAAAGGGCTTTCTCAGTCATAGCACTAAAACTTTGGAACTCCATCCCCAGGGAAATTTATCAGTCTCTCTAAATTTTTGCCTTCCACCAGGGAGTACAGACTTTTTTTGTTTTGTTTGGCATACCTCCAATCATTTGTTATTTGAACTCCTCCATGGTTTTGCTGTTGTATGTTTATGTGTTTTATTGATAGATTTTATAATTTTAATGCTCCTTTCAGTGTTCAAAGGTTTACAGTTTTTAATGTCTCATTTTTTGTTTTATAATCATTGCCGTAACCTGCCCTGAGTTCGTTCATGGGAACAGCAGGATAGAAATTGAACAAATAAATAGTAAATAATGTTTTCATGGTCATTTCCTTGGAGACCCAAGTAGGGTGGAAAGGTGGCATAAAAATGTTTAAAATAAAATAACTGGCCTGGCTCACGTGCTTGAATGCTCTCAGGAAATCCCTGTTCATACACAGCAGATGCAGTTTTTAGCAGACAAATCAATATGGAAAGGGTTCCCTGGAGTAGCTGAAAACCATTGGCTCAGATGAAGCCTCTGGGCTAATGGGATAGAATCTCTCCCACCCTTCTCTTACCTTTATCCCTACTTGCTTTTCTGTAGTCTTTGGATGGATGTTGTCTTATTTTCTTGTACTTAATCTCTTTATGCTTTCACTTAATCCCTTTAAACTTTTGAATCGCTCAGAACTCTTCTTTAGGCTTATGAAAGATATGGTTATCTGTAACTGAGCCTGCTTCGCTTGCCTTATCAGGGCTGGATTTAGACTTTTTAGCACCTGAAGCAAAATGTCAAAATGATATCAATCCCCCCTGCCTTTTTAAAAAATGACCCATAGATGCTCAGTACTGGAAAATAGCATTTCCTCTGAAAGCTGCTACCTAGTTTGATTGCTTCATGGTAAGGCTTGCCTTGAAAGTGATATTGGTGACAATCCGTTGTGTGCTATTTGTATCTTCTGATGTTATTGTCTATGGCTTAAGACATTCCATTAGTCAAGCCATTCCATGTGCTTTTGTGTCCAAAGTCTGAGTAGCCACTCCAGTCTCAGAAAATGAAGAAGGGGGGGAAGCGTAGAACAAAATACTTTCTCCTAAGCCAACTACTCATTTAAAAATACCACGTGACTATATCTTTTCATGCCAAGCCTGACTTCACTTCAGCCTTATGTACATTTGCTAGGGAATAAATACTATTGAGCCCTGACCTGGATGATCCAGACTAATTTGAACTCATCCAATTTCAGAAGCTAAGCAGGGTCAGCCCTGCTTCGTATTTCAATGGGAGATAGGGTTGCCAATCCCCAGTTGGGGGACAGGATCCCCCAATTTGAAGGTCCTCTCCCCGCTTCAGAGTCATCAGAAAGCAGGAGGGGGGGATGTCTGTTGGGCACTCCATTATACTCTATGGAGACAGGTTCCCATATGGCAGGGGTGTCGAACTCATTTGTTACGAGAAACGGATCTGACATAAATGAGACCTTGCTGGGCCAGACCATGTGTGTCATAAAATGTAATGCAAAGTAGCAGACACAGACAAAAACAAAGATTTTTTTTTTAAAAAAAACTTAAAATAAAACATGCTTAAAACATTAGCACTCTTGCAATATTTTGTTTATTTAACAGTCTCTAATTACAAAGAGCCCTGTGGCACAGAGTAGTAAGCTGCTGTACTGCAGTCCAAGTTCTGCTCATGGCCTGAATTTGATCCCGGCTGAAGCTGGGTTCAGATAGCCAGCTCATGGCTGACTCAGCCTTTCATCCTTCTGAAGTCATTAAAATGAGTACCCAGCTTGCTAGGAGGAAAGTGTAGATGACTGGGGAAGGCAACGGCAAACCACCCCGGAAAAGGCTGCCATGAAAATGTTGTGAAAGCAACATCACCCCAGAGTTGGAAACAACTGGTGCTTGAACAAGGGATTACCTTTACCTTTAATAACTGACATCTCTTGTTCTGAATTACTGCATCAAAAACTGGTGACAATGTCTGTCCTGTAGCAATCTTGAGTATGCTGTTCAGGGGTATATCTGTAAGTTGCAAACCTACTTTTGATTTGCTCACGGGTCTGATTGGAACTCTCTGGGAGCCTGATCCAGCCCCCGGGCTGCATGTTTGGCACCCATGTCATAAGATATAATGGAGAATTGATCCATGGTTATCTGGGACTCTGGGGGGGCTGTTTTTTTGAGGTAGAGACACCAAATTCTCAGCATAGCATCTGAGGTCTCTCCTCGAAACACCTCCCAAGTTTCAAAAAGGTTGGACCAGGGGATCCAATTCTATGAGCCCCAGAAGAAGATGCCCTTATCCTTCATTATTCCAAATGGAAGGGAGGCATTTAAAAGGTGTGAGGTCCCTTTAAATGTGATTGCCAGAACTCCCTTCAGAGTTCAATTGTGCTTGTCATACCTGTGCTCCTGGCTCCACCCCCAAAGTCCCCAACAATTTCTTGAGTCAGACCTGGCAACCCTAAACTGGAAGACCACCAAGGAATTCCAGGGTTGCTAGAAAGAGGAAGGCAATGGTAAACCACCTCTATTAGTCACTTGCTTTGGAAATCTTACAGGGTCTCCATAAGACAACTGCAACTTGAAAGCACTTTACACAAACACAAGTACTACTGAACCCAAATTAAACATGCATCCAGATACTAAGCATATTGACTATTAGAACAAATATGCAGGTAGCAAGGGGGAGAAAGTGATTTATTTAAATGTATGGACCCATCTCATTCTGGAGAATCAGGCCCATCACCAAAAGACTAGCATTCCCACCACCTTCTGTCCCACTGGTAGAGAACTGTCAAAATGAATGGATGAATTGATTAATTAATATCGTATCCTATTTCCAAACTGCTGTCTGATAGTGCAAATGCAGTTTTCTCTCTTTGATAATGTTACAGATAGCTAATTCATTTACTGCAAGAAAGTGTCATCTTGTAACTTTTACAGAAAAATGTGTGTGGTTCTGTCACTAACTCTGTTACGCACACAGAGAGGGAAAGACTGAGAGAATTTGATACTGATTCCCCATTCTTAATCCTTTGGCTATAGCCACACCAGAGTCTATAAAATTTAGGCACAGAGCTAACAATGAAGTAAGGAATCTACAAGCAGAATCAAATTTTCCTCCTGACACATACGATCTGATAGGCTGGGGGGAAGGGCCTCTCACAGTACCTAATTCATGATCACATCCTTTGGGGGTAGGAAGTGATACCTGGCATCAATCCCAAGGCTTTCGCCATGCAAACAGATCAGCATTCTCTCAGTACTGATGATCTGTTAAACTGCTGGCAGGCTGGTACCTTGCATTAACATAATACACCTGAAAGAGAAAGAGACAATAGCCATATTTGGCTGAAAATCTAACGAATCCAATTCCATTTTTATCAGTTATCACTGCATCCTGCAAGCATGTAAATCATATTCAAGAAGTAAGAAAGCAGAACAAATTGAGGAAAAGAAGTAAGATCTGAGGAGATCTTTAGTTTAATACCACAAAAATGTTCAATCAATAAGATAAAAGCATCAGTTCCAATGCTGGTGGTGGATGAGGAGGCCTGTGGGGGCACAGCCCCCTGACTGCTAGGCAGGGCCCCCTGACTTGGGGCCCCTAACTAGCTTCCAGTGCCTCGGCTGCATCCTTCTCCATTCTGTCATCATCATACACGGTTGCTTCTGCTTGCTTAGGGGACGTGATCATACACAGTTGCTGCTGCTTGCTTAGGGGCCAGAAGAATTCTCTGACCCCTCAGCAAGCAGAAACAACGGGGCACTTTCAGAGCCCAGGACTGAAACTTAAGCTCCCTGTTGCTTCTGCTTGCTTAGGGGCTGGAAGAAATCTCTGACCCCTCAACAAGCAGAAACAACGGGGCATTTTCAGCGCCTAGGACTGAAAGTTAAGCTCCACCTTGTTTCTGCTTGCTTAGGCGCTGGAAGAATTATCTGACCCCTCAGCAAGCAGAAACAACAGAGCACTTTCGGAGCCCAGGACTGAAAGTTAAGCTCCACCTTGCTTCTGCTTGCTTAGGGGCTGGAAGAAATCTCTGACCCCTCAGCAAGCAGAAACAACGGGGCACTTTCAGAGCCCACGACTGAAACTTAAGTTCCCTGTTGCTTCTGCTTGCTTAAGGGCTGGAAGAAATCTCTGAACCCTCAGCAAGCAGAAACAACGGGGCACTTTCAGAGCCTACGACTGAAACCTAAGTTCCCTGTTGCTTCTGCTTGCTTAAGGGCTGGAAGAAATCTCTGAACCCTCAGCAAGCAGAAACAACGGGGCACTTTCAGAGCCCACGACTGAAACTTAAGTTCCCTGTTGCTTCTGCTTGCTTAAGGGCTGGAAGAAATCTCTGAACCCTCAGCAAGCAGAAACAATGGAGCACTTTCGGCGCCCAGGACTGAAAGTTAAGCTCCACATTGCTTCTGCTTGCTTAGGGGCTGGAAGAAATCCCTGACCCCTCAGCAAGCAGAAACAACAGGGCACTTTCAGAGCCCAGAACTGAAAGTTAAGCTCCATGTTGCTTCTGCTTGCTTAGGGGCTGGAAGAAATCTCTGACCACCCAGCAAGCAAAAACAATGGGGCACTTTCAGCGCCCAGGACTGAAAATTAAGCTCCACGTTGGGCTGACATTTGGCTAGAGGGCACCTGCAAGAAGAGGCCATTCTGGCCCTCAAGTGGGGCTGTGGGGGTAGGGGGCGAATGGCTCCATTGCAGACAGGGCAGGGTAGGGCAGGCTGGTGCACACAAGTAGAGGTCCTGGCTGCAGTCCAGGGCTGGGGATCAGTGGAGAGGTGATGTTCGCCTGCAGGGGTTTTCTGGCCTGGTCTCGCTGGCCACCAGAGCGAGGGTGGGAGCTGCGCTTGGGCAGCCTCAGTTCACCCTCCGACAGAAAGAAATCTGAATTGGAGGTCTTGTAGCCCCAGAAGTCAGTTGCAACTTGATGGCACCTTCCATCCCCCCCCCCTTGTCCCGCCAGGCTTGCCTAGCTAGATCATGCTACAGGTAAGGGCAGGAGACTGTGCGGCATATATCTAAACCTCTGAGTGGCTCCCCACCAGAGCTGCTGGAAGAAGGGTGGAAAGGGATCACCTTGGGGCAGCTGTGGGGAGTGGGGAGGCTGTATGGCAATGAGCTGGTAGCTTTCCTCCTCAATGGTGGTAGGAGAGAAGGCCATGGAGGCTGGGGCCACTATGTGCCCCCTGAAAAAAATCAGGGCTCCCCAAGTCTTCAAATCCTGGCTACGGGGCTGCTTGCTGATCATGCCTTCACCCAACCCAGTTGCTCACCTTGAAGCCTCCAACGCATCTTTATGCAAGAGAATCAGTGGGCTTCAGCTAGGGAGCCCACCATTTGCGTGCATGAGTGGAACAAGCCAAGCACAGTTGCTTTGTACCTTTCCTTGCTCTGACATGCAAAGGCGCTGGATGACCTTGGCCTAATCACTGTCTCTTAGTGTGACCTACCTCACAGGACTGTTGCTGTGATGATTAAATGGAGGAGAGGAAAACAATGTTGTAAACCAATTTGGGTCTTCACTGGGGAGAACAGCATGGTATAAATTAATAAAACTTTACTCAATCTAGTTATTGAATCAAATTATGGCACAGGAGAGACCCATGCAGGCAAACCAGCTAAAGTTCACAATTTGTGCATTTGATGAATTGAGTTCTGGACCATCAATTCAAACATAGTATTTGAGTAGCTAAGAATGGTAATCTGGGATAACAGAAGAAGTCTCCTTACTGGGCCAAAGTAACTTTGCAATTTTAAAAAAGACACAGCTGTGTGGAACAGTTTTTTTTTCTGAAAAAGGAGAGTCCAAATGGGTTCAGAAGAATACTTCAAAGAGGAAGTGCTCCTGCTCCCCACAAGCCAGTTTCCCATATGAAAACTTCACTTTGGGGGGAGTCATTTCACTGATTTTTACGCTCCATGTTGTCAGGTCTCCCTTGGCCACCGGTGGGAGTGGGGGAGTAGGGCTCTCAGCTCCAGGCTGGGGAACTCCTAGAGATTTGAGAGTAGAACGTGGGGAGGACAGACACCTCAGTGACATATAATGTCACAGAGTCCATCCTCCAAAGCATCCAATTTCTCCAGGGGAACTGATCTCTGTAGTCTGGAGATAAACTGTAATTCTGGATGATCTCCAAGCCCCTTCTGGAGGCTGACATCCAACCCCACATGAAGAAGCAAAACTGGCAAAAGAACTCTCCCAATGCAGTTTATGAATGGGAAAGCAGGGGGTTTTTAGGAGGGGGCTGGGAGGTAGAAGCCCTTCTTCCACCTTGTGGTACCATCCTGAGCAGCTGTATGGTGTGTAAAAATATGTTTAGTTTGGCTCTGTGTATGTGTGTTAGGGTTGCCAGGTCTGACTCAAGAAATATCTGGGGATTTTGGGGGTGGAGCCAGGAGTAAGGTTGTGACAAGCATGACTGAACTCTGAAGGGAGTTCTGGCCATCACATTTAAAAAGACCATGCACCTTTTAAATGCCTTCCCTCCATTTGGACATAATGAAGGATAGGGGCACCTTCTTTTGATGCTCATAAAATTGGACTCCTTGGTCCAATCTTTTTGAAACTTGGGGGGGGGGGGTATTTTGAGGAGAGGCACCAGATGCTATGCTGAAAATTTGGTGCCTCTACCTCAAAAAACAGTCTCCCCCAAGTTCCAGATACCCATGGATTGATTCTCCACTATATGCTATGGGAACCAGTCTTATGTATAGAGTATAGTGGAGTATAATGGAGTGTCCAGCAGACATTTCCCTCTGCCACCCCATTTTCTAATAACCCTAAAGTGGGGAGAGGACCTCCAAATTGCTGGATCCCCTGCCCCTAACTTGGGATTGTTGTATATGGTGTTGCATGCACAAACACGCACATGGGTCTGGAGGATTCTATATTTGTATATGGTAGTGTATGCACAAACATGCACACAGGTCTCAAGGATTGTATTAGGCCGGGCTTTTTTTTTAGCAGGAACACACAGGAATGCAGTTCCAGCTGACTTGGCATCAAGCAGTGTGGCCTAATATGCAAATAAGTTCCTGCTGGGTTTTTTCTACAAAAAACCCCAATGTGAAACAATGGTGGTCAGGGGTGTGGCCTGATATGCAAATGAGTTCCTGCTGGGCTGTTTCTACAAAAAAGTCCTGGTATTAGGCACAAATGATAACAGCCATAACCTTGCCTAATTAAATCGAAACAGAGTCTGTGTAAAAGGAAGCCAGTGTAGTAAAAGAATCCATTATGTCTCCAACAAATCTCTCTTTAGAGTGCTGTGTTGGTGGCATTCTTGTATAAAGCTGCATTCCACAATAGATGTAAATTCCTTGCTGCTGCTCTGACATTTGGTGCTTCAATGACCATACATGAGTCAACGTTCTCATGCCTGACATGCATTTTTTGCCCTTGGAGACATCAAATATCACACGCCAGGAAAAATAATTAAATAAATGCAAGGGGAAAATGACCATATACTCACTGGATATGGTGGGGCGGAATGCATGACACACACACACACACTTATTTTGGATGAATTCATTGCAAAACCTCATTCAAAATCATGTTGACTGCTTCCACAATGGTAGGCAAACTTTGCCAAGTGGCCAGAAGAAACACAGCTTGGCCTGCTCACGTCTCTTCAGCTGAGACTTGATGTACAGAAATCTGCAAATAATGTGCTCATGGCATGGAATTTTAATAGTAATAAATGAAAGCTGTTTTGCATATTAATGTGTGAAGTATTACTTCATCTATTTATTTATTTTTTACAAAGGACTGTGGCAGTCACTCGCAATTGTATTCAGTGGTCTCCTCCTGTAACACAAAACGTCTGAATGAGATTCCATAGGTTACCTAATTCCTTCTGATCTGAAGGGCTGGATCCAAAATAAATGGGCTTTTCCACCAATTTCTCCTTTCCCACTGTGACCCCCCCCCCTCCATGATTTCTTAGTGTCTCCTGTCACCCCAGAACAGCATTTCCTGGGGATCAGTGGGCTGCAGTGGGGAGGGAAAGGCAGGAAAATTTCATTCCACTAATGGAAAATTTAGTCTGGAGCTAAGCCTTTAACTGGCTGCAGTTCCATCTTCTTAGACGTCGCCCTGGCAGAGCAGGGAGAAAGACACCCAGGTCCTGCTACTGAAATCCCTAGTCTGACATCCCAGCAATATGACAAACCATTTAATCAAGACTATTCCTTTTAAATAGTATAAAAAAATGGAGAGACATGGTTTTGCTGTTAATTAAAAAGGCTTACCTCACACAATTTCTCCTGTATATTACTGCACTATATTAGCACACAGTGGAGTTATATTAATTTTCATGTGTCTATAAAAGCAACATATTTGTGAACTAATACCTCAGCAAGGCCATTTGCTCACTTTCAGGTCAGGGCAATACTAATCTGCTATGTATTAATATAATACCCGTCCAGTCAGGACTTCTGTGCTACAGCATTTCTATTGCCAGTTCCCTAGCAAATGTAATAGGTTTCCTGCACTTTTCGTGATGCACTTTTGACCTTGGTCTCTGGAGGGAATTCTTGGAGGCCAGTCAGCCATGTACAGAAAGAAATTAGTGTTTCTGCTCTGGGATGAGCTGCTGTAGCTGGTATATGTCTGGGGATTGGAGAAAGGATGCAACATATTCTGAGAGCTAATATAGCTAGATAAGATTGATTTGCATGGCATCATTGGAAGGACTTGGGAAGGAAGAATAATTGCAATTTGCTGTCCAAAAGAGATGGAGCATGAAGAGATGTATGATACATTTTTCATCAGAAAGCTTCAGAGCACCAGCATGTCCTGAACTTGCTAATAAGAAGATTTCTTGCCGGAATGTATTTTTGTTGGGTACCTATTTCCTAGTAACACCGCAATTTGGTAAACTTCCCTATGTGCCGCAGTGTTCACACTAGAGATCTCTGGGTAACCCCTCCACATTTCCTTGTTCTGCCCTTTAACAAATATGGAAAACACTGCTTAGAAAGCATCTAGATGGATGTAGACTGTAAAACACGCTTTGTTATTACTAGGGATGGGCACAAACCAATCCACAGACTGTGAATCGTGTATGAATTAGGCCGATTTGTAGTTCATTTCAAATGGGTTCATTTGCTCATGGCATGCCTGAACTGGAAATTAAACTGCCTTTATTCCTTAGTGGTTTGTTTGTTTGGTTTTTGCAGTTAATTTTCCCAGGCAGCCTGGCACTGATTTAATCAATTCCTAGGCAACACTGGGGATGGATGTCTGGGGGCCCTATGCCCATAGCGGCAGCTCTGAAAACTAATCATGGAATTCCCATTCTGCTGTATGGGAACAGACACCCTGACTCTACTGCTTCCACTTCGCAGTAAGAAGAGAGAAGAGTTAGTTGTTCTGGGAGCTGACAGTGAGCTTTCCTGGGGGTACCTGCTTGGGGGTGGGGGTATAACTCAGACATTCCAAATCCAATCTTTGCCAAATTTGGAGGGCGGGTGGAGGAGAGCCTAATGACGACTTTTGGTGTTACACCTTCCAAAGCAAACAAAGCAACAAACCACAAACCAATTTGGGCAACCATGTGAATCGTGACATGAAATGTACCACCGGTTCGGGCAGTCAAATGAACCATGAAACAACATGAACCACCATTTTCCTATTCCATGTCCATCCCTAGTTATTACTAAAAGCCTTTTGGTGCCTTCCAAAAATTCACGGGAATTTGTCCTTCATCCTTATGTTCTTGTCCTCCAGATTTTTATCTTTATGTTCCAAAACAAACCCAGAAATTGCATCCTTTCACTGAGGAAGCATTTCATAGGAGGAAGAACATAGAACCACCAGTGAAACCTTCTAGAAAGGAGAGAGAAGGCTGTGCACCAAATCCAACCCTCTCTTATGACCTGCTCACTTACCTGTCCAACATTTACCCCTTCTTGCCACTGCTTGCCACTGATGGCCCCCTGACCTCTCTGCTGCTACTGCTCCTCCAGAGCAGTGCAGGTGAGGCTATCGATTGTGTTGCCTTTAAGGCTGGGGACAGGCAGTAGGCAGAGAAAGGCAGTATGGAAGATCTTGCTGGTCTGCTGTCAGCAATCTAGCAGCAGCTGTATTTCATTGGGGTTAAATTTGTCTTTCAATCCTTGCAGGTACTTTAAACCTGTGTGGGGCCAAAAGGCTCTTGGCTCACAGCCTGGGGCTTATGTTAGACAACCTTGCTGAACAGGACCAGTCCAGGATTTGTTTGTAAGCTTTATTGTACTATTTGTTATGAAGCAATTGCACATTGGTATCTGCCTGTGATAAGGTTGCCAACACTGCCTAGGAAAATTCCGGGAGATTTTGAGAACAGTGCCTGGGAATGGTGGTGTTTGTGAAAATGTTGATAGATCCAAGTGGACAGTCATGTTGGTCTGAAGTAATAGAACAAAGCAGTAGACAAGTTAGTTGGTCTTAAAGGTACAATTTGGCTACTGCTTTGAGAGAATGCGACATCGCTTCTGGGTGATACTCTAGGACAGGGGTGGCCAAACTTGCTTAATATAAGAGCCACATGGAATAAATGTCAGATGTTTGAGAGCCATAAGACATCAATGTCAGATGATGATGATATTAGATTTATATCCCATCCTTCACTCCGAATCTCAGAGTCTCAGAGTGGCTCACAATCTCCTTCATCTTCCTCCCCCACAACAGACACCCTGTGAGGTGGGTGGGGCTGAGAAGACTCTCACAGCAGCTGCCCTTTCAAGGACAACCTTTGCCAGAGCTATGGCTGACCCAAGGCCATTCCAGCAGGTGCAAGCGGAGGAGTGAGGAATCAAACCCGGTTCTCC
This sequence comes from Heteronotia binoei, assembly GCF_032191835.1. Lineage (NCBI taxonomy): Eukaryota > Metazoa > Chordata > Lepidosauria > Squamata > Gekkonidae > Heteronotia > Heteronotia binoei. The sequence continues at coordinate 143,656,482 of NC_083226.1, read as the reverse complement.
CAGACAAGAGTTCGCACACTTAATCACTACACCAAACTGGCTCCTCTGGAGATGTTTGAGAGAAGGAAGGAAGGAAGGAAGGAAGGAAGGAAGGAAGGAAGGAAGGAAGGAAGGAAGGAAGGAAGGAAGGAAGGAAGGAAGGAAGGAAGGAAGGAAGGAAGGAAGGAAGGAAAAATAGATGAGGGGAGGGGAGGTGGAAAGAAAGCAATTTTAAATGCATTCTCCAAGCCGCCAGCTGGCTTGACTTGGAGAAGTGGTTTACAGAGAGAAATGCCTTCTCCAAGCCAGCCAATGGGGCAGTGGGGGCTTCGAGAGCCACACAAAATGTGTGAAAGAGCCACATGTGGCTCCCGAGCCACAGTCTGGCCACCCCTGCTCTAGGAATTTCCTCTAATCTCAGTGTTAAGGATGATAAAGACATGGGGAAATTCCTAGAGCATCGGTATGGAGGCTATTTTCTGGTCATTTTTCTCTCACTCATTTCTATTCCTCCTCATCCTATTATATACTATACAATCCTCCCTCTGAAGCTGGCATTTTCTCAATTTCTATAACCGAGAGATTAAGTGCTGTTTCAGGAGAAATTGAAAACCCTACAGCTAGCTCCAATTCTCTGAGCAGTAGAACCTTGAAAAAATTGTGGGTTTGCTTAAAATATTTATATCTCACATCTTCTTAATATGAACACTTCCAAGTCAGCTTACAGTGTTCAGGAACATCAATTAGGCTAAAAATAAGAAGCGGCGGACAATAAAAGCTGCAATGTTGGCAAACAATAAAATCCCAAATAAAAGCATCAGTGAAGAGAAAACAGAATTTAAAAGAAACAAAAGCAACAGTACTAGAGTGTAATACCATAACTAAACTAGCAGGAGGGCAGAATATAAATCCAATGTCGTCGTCTTCTAGCAAAAGTAAAGCAGGATATGGCAACTTAACCAAAAGGCTGGATAAAATGAAAATGTTTCCTCCTGTTGTCTAAAAAACCAGTTCCTCTGAAGAAAATGGCTGCTTTGGACGATGGACTCTGTGGCATTACACACCTTCTGTAAACCCAAACAACTCTCCAATAATTGACTTAACAGCTATATCTGTTAAGTAATGATCCTAAGTGGGCTGTTGAAATTTTTAATTTTTAAAAAATATATTTAAAAGTATAATACATAAGGTCCAACAGTTTTTAGAATATTGAAGTAATGATACACATAAATCCAGACAACTTAATTAATAAATAAAATTCTAAAGTATAAGATTTATATAATTATCTTTTATTAAAGCCAGATGAATAAATATAATCACATTGTCTGTTCCATACAGCTTAATGCACATGACCAGATAAGTTCAATGTTTGTAAAGTACTCATTTTTTAAATGTTGATAATTTTATATGTAAACAAAATTATTTAATTTTATGCAAAAATGCTTTAGGTGTTGGTATTTTTTTCTGTTTCCAAGGTTTAGCAAATACCAACCTTGCAGCTATTGTAACATATAAGCAAAAAGTTCTGAATTTCTTTGGACAGAAACTACATAGTTCAGTAAAAAAAAAAAAGATTTTGCAGAATATGACATTTATTAAAATTTTACATTTAAACTTTTGTGAGTTGCAAAATTTCACTCTGTCTGGTTGGTATGAAACCCCTCCTTTCAATGGGACAAAACTTATAGATGAGCCCCTACAGCTCCATTATAAAAAACTGATACAAACATGGAGGCTATCTGTTTAAAAGGTTACAAATATCTGTGGGGTAGCCGAGTTTGCTGCAGCAAAACAAAAAAAGGTGTCTTGTGTCAGGCATTTGACACACTCTGAAGGGTTTACATTAAGTGTTCTTAAAACTACAAAACTCATCCAAGAAGTGAAGAAACAGATCCAGACAGACTGGTACCCAAGGTCAGACTACTGCAGGTGGGACTTCTAGCACCAGGTTGGGAAATACCCAGAGATTTGAGGGGTGGAGCATTAGGAGAGTGCATTCGGGGAGAAGAGAGACTTCAATAGGGTATAATGTCAGAATCCACCTTCCAAAGTAGCCATTTTCTTCTGTGGAGGTCGGACCCTATGGAGATCTGTTATCATAGCAGGAGATCTCCAACTACTCCCTGGAAGTTGGCAACCTTAAACGGTGCCAAAGAGAGCACCACTTCTCATCACCTACAGCTCCCTGCTAAAATTACTTCAGTGTGTCATCACTGATCTATAGCTTACCATGGATACTTGTACTTGGGTGGCAGGCCTTTTTCTTGCTTACAGGCTGCCTCCTAATCTAAAAGACAATAAGCCATCCATCCAGTGTTTTTTTGTAGAAAAAGTTCAGCAGGAGCTTATTTGCATATTAGGCCACACTGCCTAGCCTGGGAGCACGTGGCTGCTGCACGGTGAGTCAGGCCAGCTGGAGCCCTGGCCAGCGCAGGTGGAGCTCAACTCCTGTGGGCACTGACAGAAAAAAAGCCTTGTATGTCCATCTAATTATTTGCCCAGGGACTAGACCCTCCCTTATGATATATGCAGTCATCTGTCCACAGTGTCCTTGTTGTGTATAATTAATGGTGTTTCTGCCTGGCTCATTGGAGCCTTTGGGACTGAGCTTGGGGACTCAGGAACAATGGGCAGTAGGATCCAAATCCCTGCTGCCCTGCTCCAATCCCAGCCCCCCTGCTGGTGTAAATGATCCAATGGCGTCCTTGCATGGGAACCCTGAAGTGTATATAGTTGGCCTCATTGGCCCATTTCTTCAGTCTTCGTCTCAGAGTTCAGCCATACCATGCTGTACTTAATAAAAGAGCTATGATCACTACAACAACGTCTCCTCCTTGCACTGAACCAACTGTATTATAGTCCTTCTGTTGTCCACATAGGACAAATAGGTCAGTCTCTAAGAATAAATGGACACAAATTTGACATTTAAAGACCAACCCCAAAGTGGCAATCACTGTTTCCCTGGGCATGTAAGAAAGGGCCATGAGAACTAACCACATGTTACTCATTTTATATTAGCACTGCACTGTCCTCATCTGCCCCCTAGCCTTACCAAGAACTTCCCATTCAGTTCTGGGATCTCTTACTTGAATGTGCTGTGCTCCCCACATGGAAAGTTCCTGGCTACGGAAGTTAGAGGTGGAAACGAGGAGCATTTTGCACTCAACAGAAAGAAACTGCTATAGCTGCTGAAATCTTTTCCTTTATTATTACACTCTTCTCACTGAAGGTCTTGAGCAAAGTTAATACAGATACAAGATGAAATGTTGTTGTTGTTCAGTCCCATAGTTGAGTCTGACTCTTTGTGACCCCATGGACAAAGTCACGCCAGGCCCTCCTGTCTTCCACCATCCTCCGAAGTCTGCTCAAATTCGTGTTTGTTACATCAGTAACACTGTCCAGCCATCTCATCTTTTGCCATTCCCTTCTTCTTTTGCCTTCTCTCTTTCCTAGCATCAGGATCTTCTCCAGGGAGTGCTCCCTTCTCATTTGGTGGCCAAAGTATTTGAGCTTCAGCATCTGACCTTCCAGTGAACAGTCTGGGTTGATTTCCCTTAGGACTGACTGATTGGATCTTCTTGCAGTCCAAGGGACTCTCAAAAGTCTTCTCCAGCACCACATCTCAAAAGCATCTATTCTTCTGTGCTCGGCCTTCCTTATGGTCCCGTTCTCACAGCCATACATTACTATTGGGAATACCTTCGCTTTGACTATACGGACTTTTGTTGGCAGGGTGATGTCTCTACTTTTTATTATACTGCCCAGGTTCGCCATAGCTGTCCTCCCAAGGAGCAAACGTCTTTTAATTTTATGGCTACAGTCACCATCTGCAGTGATCTTGGATCCCAGAAATGTGAAGTCTGTCACTACTCCATGTCTTCCCCTTCTATTTGCCAAGGTGTGATGGGGCCAGATGCCATGATCTTAGTTTTTTTGATGTTGAGTTTCAAGCCTACTTTTGTGCTCTCCTCTTTCACCCTCAACAAGAGGTTCTTTAGGTCTTCCTCACTTCCTGCCATTAGATTAGTGTCATCTGCATATCTGAGGTTGTTAATGTTTTTCCCGGCAATCTTAATTCCGGCTTGTGCTTCATCCAGGCCAGCATTCCGCATGATGTACTCTGCATATAAATTAAATAAGCAGGGTGACAATATACATCCTTGTTGAACTCCTTTTCCTATTCTAAACCAATCAGTTGTTCCATATCCTGTTCTGACAGTTGCTTCTTGACCCTTATACAGGTTTCTCAGGAGACATGTGAGGTGGTCTGGTACTCCCATCTCTTTAAGGACTTGCCACAGTTTGTTGTGATCCACACAATCAAAGGTTTTAGCATAGTCAATGAAGCAAAAATAGACGTTTTTCTGATACTCCCGTGCTTTCTCCATAATCTATTGAATGTTGGCAATTTGATCTCTAGTTCCTCTACCTCTCCAAAACCCAGCTTGAACTTCTGGTAGTTCCCGATCGACATACTGCTGAAGCCTAGCTTGTAGGATTTTTAACATGACCTTGCTGGCATGTGAAATGAGTGCAATGGTGCGATAGTTTGAACATTCCTTGGCATTACCCTTCTTTGGGATTGGAATATGAACTTATCTTTTCCAATCCTGTGGCCACTGTTGTGTTTTCCAAATTTGTTGACATAACGTGTGCATCTCTTTAACAGCATAATCTTTTAGAACTTTGAATAGCTCAACTGGGATACCACCTCTTCCTGATCTCTTCTGCTTCTGTTAGATCCCTACCATTTTTGTCCTTTATCATGGCCATCTTTGCATAAAACGTTCCCTTGATTTCTCAAATTTTCTTAAATAGATCTCTTGTCCTTCCCATTCTATTATTTTCCTCTATTGCTTTGTATTATTCCTTCAGGAAGGCCTCCTTATCTCTCCTTGATGTTCTCTGGAAATCTGCATTCAGTTGGGTGAATCTTTCCTTTTCACCTTTGCCTTTCACTTTCCTTCTTTCCTCAGCTATTTGTAAAGTCTCATCAGACAGCCACTTAGCTTTCTTGCTTTTCTTTTTCTTTGGGATGGTGCTGTTTGCTGCCTTCTGTACAACCTCCATCCATAGTTCTTCAGGCACTCTGTTTATCAACTCTAGTTCCTTAAACCTATTATTCACCTCCACTGTATATTCATAAGGGATGTGATCAAGGTCAAACCTGAATGGCCTAATGGCTTTCCCAGTTTTCTTCAGTTTAAGCCTGAATTTTGTGATGAGTAGCTCATGATCTGAGCTGCAGTCAGCTCCAGGTCTTGTTTTTGCTGACTGTAAGGAGCGTCTCCATCTTTGACTGCAAAGTATATAATCCATCTGATTTCTGTGTTGCCCATCAGGTGATGTCCATGTGTCATGTCCATGTCATCTTTTAGGTTGTTGAAAAAGGGTGTTCACTATGACCAGCTTGTTCTCTTGACAAAACTCTATTAGCCTTTGCCCGGCTTTATTTTGTTCTCCAAGGTCAAACTTGTCAGTTGTTCTGGTCACCTTTTGACTTCCCACTTTGGTATTCCAGTCCCCTATGATGAGGACATCTTTTTTTGTGTTAATTCTAGAAGGTGTCATAGATCTTCATAGAACTGGTCCACTTCAGCCTCTTCTGCATCAGTGGTTGGGGCATAGACTTGGTTCACTGTGATACTGAATGGTTTGCCTTGGATATGGACCAAGATCATTCTGTCATCTTTAAGATTGTATCCCATTACTGCCTTCCTCACTCTCTTGTTAACTATAAAGGCCACACCATTTCTTCTACGGGACTCTTGGCCACAATAATAGATGTAGTGATTCTCTGAGTTAAATTCACCCATTCTCGTCCATTTTAGTTCACTGATTCCCAAGATGTCGATGTTCAGCCTTGCCATCTCTTGTTTGACCACATCTAGCTTACCTTGATTCATAGATCTTACATTCCACGTTCCGATGCAGTATTGTTCTTTGCAGCATCGGACTGTTCTTTCACCATCAGAAACTTTGGCCCAGCTGCTTCACTCTTTCTGCGGTTACTTGAACGCTCTTCCCCAGTAGCATATTGGGCACCTTCTGACCTGAGGGGCTCATCTTCCAGTGCCATATCTTTTAGCCTTTTTGTTTCTCTTCATGGGGTTTTCTTGGCAAGGATACTGGAGTGGTTTGCCATTTCCTTCTCCAGGCCCACTCCAAGACGATGGAAAAACTCATCCGAGAGCTACTGTTTGCTGATGATGCTGCACTCGTCTCCCACTCGGTATCAGCTCTGCAGCATATGACGTCCTGCTTTGCAGAGGCTGCCAAGCTATTCGGCCTAGATGTTAGTCTGAAGAAGACAGAAGTTCTCCACCAGCCTGCACCCCAGGAAGATTATCACCCTCCCTGCATCACTGTGGGTGAATCAGTTCTGAAAACAGTCCAGCAGTTCAGCTACCTGGGGTGCATCATCTCCTCAGATGCCAAGATCGATAAGGAGATTGACAACAGGCTGGCAAAGGCAAACCGTGCATTTGGCCGACTGCACAAAAGAGTGTGGAGCAACAAGCATCTGAAAAAAGGCACAAAGATCAATGTTTACAAAGCGGTTGTGATGACAACCCTCATCTACGGCTCCGAATCGTGGGTTTTATACCGTGATCACCTGCGACTCCTCGAGCGCTTTCATCAGCGCTGCCTTTGCACCATCCTCAACATCCACTGGAGTGACTTTGTGACCAACACTGAAGTTCTCAAGCGGGCGGAGGTTACCAGTATCGAGGCACTGCTGCTGAAGACGCAGCTGCGCTGGGCAGGGCATATTTCTAGGATGGAAAACCACCGCCTTCCCAAGATTGCCCTGTATGGCGAACTCTCCACCGGCCATCGAAATAGAGGGGCACCAAAGAAGAGGTACAAGGACTCCTTGAAGAAATCCCTTGGCGCCTGTCGCATCAACCATCACCAGTGGTCTGACCTAGCCTCAGATCGCAAAGCATGGAGACACACCATCCACCAGGCTGTCTCTTCCTTTGAGAACGCACGCATAGCTGGTCTTGAGGACAAAAGGAGATTGAGGAAGAATCGCACTGCTACAGCACCAATCCTAAATCAGACTTTTCCCTGCAGCCACTGTGGCCGGACCTGCCTGTCCCGCATTGGTCTTGTCAGCCACCAGCGAGCCTGCAGCAGACGTGGACTATTGCACCCTTCTTAAATCTTCGTTCGCGAAGCCAAGCCGAGAGAGAGGGATCACATTTAGTCTGGGTTCTCAGCTGTGGCCTGTCCATCTTGGGTGGCCCTGCATGGCATAGCCCACAGCCTCATTGAACTGCACAAGCCCTCTCGCCACGACAAGGCAGCAATCCACGAGAGGGACAAGACGAAATACAAAGCAGTAAACATTAAAATAAAACATTAAAATTAAAATGGCAAATTAATACTTATCTCTTTAACGACATCAAAAAACCCCACATGTGCTTAGAAGCTGGCAACAGAACGTGTTATTTCTGGACTGCGTCTGCCAGCAAAAAAGAGAGCACACAAGATTCCTCTGGCAGCTATTTACTCAGGATAGGTATGATCTAGAAGTCTCTGGGCATTTTCGCACTCACGTTCAGCCGGCGCGACCCCCCTCTTCACCGCGCAGGATCTGCGCAGATTTCGCACTAAATGCCGCGGAGCAGCGGGAAGAGCCGGAAACTCCCGTCGCAAAAGCCGCGCAAACGGAAACTGCTTTTTGGCGGTTTACGTTTGAGCGGCTTTTGCGCCGGGAGTTTCCGGCGCAAAAGGCTGCTCCGCGGCATTTAGTGCGAAATCCGCACAGATCCTGTGCGGTGAAGAGGGGGGTGGCGCCGGCTGAACGTGAGTGTGAAAATGCCCTCTGAGTAGTGTCCATCAATCACAGGATAAGATGAGGTGGTCTTTGGTCTCTATGAACCAGACCTGTAGCCACAGGGGGCCCCTGTGTGCCCACTGACTCCCAGGAGGCCCACAGGGGTGCAGTCTGCGCCGGTGAAGCATCATCAGCGGCAGCTGGAGCTAGCAGAGCTGAGCAAGGCACAGGACACTGCAGCAGCAAAAGCAGCAGATGGAGAAGAGGGAGGCAGAGGAGTGGGGGGTACAGGAAGCCACACAGAATCAGCCAGGGAGGGGGGGGGACACATGGACCTGCTGGCTGCAAAGTGTCAGGGTGGGGGTGAGGGAGGTGGAAGGAAATCCCCCTGCTTGCACACAAGGTGCAGTCCCTTCTTGACGCCAAAGTTTTAGGGTTGGCTGCCTTGATTTGGCCACATTCAGAGCCTCCAGTTTTTGCCCCTACCCCAGAAAGCTTCTGAGAAGTGGCAAGCCCTGACTTTTTAAAACCCTCCCCACCACCTTTTAAAATGCTGGCTACGTCCCTGCTATAAACCTCAGCAGTAGTAGGTCAGAATACGGAGTTTTGGTGAGGTAAGATAAGTCCTGGGAAAAGAAAAGCCCCAAACAGGCAATTTTTCATATCTGGCAAAAATGAAAAAAAAAATGGCTTAATTCTTTTAGCACAGAATTACATTAAGCCATGCTAAGCAAGATCTTCAACAGCCACTGAGATTTCCTAGCTGGACAGATATACATGAAACATGCTGTTCTTTTCCTGGAACAAAATATATCTTCAAATTTCTCTGCCCAGCTACACTGTCTTTATCTTCTATTCTAGTCCTGAAAATATCTGTATTCCTCATACATATCCCGCCCCCCACTTTACTTTGCCTTTCTGGCCAAATTTCACAGCTCGAGGGTTTTTCCTGCCTTTCTTGAAACCAGCAATATTCAAGATTCACTGCTGACATCAGCATGTGAAGTTCTAATGAATCCAGTGGGCTGTGCTTTCAGTGAATTTGGCTCAAAATCCCTAGTGAGCAAAATGTTGCATTACCTCTGCTGAGTAGGACATTTCACATAAAATATTAGCAAAAACAATTAACTTTAAGCCATTAATTCCATGGATGCTACTTTCAACCACATCAGGATTTAAGCCAATTCCCTGTAAATGTCTTTGGCTTAATAGATTATATTATGAAATGAAAAACTGAGATACTAAATTAGCTAAAATATTATTTCTATATCAATTTTTAGTTAAACAAACAAGAGTCAGAAAAAAAAGCATAAAATACGTATGTTGCATTCATATCTATATATTTGGTTACATGTTTCATTATCGTGAACATTTATTTTAAAAATATGTAATTTAATAGAACAAGCATAAATGACAGAAAGCAAGTTGTAAGAAACCAGAAGAGAAAAACTCCTTCTCATTTCATCATTATTAACATGAGCAATAGTTTTGTGCTTTCATAGATTGTGGCATGGCCAGAATGCTACTGAACTTTTCAAGATGTAAAATCCATTCACACCAGAAAAGCTGCATGTAGATCCTTCTAATGCATATGTTCAATGTGTTGTCTAAACAGGCACCATATGTATTTTGCATGCACACAAAACACAAAGTTTTTGTATGAGCAAACTGACCACTGTATTTTTCAAGTTCTCATTTGCACATACATACATCACAGGGTTGCCAGCCTCCAGGTGGGGCCTGGAAATCTGCCACTTTTACAACTGATCTTCAGCTGGCAGAGATCAGCGCCCCTGGAGAAAATGGCTGCTGTGAAGGGTGGACTCTATGGCATTGTACCATGCTAATGCCCCTCCCCTCTCCAAAGCCCACCCACTCCCAGACCTGCCTCCAAAGTCTCCAGGTATTTTCCAGCACAGACCTGACAACCCTAACATACATACATACAAACATACACACATAACAGGCCTCAGATTCAGTGGGAGCTCACAGGAGCACAGCTCCTGGACCTTTCTGAGAGTTCCACCTCCTTGTCCATTGAATAGTATTTGCAGCTGCATAATAATCCCTGCATGAGCTCCACTACCTATTTTTCTACAAAATGACCGCTGACACATAAATAAATACACTGTTCAGACAACATGGTTACCAGTTACCACATATATTGGGAGCATCTTGGTAGAGCACATTCTTGTTATCAATGAGTGCTGGGCTACCAGTATACATAGTCGTAATGCTAGAAAATGGCTTTTATATACAAGCTGAACTTAAGTACTAGGAAGATTTTAGAGTAAGAGTAGTTCAGCAGTGGAATCAACTGCCTAGGGGGATGATGAGCTCCCTCTCACTGGCAGTCTTCAAGCAGCCGCTGGACGAGCACTTGCCAGGGATGCTCCAGGCTGATCCTGCATTGAGTAGGGGTTGGACTGGATGGTCTGTATGGCCCCTTCCAACTCTATGATTCTAAGAAATATGGTGACAGGCATTCAAACCCAGGGAAAACAAATGGAAGATGGAGACGTGTAGAAACCTGACTGGAAGAAAGGGATGTGTTATATTGTGGCAAGTTGTGAATTTGGTGATGTTGCCTTATTGAACTATTTAGTTATTTTCCCTGATCCCTGAGGGCTGAAGAGTCTGTGCTGTAGATTGGTTTCACTTCCTGTTCTGATTGTTGGCTGATAGATTCTGTTCAAGCAGGAGCCAGCAAAGGCCCAGTTGTTGTTCCAATAAAACTTTCAGACCTCTTAGCACAATGTGCTTGTGAAATTATTACAGGGTGGGTGGAGTAGGAAGTAAGGAAGCACCAATGCTATTAAAGAAGACCATGAATATGGAGGTATTGGTGAGAAGAGTAGAAGACTGAGTTCATGCATTAACTCCTGTAGATGGGAACGTCAGGTAGGGAATGAGGTGCATGATAGCTGTTACACCTTTTTAGGAAAACTGTTCTCTTTCAAGGTGAAGGATAAATCCCTTATTTTTCAATATCCTTACCAGGATGTGAGAAATTTATTCATCAAGAGCAGCTGTAAATATAGGCTCAATTGCACTAGCCATTATTTAAAAGATTGCTTCTTTTTGTTAACGAAGCAGGCAGCCATTTATTTATTACTATATATGCATCCCACAACCTCCAAAGAAGTCCAGGAAGTGACCTGTAGGGTTTACCCTTTCAATCTATGAGTCTGTCCTATGTGGTACTTAGGCTCAGAGATGGAATTTTGCCCACAACTATCAATTGAGCACCCTGACCTGGGTAGCCCAGGTTAGCCTGATCTTGTCAGATCTCGGAAGCTAAGCAGAGTTGGCCCTTGCTGGTATTTGGAGGGGAGATCTTCAAGGAATACCAGGATCATGATGCGGAGGCAGGCAATGGCAAACCACTTCTGAACATCTCTTACCTTGAAAACCCCATGAATTCACCATAAGTCAGCTGTTGGTGGTGCCGAAACCCGGGATCGAACCAATGTAGCTCTCCCGCTACATTGGCTGCACATTTCCACTCCCATCAATTGAGCATGGCTAAAGCATCGATGGGGTTGCATGGGCCTTGGTGGTGACAGAGGCCGGACAGGGGAGGTTTAGGTGCAGTCCCTCCCATTCTCTCTTGCTGATCTTTCAAGTGACTTTCAGCATTGTTAACCATTACAGCACAGTGTCAAAAGAAGCATGAAAAAGCAGGAATTAGCAGATGTAGTTTGACTACCTAAAAGTTAAAACTGCAGCACTTATTGAAAAACAGATGTTTTTGTTGAGTATTTTTTCCCCTTTACACTGAGTTCTCAAATCTCAATTCTCGCAAATAACTCATGCCTTGAACTTATCCTTGCAGACTGTCAGAGGGGGCTCACAAGCAATGCTCGCTCTGAGCTGTAGAGTCTTATGAGCAAAAATTCTACTTTGTGAGCTACTGGCATTGAAGCTGTGAGTGAGCAATTTGGCTACTGCATAAATTAGTTTGCTCTGAAGCCATCCTTCCTGAGCTAAGACAAAAATGAGTGAACTGGAGGCTAAAAAACTGTGAGCTAGCCCACATTAACTCAACTTAGAGGGGACTATGCTCACAAGATGGACTAATTGCACATGAAAGGAGTATCCCTACATAGAAACATAGGAAGTTGCCTTCTATCAAATCAGGCCATTGGTCTATGTAGCTCAGTAGCAGGGCTGGCCGGGCCCTAGACTGTCTGGCACTGATAATGTCACTGAGTCACATGGGGGCACCCAATTTGGCACACCCAGAAGGCTAGCACCCTAGACAATCACCTAGTTTACCTACTGACAAGGCCAGCCCTGCTCAGTAGGGTCTAATAAGTAGAGATGGGACCAGGAGATCCCCCAGAATTACAGTTCATCTCCATACTACAGAGATCTGTTCCCTGGAGAAAATGGATGCTTTGGAGGGTGGATTCTATGGCATTGTACCCCACTGAGGTCCCTGTCCTCCCCAGGCTCCATCCCCAAATCTCAGGAGTTTCCCAGCCTGGATCTGGCAACCCTACCCCTCCATCCCCTGCTTGTGGCCAGGGGGGGGACCTGGCAACCTAACTCTGGCTGTGATTACACACACGAAATAATGTGCTTTCAATCCACTTTCAGTGCAATTTCCAACTGGATTTCATTGTGTAAACTGGCAACATCCAGTTGGAAAGTGCATTGAAAGTGATTATCTAGTGTTTGTGAACAAAGCCTCTGAATGTCAGTGTTTCTCCAGAGGTTTTCTACTTCTTCAAGTCCTTTTTACTGGAGATGTCAAGGACTGAATCTGGAACCTTTTGTGTGGAACAGAAGGGCCAAACCACCAATGACTCATCAAGAGTGCCTCCTTGAAACTAAAAGAGTCACTTACTTCTAGCGTATAGTGGGAAGAGTGTCAGACTATGATCTGGAAGATCCTGGTTTGAGTCTCCACTCCACCATAGAAGCTTGCTGAGTGATCTTGGCCAAGTCACACAGTCTCAGCCTAACGTACTTCACAGGGTTCTTGTGAAAATAAAATGGAGGAGAATAATGCAAACTACTTTGGGGAGAAAGACAGGATATAAATAAAGTAAATACATAAGAGGGTCTCATATGTGTAATGTATTCAGTGCATACTGGTCTCTGAAGGTGGGTGAGGCTGTGAGCTTCTCTTTTGCTTATAATTTTATCTGTATGATCTGCAGAACCTGTACATTTTGTCAGACAAACACACATTTGGTCAAGTTTGGTTCTGTTACATTACTGCTGTCCATTTATCATACTTATCACTGATAGCTTGCTAAGATTCATGGATTTCTCAGAGAGTTCTAGCCGGTTAAACGTTTTTTCCCTTCTCCTGCCCTCTCCCATGTGGTCAGACACCTCCGGCAAAACAGGAACTGTCTGGTATACCTTTTACAGATTAACAAACAATCCTTGCTCTGCTGATGTCATTCTTAATTGGCCTACACTGTTAGGAACAATTAAAGCTAAATGGCCACTCGCTGAGAGCTGGCAAAGGAAAAATGCTACCACTGGAGGCATTTGCATTCTCTCTGTGTAAAGTGCATTTACTTTGGTGCTATAGAAAGCTTTTTAATTGCTCGCTATATTAAGAAAAATGGTTTTATTCACAGCAGGGAAATTAGTTTGGGAGGGATTGTTTCTTTTTCTTTCTAAAAAGTCCCAGAATTTAGTGTTCATAATAGGCCTCTTATTGGATCCTTGGAGATGAGAATCATTTGGTCCTGAGAAGTGGCCCAACAAGACAGAGCAAACGACACCCCAGGTGGCTGCCTCAAGGACTTTCCTTACATTCCAGTGTACTATCAGTGCAGTCCTAAGCAACCTTAAACCCTTCTAACTCCATTGATCCACTGGGTTTAGAAGAGTGTAACTCAGTTTACGATTCTGCTATATGTCATGAATTCAGGGAGAAATGGGGTAGTGGTGGTGGAGGTGATGGAAACCGGTCAGGACTATTTCACACATTCATTTTTTCTCCTTGTTTGTATATATTGATAATAGGGTTGCCAAGTCCAATACAAGAAATATCTGGGGACTTTGGGGGTGGAGCCAGGAGCAAGGGTGTGACAAGCATAATTGAACTCCAAGGGAGTTCTGGCCATCACATTTAAAGGGACAGCACAGCTTTTAGAATGCCTTCCTTCCATAGAAAATAATGAAGGTTAGGGGCACCTTCTTTTGGGGCTCATAGAATGGGACCCCCTGATCCAATCCTTTTGAAACTTGGGAGGTATTTTGGGGAGAGGCACTAGATGCTATACGGAAAATTTGGCGCCTCTACCTCAAAAAACAACCCCCCCCAGAGCCCCTGACACCTGCGGATCAATTCCCCATCATTCCCTATGGGAATCGTTCATGGAGGTGCATAATGGCTGTGGGGGTGGGGCTTCCCCCGCTGGCCAGCTGGCTGGGGGAGGGGGGAAGCCTGTAAAACCAGGGGATCCCCCGCTGGGACCTGGGGATTGGGAAGGCTAATTGATAATGTAAAGTATGAATGAGGCACAGCATAATGTGCTTCATACAGGTACTGGAGCTGCATCAAGTGATATCTAGAAGGGGTTTGTCCTCTAGGTGAAGATGGCAAAAGATTCCATTTTGGCCTAGACTCCCCAATTCCATACTGGAAAAATACCTGGGGAAACAGCTTTAAAGTATATATATATATATATATATATATATATATATATATATATATATATATATAAAGACAAAGCCAGCAATGCTGTTCTGCTCCACCAGGAAACTGATACAGAGTGAAAAAAGCATGTTAGTTGATATAGTTGTTACTTAAATAATACAAGAACATTTATTTTTACATTTTTTGTGCTCTCTGTCATGGTTTCCTGCTCTCCTTATCCAGTTACTCTGCTCTACCATTCACGCATCTCATCCTGCTTTATCCTTGGCAGTGACAACTCAAGATGTTTTGCTACCTGAAGTCATCACCACCAGCTGCCTTCCCACCCTTCCGCCCTCATTCTTACCTCACCACTTTGGTGTCTTTGACAACTCTGTTCCCTTCACCCAGGCCAGTGTTTTAAACTGGCTGAATGCCCTCCAGGACTCCATGTGGGCAGGAACAGGGAGAAAGAAAGTTGTTGTCACTGCAGCCCCACAGAGAGAAGAACCTGAATCATTAAATAGTGTTCCTGCCTGAGCTATAAAGGTAAGGGTAGACCCCTGTGTAAGCACCAGTTGTTTGTGACCTGGGGTGACGTCGCATTACAACGTTTTCATGGCAGACTTTTTACAGGGTGGCTTGCCATTGCCTTTCCCAATCATCTACACCAGGGATGGCCAACGGTAGCTCTCCAGATTTTTTTGCCTACAACTCCCATCAGCCCTAGCCAGCATGGCCAATGGGTGGGGCTGATGGGAGTTGTAGGCAGAAAACATCTGGAAAGCTACCAATGGCCACCCCTGATCTACACCCCTGATCTACAAGCTGGGTACTCATTTTACTGACCTCGGAAGGCTGAGTCAACTTTGAGCCAGCTACCTGAACCCAGCTTCTGCCAGGATCGAACTCAGGTCGTGAGCAGAGCTTGGACTGCAGTACTGCAGCTTACCACGCTGCTCCATGGGGCTCTTCCTGCTTGAGCTATGATGCCTCCTTATTCTGGTGCTAGAGTTTCCAGCCTCCAGGTAGTGGTTGGAGATCTTCCATAATTACAATTAATGACAGAGATGAGTTCACCTGGATAAAGCTGCTGCTTTTGAAATTGGAGTCTATGGGATTATACCCCACTGAGCTCCCTCCCCTCACCAAACTCCATCCTTCTCAGGTTCTACCCTGAAAATCTCCAGGTATTTCCTAATCTGGAGCTGAGAACCCTGTTACCTAACATTAAGGACACAACTAGCACCACCACAATCATCCTACATCAATAATGCCAGAGGAGCTACTATTTAATTATTAATGAAATTTTATGCTATTACCTTCAGAGCCAGTTTCCACAGCAGAAATGGAATGCTATGGAATAAAGTCTACACAGGGCTTTAGAAACGCAATGGATGACCTTTATTGTTAATGAACTCTATGCTATGATAAGGAAGAAAGAACAGGCTTTCTAGCTATCACTCCAAGCTAGAATGGAGAACATCTTGTCCTCATGGATGTTAGACAAAAAAGCAGGAAGAGAAGGAACTGGCTGACAAGAAGTTCCTATGAAAAGCATTCTAGCTAAACAATGAACAGTAGAATGAACAAGAGGATAGAGACATAGGGATGGGCATGAACCAGGGTTCATCATGAATTTTGGGTGGTTCATGGTTTGTAAAGCAATGTTCATGAACTGAAGAACCATCACAAACTTCCACAAATTTTGATGTAGTTCCCAACAGTTCATGAAGAGCAGAAAATGGGTTTACTTCATGAAAAACAGCTGAGCAGTGGAGAGCTCCCTGCCACTTAGCGAAATGCCATAGGGAGCAGAAAACATGGGTTTCCAAACAACTGAGTGATAGGGACTGCCACTAAACTGATTGGTTTAAATGACTCTGAGCCATTTAAATCCTGCCTTCTGCTCCCCATGAAATGCCAGTAGAATGCCAGCAGGGGGGTGGGGGCTTTCCAGTGTTTTTCACTGAGTGTCACATGTATGACTATCTGCCCACAGGACAGAAGTCTTGGGTGTGTGCTTGATGCAAGGAGCTCCTGGTCCTCAGGGAATGAGTTCGTATCCTTGAGACTGAGGTGACTGACCTGGAGAAGCAGAGACAGTCAGTTAGGCACTTGGAGAAGACTCTCAGGGACGGATTAGATGAGCCCCACTCTGAACGTGGCAGCCCCGTTGCTGCCAGGGAACATGAGGGGCGAAAGGGAACAGGGCACCGGGCTGAGGATAAGGGGCATGAGCCCTCAGTAGGAACCTCTTCTTCAGTTGGTGAGCGGGTATTCTTTCATGCCAAGGAACCATCCCTGGGCAGGGAGAGAGGGGGGTCTTGGTAGTTGGTGATTCGATCCTTAGGCAAGTAGACAGCTGGGTGGCAAAACCGCGTACTGACCATATGGTGACTTGCCTGCCTGGTGCAAAGGTAGTGGACATTACGTGTGTTGTAGATAGGCTGATAAAGAGTGCTGGGGAGGAGCCAGTGGTCATGGTGCATGTTGGCACCAACGATGTGGGGAAATTCAGTTGTGAGGTCCTGGAGAAAAAATTTAGGCTGCTAGGCAGGAGACTTAAGACCAGGACCTCCAAGGTAGCCTTCCCAAAAGTGCTACCTGTTCCACGTACAGGACAGGAGAGACAGGCACAAATTAGAAGTCTCAATGTGTGGATGAGACGATGGTGTAGGGAAGAAGTGTTTAAGTTTGTTAGGCATTGGGATGCTTTCTGGAACAAGCGGGAATTGTACAAAAGAGACAGTCTCCACTTGTCCCCAGATGGACCAAGCTGCTGGCTGCTGAGAGCCAGTTTGGTGTAGTGGTTAAGTGTCTGGACTCTTATCTGGGAGAACCGGGTTTGATTCCCCACTCCTCCACTTGCACCTGCTGGAATGGCCTTGGGTCAGCCAGAGCTCTGGCAGAGGTTGTCCTTGAAAGGGCAGCTGCTGTGAGAGCCCTCTCAGCCCCACCCACCTCACAGGGTGTCTGTTGTGGGGGAGGAAGGTAAAGGAGATTGTGAGCCGCTCTGAGACTCTTTGGAGTGGAGGGCGGGATATAAATCCAATATCTTCTATCTTCTTCATCTTCTTACTTAAAATCAAAAAGGTGGCAGAGCAGTTTTTAAACTAAATCTTGGGGGAAAGCCGACAGGAGATGAAATGTCTCTGGTTCGAGAGGACTCATCTCAAAGAGATGAAGGGTTAGCTGTTACTTTTCTACCAGGTAATGGATCAGAGTTGTCCACTGAGATGGTGACAAACTGTATGGGCTGCCTGCCAAAGTCTCGAGGCGGCAGGAGGAAGGTTGCGGGCCTAACTTGCCTGGGAAATTATAGATGTTTGTATACAAATGCTAGAAGTGTTCGAAGTAAAATTGGTGAGTTGGAATGTTTAATGTTGGGGGGAAACATAGACATTGTGAGAATTTCAGAAACTTGGTGGAATGAGGAGAAGCAGTGGGACACGGTGATTCCTGGATATAAGTTATATCGGAAGGATAGGGAGGGAAGGGTTGGAGGTGGGGTGGCTCTGTATGTCAGAGAGGGTATACAGTCCAGTAAGACTGAGGTCAAAGAATTAGATTCCCTTCTAGGAATGCTTTGGGTTGAAATAGAGGGCCCAAAAGGAAATTTAACTATGGGAATTTGTTATCGCCCACCAAATCAAAAGAGAGGACGGTTATAATATGATGGAAGGATTTAAGATAGTGGCTAAACGTAATAACTGTGTCGTAATAGGTGATTTTAACTACCTGCAGATTGATTGGGTCAATATGTGTTCAGGTCGAGAAAAAAAGATTGAGTTTCTAGATGCTCTCAATGACTGTGCTATGGAGCAGATGGTCACAGAACTTACCAGGGGTGGGGCGATCCTGGATTTGGTCCTAAGTAATGCCCAAGACTTGATGAGAGATGTAAAAGTGATTGCACAGCTTGGGAGCAGTGACCATAACATTATTGATTTCACCAGTTGCCCCAAAAGACCAAAACAACCACGTTTAACTTTAAAAGGGGTAAATTCTCTGAGATGAGGAGGCATGTGAAGAGGAAACTGAAAGGAAAGGTAAATACAGTCAAAACCCTTGAGGAAGCTTGGAGGCTATTTAAAACTACAATCCTAGAAGCTCAGATAAAATATATACCACAAGTTAGGAAAGGCACAAACAGGTATAAGAGAAGGCCTGCATGGTTAACAAACAAAGTAATGAAAGCTGTAAAAGGTAAGAAGCACTTTAAGATGTGGAAAGCTAGTCCAAGTGAGATTAATACAGGCTGTGGCAAATCAAATGCAAGTCAGGCAAAAAGGGACTATGAGGAGCATATTGCAAAAAACATAAAGACCAACAATAAAAATTTCTTCAAATATATTAGAAGCAGGAAACCAGCCAGGGAGGCAGTGGGACCCTTGGATGACCACCGGGTAAAAGGATTACTGAAGAAGGATAGGGAAATGGCTGAGAAGCTGAATGCATTTTTTGCCTCCGTCTTCACTGTGGAGGACAAGAAGTATTTGCCTGCTCCAGAACCACTAATTTTGGAAGGGGTGTTGAAAGACCTGAGTCAGATTGAGGTGACAAGAGAGGAGGTCCTACAACTGATTGACAAATTAAAAGCTAATAAGTCACCAGGTCTGGATGGCATACATCCAAGAGTTCTGAAAGAACTCAAAGTTGAACTTGTGGATCTCTGGACAAAAATATGTAATCTTTCATTGAAATCTGCCTGCGTTCCTGAGGACTAGAAGGTAGCAAATGTCACCCCCATCTTTAAAAAGGGTTCCAGAGGAGATTCAGGAAATTACAGGC
Organism: Heteronotia binoei; assembly: GCF_032191835.1. NCBI lineage: Eukaryota > Metazoa > Chordata > Lepidosauria > Squamata > Gekkonidae > Heteronotia > Heteronotia binoei. Next base: position 143,637,316 of record NC_083226.1, on the reverse strand, counting down.
AAGTCAGTCTGACTTCAATACCAGGAAGGTTGGTAGAAACCATTATCAAGGACAGAATGAATAGGCACATTGATGAACACAAGTTATTGAGGAAGACTCAGCATGGGTTCTGTAAGGGAAGATCTTGCCTTACTAACCTGTTACAGTTCTTTGAGGGGGTGAACAAACATGTGGCCAAAGGAGACCCAATAGATGTTGTTTACCTTAACTTCCAGAAAGCTTTTGATAAAGTTCCTCATCAAAGGCTCCTTAGTAAGCTCGAGAGTCATGGAGTAAAAGGACAGGTCCTCTTGTGGATCAAAAACTGGCTAATTAATAGGAAGCAGAGAGTGAGTATAAATGGGCAGTCTTCGCAGTGGAAGACGGTAAGCAGTGGGGTGCCGCAGGGCTCAGTACTGGGTCCCATGCTCTTTAACTTGTTCATTAATGATCTGGAGTTGGGAGTAAGCAGTGAAGTGGCCAAGTTTGCAGATGACACTAAATTGTTCAGGGTGGTGAGAACCAGAGAGGATTGTGAGGCACTCCAAAGGGATCTGTTGAGGCTGGGTGAGTGGGCGTCAACGTGGCAGATGAGGTTCAATGTGGCCAAGTGCAAAGTAATGCACATTGGAGCCAAGAATCCCAGCTACAAATACAAGCTGATGGGTTATGAACTGGCAGAGACTGACCAAGGTCGTGGTAGATAACTCACTGAAAATGTCAAGACAGTGTGCGATTGCAATAAAAAAGGCCAACGCCATGCTGGGAATTATTAGGAAGGGAACTGAAAACAAATCAGCCAGTATCATAATGCCCCTGTATAAATCGATGGTGCAGTCTCATTTTGAGTACTGTGTGCAATTCTGGTCACCGCACCTCAAAAAGGATATTATAGCATTGGAAAAAGTGCAGAAAAGGGCAACTAGAATAATTAAAGGTTTGGAACACTTTCCCTATGAAGAAAGGTTAAAACGCTTGGGGCTCTTTAGCTTGGAGAAATGTCAACTGCGGGGTGACATGATAGAGGTTTACAAGATTATGCATGGGATGGAGAAAGTAGAGAAAGAAGTCCTTTTCTCCCTTTCTCACAATACAAGAACTCGTGGGCATTCAATGAAATTGCTGAGCAGTCAGGTAAGAATGGATAAAAGGAAGTACTTCTTCACCCAAAGGGAGGAATTCACTGCCATAGGAGGTGGTGGCGGCTACAAGCATAGGCAGCTTCAAGAGGGGGTTAGGTAAAAATATGGAGCAGAGGTCCATCAGTGGCTATTGGTCACTGTGTGTGTGTGTATTGTCCACTGTGTGATACAGAGTGTTGGACTGGATGGGCCATTGGCCTGATCCAACATGGCTTCTCTTATGTTCTTAAATGGCTCAAGGGTTTAAACTTTAAATGGCTCATACAATCACCAATACAAATTGGTGTGGTTCATGTACCAGCATATCAATTCATGGTTCAATTCATGGTTCAGGCATGAACCACAAACCAAAACACAAAAATGCAGTTTGTGCCCATCCTAAACAGAGACAGGAACTCCTTCAGGCTTCTCTATAGAATAATAGTATGTTTTTAAATCCCCTTTTCTCTACCTTAATGAGTCTCACGGCAACTTACTGTCACCTTTTCCCCCTCTTCCCATGACAGGCACCTTGTGAGGTAGGTGGGGCTGAGATTGTTCTGAGAGAACTGTGACTGGCCCAAGATCACCCAGCAGGTTTCATGTAGAGGAGTGGGGAATCAAACCCGGTTCAACAGATTAGACTTTGCCCACTCTTAGCCACTATTCCACAGTGGCTCTTTAACCCAAGAGGCAAGTCATACATGCCAGACCCCATAAAGGTCCCCAAACTCTTGCAACAGCAAAGAATGTTATGAAAATAGGTCATCATATCTGATGAAGGGAGCTTTTACTCAAATGAAGCTGTTCTACTGCAAACCAAGACACCTGCCCTCTGAAACTATTTTGTAAGAGTGGGCTTGCCAGCCTCTAACTGGGGTCTGGTATCCTCTCAAAATTATGACTGATCTCCAAACTTAAGGGATCACTTCACCTAGAGGAAACTGCAGCTCTGGAGGGTAGTCTTGCTGGAATCACATCCCTCTAGAACTCCTTTCAACGCCAAACTCCACCCTTCCCAGGTTGCACTCCTAGTCTCCAGGCCTTTCCCCTGCCAGATTAGGCAACTTTATGTGAGATGGGAATATGTGGTTTGCCATGCTGGTTTTAGAAAATCTCCAGGGAATGGCAACCAGCAGGAAGGAAAGTTACCAATGGTGAAAATAAGGGGGGCTCTTTGATGACATAATGATGTTGCTGGTAATGCACTGACATCATTGCCCCCCTACACCTGGCAGGATCGGATCTACATGTTTTTGAGAGGGGGGGGCTATATTAAAAAAATGATGCCCTCTTATGGGCCATTCTATCTTATGGTCCCATAGAATACAATGGACTCCCTACTCAGTTTGGCGCACCCCCCCCCCCCGCCCCCGTCAGCACCCGGGGCAAACACCCCCCTCTGCCCCTCCTAGATCTGGCCCTGACACCTGGCAGTGATGTCAGCATGTCACCAGGTGATACTGGGGACATTCTGACATTTGAGTAAAACTCTTCATTGGGACACTATAGGTATTCACCTCTATTTGCCCCCCCCCACACACACACACTGGTTAGCTGAGCAGTGGCAGGGAAGTGTCTGATGGGGGAGGGGATTCCTCATCCCCAGCAGGGCTTTTGTAAGCCTTGGCAACAAGGACCACTAGCTCCCCCAAATCCCTGTCAGTAGTGGAAGTGGTGATAAGTTAGGGGAAAGGGAGGTTGCTGTGGGGACAGAAGGAAGTCATCATACTCATTTGAACCCATTCTCTGAGAACAGTTGGGATGGAGTCAATGTATGGAACTTAGCAACAGAGGAAGAGGTCATTTCTGGGGATCTTGAGAAGATTTTCTGGGCTTTTATCAGAGATTTTCACCTGAGATACAACAAACGTTTTTGGGACTAAAATATCCATCTGACAAAGTCAAGACACAGATTAACAAAGCCAGAATGGTACCCAGAGAAAACCTGTTGCAAGACAGGCCCTCAAGAGACAACAAGAAAACACCACTAGTGGTCACATATAGCTCTCAACTCAAAATAGTTCTATGCATCACCAGTGACTCCTGCTGGATAATGAAAGTTCTCTTTCGCAAGTACAGGGGGGCAAACCTTTTCTTGCCCACAGACAGTCCCCCAGTCTTGAACAGCTCCTCACCCAAATAAAAAATCTAATTTGAACATGGACACTGGTACCAAAGCTTGCAACAAACCCAGATGTCAACTTTGCTGCCACATGCAACCAGACAACACAATCACTGGACCTAACAACATCAACTACACTGTCTCAGGCTCATTCACTTGGTCATCTTTTAACACTGTATATGCCATTAAATGCCAGCAATGCCCTTCAATTCTCTACCCTACCCTATGCCAAAGGATGAATGGACACAAATCTCACATCAAGAATCACAAAACTGAGAAACCTCTTCATAAATGTTTGCTAATGACTTTGATTTCAAGTTCTGATCTTAGATTGCAATAAACTTGACTTGAACCTGTAGGAGAACACTTCAGTCTTCCAGGGAATTCAATGAGGAACCTCAAAGTAGCTGTTTTATGCCAAAAGAATTTCTGAAACATACTAAAATGGGAGATTGCTGAGTTGCAAGTTATTACAACATTCAGGACAATGGAACCCCCCAGGGCTTAACAGAGATATTGGTTTCTTATCTCACTACACATATAAACATTATTCAATTCTCACATCTGTTTGTAAACTATTTTATTATACTGTATTCTGATTTGCTGCTATTCTTACCAATTGCCTTCACCCAGCCTTAGCTATATTTATTGCTCAGTTGCTTATACATATTGACTCTAATTACTCCTTCCTGGCAACACCTTCCCCACCTTCTACCTATAAGTAATGGTTGCTGACTTCTGTTACAGTGTATCTCAGGGGTGGCCAACGTTAGCTCTCCAGATGGTTTTTGCCTACAACTCCCATCAGCTCCAGCCAGCATGGCCAATGGCTGGGGCTGATGGGAGTTGTAGGCAAAAACCATCTGGAGAGCTAACGTTGGCCACCCCTGGTGTATCTGAAGAAGTGTATGTACACATGAAAGCTTATACCTAGAATAAAACTTTGTTGGTCTTAAAGGTGTCACTGGATTCAAACTTTGTTCTGCTGATTCAGACCGACATGGCTACCCACCAGAATCATCCTTTTAAAGGTAACTGGAAAACTCTGTGTGTGGAAATTAATTAGTAAATGAGGGGATTAAATTTAGTTTAACTGGTAGAATTATAGTAATTACATTGTTATTGAAGGACTATACACTTCAAGCTGCAGATTGCAGTCTGGTTACTGTGTTGTTCAGTTTGTTGAAACAGAATCCTTCTGAAAGAGAAGTGGCTGAGAAGAATCTTGTACCTTGGTGGACTTGAGAAGTGGGATTTAACTCATCATTAAACACTGAAGGGAAGAACCAGTTCTATATTTGAATTAGAGAATATGAGCTAAACTAAATGTGACAGCAAGTTATGGCTCGATTCCATTTCAGAAGAAGTTGTAGGTTTTTTTTAAACTGCCACAAGGCCCTGATCTGGATTAGGTGTGCAGCACAGCACTCCCTGGAGGAGCTCTTGTCTTCCCCTCCTACTGCATGCCTTTTCACATTCAGAAGCAGGCTGTTTTGGTGCTTGAAAATGAATGAGGGTGGGGAATGAGCTCCTGAGGCAGCTGAGCTGCACACCTAATCCAGATTGGAGCCTTTAAGTAATTAAAAAACCCTACTGCTTCTAAAATGAGATGGACCTATACATAAGAACATAAGAGAAGCCATGTTGGATCAGGCCAACGGTCCATCAAGTCCAACACTCTGTCACACAGTGGCAAAAAATTTTATATACACACATACACTGTGGCTAATAGCCACTGATGGACCTGTGCTCCATATTTTTATCTAAACCCCTCTTGAAGGTGGCTATACTTGTGGCCGCCACCACCTCCTGTGGCAGTGAATTCCACATGTTAATCACCCTTTGGGTGAAGAAGTACTTCCTTTTATCCATTTTAACCTTTCTGCTCAGCAATTTCATCGAATGCCCACGAGTTCTTGTATTGTGAGAAAGGGAGAAAAGTACTTCTTTCTCTACTTTCTCCATCCCATGCATTATCTTGTAAACCTCTATCATGTCACCCCGCAGTCGACGTTTCTCCAAGCTAAAGAGTCCCAAGCGTTTCAACCTTTCTTCATAGGGAAAGTGCTCCAGCCCTTTAATCATTCTAGTTGCCCTTCTCTGGACTTTCTCCAATGCTATAATATCCTTTTTGAGGTGCGGCGACCAGAACTGCACACAGTACTCCAAATGAGACCACACCATCGATTTATACAGGGGCATTATGATACTGGCTGATTTGTTTTCAATTCCCTTCCTAATAATTCCCAGCATGGCGTTGGCCTTTTTTATTGCAGACGCACACTGTCTTGACATTTTCAGTGAGTTATCTACCACGACTCCAAGATCTCTCTCTTGGTCAGTCTCTGCCAGTTCACACCCCATCAACTTGTATTTGTAGCTGGGATTCTTGGCCCCAATGTGCATTACTTTGCACTTGGCCACATTGAACCGCATCTGCCACGTTGACGCCCACTCACCCAGCCTCAACAGATCCCTTTGGAGTTCCTCACAATCCTCTCTGGTTCTCACCACCCTGAACAATTTAGTGTCATCCGCAAACTTGGCCACTTCACTGCTCACTCCCAACTCTAAATCATTTATGAACAAGTTAAAGAGCATGGGACCCAGTACTGAGCCCTGCGGCACCCCACTGCTTACCGTCCTCCACTGCGAAGACTGCCCATTTATACAGACTCTCTGCTTCCTATTACTAAGCCAGTTTTTGATCCACAAGAGGACCTGTCCTTTTACTCCATGACTCTCAAGTTTTCTAAGGATCCTTTGATGAGGAACTTTATCAAAAGCTTTCTGGAAGTCAAGGTAAACAACATGTATCGGGTCTCCTTTGTCCACATGTTTGTTCACCCCCTCAAAGAAATGTAACAGGTTAGTGAGGCAAGATCTTCCCTTGCAGAACCCATGCTGAGTCTTCCTCAATAACCCGTGTTCATCAATGTGCCTACTCATTCTGTCCTTGATAATGGTTTCTACCAACTTTCCCAGTATTGAAGTCAGACTGACTGGCCTGTAATTTCCCGGATCTCCTCTGGAACCTTTTTTAAAGATGGGGGTGACATTTGCTACCTTCCAGTCCTCAGGAACGGAGGCAGATTTCAATGAAAGATTACAGATTTTTGTTAGAAGATCCACAAGTTCAACTTTGAGTTCTTTCAGAACTCTCGGATGTATGCCATCTGGACCCGGTGACTTATTAGTTTTTAATTTGTCTATCAGTTGTAGGACCTCCTCTTTTGTCACCTCAATCTGACTCAGGTCTTTCAACACCCCTTCCAAAATTAGTGGTTCTGGGGCGGGCAAAAAGTTATCGTCTTCCACAGTGAAGACGGAGGCAAAAAATTCATTTAGCTTCTCAGCCATTTCCCTATCCTCCTTCAGTAATCCTTTTACCCCATGATCATCCAAGGGCCTCACTGCCTCCCTGGCTGGTTTCCTATTTCTAATATATTTGAAGAAAGTTTTATTGTTGGTCTTTATGTTTTTTGCAATATGCTCCTCATAGTCCCTTTTTGCCTGCCTGATCACAGTCTTGCATTTGATATACTTGCTGTCACATTTAGTTTGGCAGCTGTTTTATCTCCTGTTCAATGCTAGATGTATGTGTTCACCACATTCGTTTTATTGTAAGTTCCATTCTTGAAGCAGCCCCATAAAAACCACATCGAAAAAGTTTATACACATACACCAAAATCTGCCATCTGAGGCAGAACACCTCACCTCGCCTCATGGGTTTAGTTTACTCTTTTAAAGGAGTACTCCTGAATATGACATTATCTTGTTGACTCATGGTGTTGAAAAAATGCTGTAACTTTGCTGTGAAGTGCCCTGCTTAAAAACACAGCAATTGCATCCTGTAAAACTGAAGTAGTTGGAAGTGGAACTAAGAGAGAGAGAGAGAGACTGAGGCCGAGACAGATCTCCCTTGTTACTTATTCTGTACTGGAACTCTATTAAGAACTGTGCTGGGATTTCCAGATCGCTGTTAAGAACTGCAGGAATCCTATCATCTTTGGTATCCCTTGCAAAGATGATTCCTTCTGCAGTCCTGTATTCTTTTCTCAGTAGGTTTTCTGTGCTGATATGAAGAGTGATATGTCTGCTGGTGGTGATGAAAAGCTACATCACTGCCGGCTTCCCTCAAGCGGAGGCCTGCCAGTGCCGATCATTGTTACCGAGACTAACTTATCTCAGCTGTCCATGAAATCTGAAATCTTCCTTGGGGTTTTATGCTGTGCTCCAGACTATCAATCCAAAATATGTTGAGCCTTAGATGTTCAAAGTAGACATGGCTAGAATTTTTGACCCGACAAGTAGCACTGGGATTTAACCATGATTTCCAAGACCTGACTGCAGAATAAGACAGCCCAGCTGTGAGAATCATGGGGCCAGTAATAATATATCACATCCTTCTGCAAAGAATGAATAGAAAGACAAGAGACAGGAAACGAGATCTATAAAAGCCTTTGAGAGACCTTATTTGAGAATAATTGTACAACATTGCAATGCTCAGAATTCATAGTTGACATGCACTTTATTTATTTGTGCTGTTTGCAGATTACCTCGGCTCAAGTTTCTGAAGGTAAAACCATATTCAGCTCGCCTGTGTTCCCAGTTTGAAGCCTTAATGGTAGAGGAATTGTGGTAGTGGTTCACAGGTAGACAATCTGGTTTGTGTGTAAGAAGGTCCCATGTTCCATCCCCAGAATTCCAAGTTCCCAAGGGTCATGTTGTACGTGAGGATGAAAGACTTCTGAAGAGCCATTGTCAGAATGAGTAGACAATGATAACTTTGATTGACTGAGTATAATGGCAACTTCATATGTTCAACTGAAAGTGTAGGAAATATTGACTTGAAACTTGGGGGTTTTATGCCCAAGATCTTGTACACTGTGTAGCCAATGCTCATCACATGCTGATCTCTGAGGCGATCAGTATGTGAGCCACATAGTCTGATAGAAGAAATGATGAATGGGGGAGCACTTTTAATCAGAGTAAGTAGCTGTAAGACTGAGCTGCAAGCTGGGCTCAAATCTGACACCTACAAACTCATTGGATGATCATACTCAAGCCTTCTCTACAGTATGGGGTAGGAGACCCCTATTTTACAAGTTTCAGGAAAGGATTACTAAGATATTTGCATGGACAGGGCTTTAAAGACTCTAAAATGCAAAATATTATAGGAACATACCCTTCAAAGGGGAAAAGGCTGTCATGCAATGATAAGAGTACATGATTTGGATGTGGCATATTCCAGGTTCTTTTCCTGGTATCTCCAGTTAAAGGCCTTTCTCGATCTCAGATTAGGGGTGTGCAAGCACCCACCAGTTCTATTTGCCAGTCTTACGCAGCCAGCCAATTTTCCAATAGACTATTTGTATGTTCATTGACCCTTTCATGTCCACTTGGCAAGTTTCGTCACTGGTTTCCTTTCTAAAAGTGCACCACTGTATTTCCAGGTTTTCACACAGTCCAGTTGATTTCTCCTTCTAATCCTTGCTGTGCCAGTGCTCTGCTCAGCAGACAGTTGTTACATCCATCATAAATCACAGAAACTGGTTATAAATAAATGCTATTTTAAAAAAAAATCCCACCATTCACTGTTTCTCTAAGTAGTCCTTAGTGATGTTAGTCTGTTTCCATTGGCAGTGTTTTTTGTACATGCATAGTTTTGAAAACACAATGCAAACCTGTTTGGTAGGCATTCAGTGCTGAATTGAACAAACCCAGTTCACATATGGTTGTCACAATTTAACATGGAAAGTTCGATACTCAAGTATACCAATTGCAAAAATTGTGGCATCGCTATCTAAGACTATCCAAAGAGCTGTTGCCATTGAACAAGATAGACCAATGGTCTGACTCAATATGAAACAAGTTCAGAAGTAGTCTGTAAAACCCTTTGTATGCCCCCTAACTTTCAGATCTTAAATGCATTACATGGGATAAGCTTGCCATTTCTAAAGTGGGGATGGGAGAAACTCTTATGCCCTTTCCCATTTCCCCCTCACTCAGATGAGCAGCAGGGGGGAAATGCAGAGGCCGAGTTTGATAACATGATGATGTAATTTCTAACTGGAAATTACATCAATGCATCACTGGACGCTGTGGCATATGCTTGAAACTATGGTTTTATTGACATCTCCCTTCACTCTGTGTGCAAATGTGGTTGTATGTAACCCGAGTGTTGGAAATAAAGGCAAGTTCAAGGCTTAGAGCCTCCTTTCTTAAAGCCCCCCTCCCGCTTACACACTTGACTTAAGCAAAGTAACTATTTATGACAAGGAAAAGAACAATTTTGTACATGGGGTATGGTAGACTCCACCTCCAACTCCTTTCCCTTCCGAACCAAAGATCCAGTAGTCAGTGTCCCAGAATCACAGTTTTCTTGTTGAAGCTGGTCCAGCCGCAGTCCCTCAGAAGCAGGAAGCAGGCCTCCAGTGGGAAGGAAAATTCTCAGGGTCTCTCGCCTCACCATCCAAGAGAAGAAATCAATTTCAGTTCAAAGACTGATGGTCTGAGAGCAAACTCCTCCACAAACTTATACATCAAATAAAACTGTGTTGGTTTGAAAAGTGTCACTAGACTCAAACTTTGTTCTGCTGCTGCAGACCAACACAGCTACCCACCTGAACTAAAAGTGCATTTGTCTGGATCCCAAACATCCTGTTGCAGTCTCTTAAGGGACTTTTCTCCAATTTAAAAACCATATTTTCCACTCCACCACTTAACTTGGATGTGGAGAAACTGTAAAAATCTGACTCTGGAAAGATTATCAGCTAAATGGGTGGCCTATAGAGGCCTTAACAAAATGGCCTGAAAGATGTGCCACCCCTTTTGTTTAACATGCAGCCTGATGAGGAGTTCTGCTTGAACTGGAAAGTTAGCACAATGTTATGTTTTGTTATTTTAACTGATCTTACAGAAAGTAGAGATTTTTCAGGCTGAGGTAAAAATATAACAAGACTTTGGCAGAATATCTTTAAAATAAACAATAAACCAGGCAGGTTTCAGAGTCCCACTAGACTACTTCACACAGGCTGTCTGTGCCTTCTGGGCACTCAGAATGCTGTTTCTTCAGATGTTTTATCCTAACTTAGGCAGTGCCAAATCATATAAATAACAACCTTCAAGCACTCTTCCACACACACATAGAGAACTCCTGAACCAGAGAGGATTGTGAGGCACACCAAAGGGATCTGTTGAGACTGGGTGAGTGGGCGTCAACGTGGCAGATGAGGTTCAATGTGGCCAAGTGCAAAGTAATGCACATTGGGGCCAAGAATCCCAGCTACAAATACAAGTTGATGGGGTGTGAACTGGCAGAGACTGTCCAAGAGAGAGATCTTGGGGTCGTGGTAGATAACTCACTGAAAATATCAAGACAGTGTGCGATTGCAATAAAAAAGGCCAACGCCATGCAAGGAATTATTAGGAAGGGAATTGAAAACAAATCAACCAGTATCATAATGCCCCTGTATAAATCGATGCTGCGGTCTCATTTGGAGTACTGTGTGCAATACTGGTCACCGCACCTCAAAAAGGATATTATAGCATTGGAAAAAGTGCAGAAAAGGGTAACTTGAATGATTAAAGGTTTGGAACACTTTCCCTATGAAGAAAGGTTAAAACGCTTGGGGCTCTTTAGCTTGGAAGACGTCAACTGCAGGGCGACATGATAGAGGTTTACAAGATAATTCATGGGATGGAGAAAGTAGAGAAAGAAGTCCTTTTCTCCCTTTCTCACAATACAAGAACTCGTGGGCATTCAATGAAATTGCTGAGCAGTCAGGTTAAAATGGATAAAAGGAAGTACTTCTTCACCCAAAGGGTTATTAACATGTGGAATTCACTGCCACAGGAGGTGGTGGCAGCTACAAGCATAGGCAGCTTCAAGAGGGGGTTAGGTAAAAATATGGAGCAGAGGTCCATCAGTTGCTATTAGCCACAGTGTGTGTGTGTATAATTTTTTTGGCCACTGTGTGACACAGAGTGTTGGACTGGATGGGCCATTGGCCTGATCCAACATGGCTTCTCTTATGTTCTTATGATTTACAGTACTCTCAAGAAACATTATTCAGGAGTGTCAAACTCATTTGTTAGGAGTGCCGAATCTGACACAGATGGGACTTTGTGGGGAGGAGCCATGCATGTCCTAAAATGTAATGCCAGATAGCAGAGATATAGACTTTATAGAGGACATAGGCCAACACAATTAAATATATCAATTTTTAACTTAAAATTCAAACATGCTTAAAATTCTTTCAATATTTTGTTTAAAACAGAAAGGGGGGATAGAGGGATTTTGCAATGCAATTTTAAAAATAAAACATCAATAAAAAGCACAAAGATTACAGCAGAAACTTTAATAAATAAAATGCTCTCAGTCTGGGAAAACATGAAATGGCAAGGCATTGCAAGCTTCTCCTCCCCCCACCCCCATCTACTCTGATTAGCAATGGCTCTCCAGTGTCATGTCCCTCCGGCTGTGGGTTCCCAAGTTAGATTACTCACTAGGCACTAGTTTTTACTCCACTGAGAAGAGACAAAGCTGGCTCAAGGCATCAATGGTTGGTTTGCAAGGACACAACTCCAGGAAGCTTCAGCTGGCCACAGGAACACTGGGAAGTTACTCTCCATTGAAACACATAGATAAAGTTGCAAGGAAAACATGGAGTGGATTTTCTGTTTACTTGTCTATCACCAGAGCCAGAATGTTTTCAGTAATAGCCTCCACTTTGTGGAATGCTCTCCCCGAAAACATCAGGGCCCTGCAGGACCTGCCACAGTTCCACAGGGCCAGTAAGGCCAAATTATTCAAACTCTCCTTCAATGGTTAAGGGGGAGGTGGCTATTACCTTACAGCACCGACAATCTCACTGAACTAGCATAATGGAAATTAGAAACTTGCCATCTTGGACTTATTAGAACATCTTAGAATATTTTTTAAAAAATTCTTTGTTTTTTTAAACTGTTTTTAACTGCTGTTAGCCATCCTGAGCCCATCAGGGGAGGGCGGGATATAAATCTGATAAATAAATAAAATACTTCTGCTCTGCCCAGAAGCCAGCATGGAAGTTCCATTTCTTTGCAGCTTTGTTTTGTGCTTTAGCCTCTGCAAAGGGAAAGCAGAAGGAGCTGGGAATGTTGTTGCAGCTTTTGGAGCTTCACCAGGTAAGGAGGGGGGAGGGGGAAAAGACAGCCCCTGGGGCCTGATTGAAGCCCTGGGCAGGTCGCTTTGGCCTGCGGGCTGCATGTTTGACACCCCTGCTTTACAGCTTTGTTTCTGTGGTCTTAATGCCAAATCTGTTGGAAAATAGTTCATTGTTTTACCACATTATTTTTTAAAAAGTTATGATTCTATTGTGATAATGTTTCATTTAAATATTTTTATGTATAGTTTTTGACCCCACCGCTTGCCAGTATTCTCACTGTGATGTTTTTTGTAAGCACTTCCAGTCCATTTTTTGGTATGATAAAATAGAAATATAATAAACTATACCACGCCCAAAGCTTAGCCCTCTTTTTGAAACTGAATCTTATTAGTTTCAGTGGAACTGCCGAATAAGAACACTTATGATGGTTTCAGCTTCTGCTGTAAGAGGTTCCACTGTAAAATGTTGTGCATATTTGTAAATAAATTTATTTTTAAAATTAAAAAAGGTAAATTGCCACCCATATCCCAAGCATTTGTGATCTTAAAAACATAGAGTAGTTCATGTATCTTTCCCCTGATCCACAAGACACAGAGGAGAGGAAAGAATTAGAATTCTTCTAGCAGGGTCTCAGTTAATTACTCTCAGCATCCACAATTAAGGGCACATTTTACACATCAGTCTCCAATGCTGATATATTTATTTGCTTCACTATGTTTTCCCCTGGAATTAAATCCAAACATGAGGTGACCATATAAACCAAGCTTATTATTCCTGTCTGGTTGTTGCATTTGTTAAACATCTTCATTATATTGTACGCTAATTTGCTTCTTTAGGGGGAGGTGTTTGTGAGTTTCCTGCATTGTGCAGGGGGTTGGACAAGATGACCCTAGAGGTCCCTTCCAACTCTATGATTCTTTGATTTTCACCCTCTACCTGGTAGCTTCCATTTTACTGTATCTGAAGAAGTTAGTGTGTGCACAAAAAAGCTTATGCCTGCCAGAATTCCTCCATTCCTAAGAAATACTTAGACTTTTTTTTTAGTTGTAGTCTGTCTGATAGATAAATAATACAATCTGCTATTATCAGGGGAGGAAATAAACTATATTGCTGTTACATGTGTTACATGTGTTTGATTTTAAAATAAAATAATAATAATAAAAAGCTTATACCTTGAATAAAACATTGTTGGTCTTAAAGGTGCCACTGAACTTGAATTTGTTCAGTTGCTTCAGACCAACACGGCTGCCCATCTGGATCTGTGATCCAGATCCAGTAATGCACAGACCCAGCTGTGTTTGCTTTACCTGTGTGAATCTACACGCTGATCAAGATTTTATTTATTTAAAACGTTTTTACCCTGCCTGCCTTTCCATCCAATTAGGCTCCTCAGGGTGGCAAGACATGAAAAATAATCTTTCATACACAATATAAACAGCAGTTCGTCCCGACCACCCGGGAAAGTCCCGCTCCTGCCTCCAAATTCCCGCCTCCCGGGCTGGCTATCCCGGGACCATTAGAAGTCCCGGTTTAGCCAGCGAGAGGAGCCGGCGGGCCGCGCGGGCGGGGAAGGCGGCGCGGCGGCCCGCCGAAGCAGCCTGTCACTAATAACACAGGTCGAGATGCAGGACAGGAACCCGGAAGTGACCGACCGGCTGCTTCAGCGGGCCGCCGCGCCAGCCCCCTGGGTCCCACAATGATGCGACCGATGGCACAGGGACGGGCTCGAAACACTCTATAACCCCTCAAAAGAACAGCAGTCTAGCTCGCTTCCCCCGAGCCCTGCCGCCATAAGCCTCAAGGGGGCTCATTTTGCGGCATCTCCCGGCAGGAGGGTGGCACCCGCACAGGACACATATCTTCTCACTTTGAAAAAAGTAAAAAAAGAGTTTTATTTAACTTTATTTCCCCCTTTCCCTCTCTATAAATAATCTTGGTGTTTCCGGCGGTGTTATTTGGGGGATTTTTGGGGACGTCACAGGAAGTGCTGTGAAGTCACTTCCTGTTTCCGGCAGTGGCATTGGGGGGAAATGATGTTATTTGGGGGAAATGATGCCACAGGAAGTGATGTCATTTCCTGCTTCCGGCAGGTGGCGCGGGGGAAATGATGTCACAGGAAGTAATGTCACTTCCTGTTTCTGGCAGTGGCATGCCGTCACCGGAAGTGCCGTCGCCGGAAGTGACGTCACTTCCTGTTTCCGGCGGCGCGCGCGCTGCACGCACGCGCACACACATCATTCCCCCCCTCAAGGTGTCCCTGGCTGGCCTGCAGATATTATGGCCACCCTAGTTGAGACATAAACAGGAAGGAGGGCCAGTGAGGGGACAGCAAACAAACAAAAAGTATTCACCCCCTGGCAGAAGACAATGACTGAGAGTGATAAATTCCCTTGGGTGGAATCTTATGTAGATGTTATGGGGACATGCTGCACAGTGGCAAGATCTTTTTTTCTCCCAAGGAAGAGTTGCAGCTGCCTCCGAAGAAGGTCAGGGCTTTCATCTCTTATCTGATGAACACAGGAGCAAGAGCTGGTTCCTTTGTCTCTGAACCGACTGCCGCAGTTCTTGTAATCAGGGCTGTGCTTACAGTTCCCAGTAAATGGTACCAGATAGCACTTTTTTCCATAAAGAAGCTGGCTGCACTTTAATCTTGAAAAGACTGCTACTGGTACTTTAAATACTTCAAAACTTGTTGGAACTTATCTAATGGATATGAGACTTTGGAACTATGTGAATGAATATGAGTAGGATATGACCTTTGCAGACTTTTAATATATTTTGGAATGAAATATTGACATATTAATATTGGTTATAAACATTTATTGCAATTGTACATCATAATGGTTGTTAGTTATTAATTCACAGTGTTTCTTCAGTTCTAACCTCCCAGTGGTACTTGGAGATCTCTTGCTATTACATTTGATCTTCAGATGACCAAAATCAGTTCCTGTGGAGAAAATGGCTGCTTTGGAGAATGGACTCTATGGAATTATACCCTGCTGAGGTCCCACTCATCCCCAAACCCTGCCCTCCCCAGGCTCCACCCACAAATCTCCAGGTACTTCCCAAGCCAGCGTCTGCCAACCCTAGTGCCAGAGCTGGTCTAAATAGATACTGGAACAGGTAAATAGTGTCTATTTATTCACAGTCCCCAATCCAATAGAGAATAAGTGCATGTGGATAGATATTTCCCAGCTGGAGCTAAGAAAGAGAATCAAACAAGAAATTACTCGTTTTTCCAATAGTAGGACTATAGAGACCCACAGAAGAAGAGGAGGAGGAGATTGGATTTATACCCCACCCTTCACTCAGAGTCTCAGAGCTGCTTGCAATCTCCTTCCCTTCCACTCCATACAACAGACACCCTGTGACGTGTATGGGGCTGAGGGAGCTTTTTCGAGAACTGCTCTTGAGATAAAGCTCTGAGAGAACTGTGACTGACCCAAGGTCACCCAGCAGCTGCATGTGGAGGAGTGGGGAATCAAACCCAGTTCTCTAGATTAGAATCCACCACTCTTAACCACTACAACAAACGAAAGATAGAAGAGAGGGGAACAACTGTGTATGTCAACCTGCATGTCATGAAGGAGGACTGGAATAAAGTTATAATGGAATAGATCAGGAGTGGCCAAACTTGCTTAACATAAGAGCCACATAGAATAAATGTCAGATGTTTGAGAGCCACAAGTCATGAAAGAAGAATGGGAGAGAAAAAGGAAGGAAGGAAAGCAAATAGATGGAGGAGGGAGGGAGAGGTGGAAAGAAAGCAACTTTGACGTTTAATGCATTCTCCAAGCCACCAACTGGCTTGGCTTGGAGAAATGATTTAAAGAGAGAAATGTCTTTTCCAAGTTGGCTGACAGGGCGGTGGGGGCTATGAGAGTCACACAATATGTGTGAAAGAGCCACATGTGGCTCCCGAGCCACAGTTTGGCCACCCATGGAATAGATCATACCGTATAGACATGCTAATTTTGCATCCTTTTCCTGATTTCCATAGTTGTAGGTAAAGACTAATGTCGTAATTCCTCTATATATACTTTTGTGTTGAAGAATTAAGGAAATTGTAATTATTTGTTTGGCTTAGTGGAGTATTACAGGTGAGAGCAGCCATTTCACTATGACTCTATTGCAAAAAAGAGCCAGCTCAGCTCTGACAACTGCTAACAAAAATAGCATCTCCCCAACAGGAAGTAATTTCACTGTTGACTGCATCGCAATGCACACAACTGATGCAGTTCTAGGGTCAGTGAAGCAGTGGCAAAGGAGAGAGACCTGGATAAATTACATGTGGCCTTAGCAGATTTTACTGCTGTGTGGTGCACATGCCATCATGGGGCTGCTCTCCTGTTCCAGGATCTTGCATGTTGCTGCATCACATGCTTACATCTTCTGTGGAATATTCATAAGTCTGGTTCCAAGATCCAACCAATTTGCTTCTCCAACCTTAGTTTTCTGAAGGCAGTCTGTACTCTTTACAACAATATATATCTTCTTTAACAAGTCTGTCTTGTAGATAAGTTGGTCCCCCCCCCCCTTCTTCATAAAAGTGGGGTTGAGTTCTCTGCAGGGCTTTTTTTTTTTTTTAAAGAGATGCCGGAACTCTCAAGAGGGAAATGAAGGAGAATCACACGGGATTCTTTGAAACAATATTATTTTCATGTGCTACAGACTTATCTCTACTTTAAAACAATTTCCAAACTTTAGACACATTACCAACTTCCTCAGTTCTTTTTCAGGCCTTGCTTTTGGTGCCTAACACTGAATGATGATCTTGAAGCAACCATGTTTAAACATAGTTTGTTGGATCAACCCCCGGTGCCCCTCAGGAACTTTTAGATCTTTTTAAAAAATTGTTTCCACATAGAGGCTCCGGAACTCCATTCCAGTGCACTCCCCCAGGAAAAAAGCCCTGGTTCTTTGTATCCCAAATTTGAATTCAAGACAAGGACTAGGTCCCTGATATTTCCTATAATCTCAGGGCTCTGAGTATTCTTGCTTGCCATTGCCACACAAGCCCACACAAGCCCTTTACAGTTGTTGCAATAGCACATACTGGGATAGGGCCGGATCTACATATTTTTGAGGGGGGGGGGCAAAACCAAACAATGGCTCCCCCGTGGGCAATCTGACACAAACGCTCCATTTAAACACCCCATTGGGTGTTTGTATGGGGAGGGGAAGCCTCAGCAGGGCTGCCCCTAGAGCGTTTTGAGCCCTAGCCAAAACTAACTTTGTGAGCCCCTCTGCAGTGCCACAGTAGAGAAGGGGTTTAAAGTTTAAATTCCCTTCTCTAGAGTTGTGCAGCAGTGGTGAAAGGATAGGAACCTAGAATCATAGAATCCTAGAGTTGGAAGGGACTAGGGTTGCCAAGTCCAATTCAAGAAATATCTGGGGACTTTGGGGGTGGAGCCAGGAGACTTTGGGGGTGGAGCCAGGAGACACTGGGTGCGGAGCCAGGAGCAAGGGTGTGACAAGCATAATTGAACTCCAAGGGAGTTCTGGCCATCACATTTAAAGGGACAGCCCACATTTTAGAATGCCTTCCTTCCATAGAAAATAATGAAGGATAGGGGCACCTTCTTTTGGGGCTCATAGAATTGGACCCCCTGGTCCAATATTTTTGAAACTTGGGAGGTATTTTGGGGAGAGGCACTAGATGCTATACTGAAAATTTGGCACATCTACCTCAAAAAACAGCCCCCCCAGAACCCCTGACACCCGTGGATCAATTCCCCATCATTCCCTATGGGAATCGTTCCTGGAGGTGCATAATGGCTATGGGGGTGGAGCTTCCCCCGCTGGCCAGCTGGCTGGGGGAGGAGGGAAGCCTGTAAAACCAGGGGATCCCCCGCTGGGACCTGGGGATTGGGAAGCCTAGAAGGGACCTCCAGGGTCATCTAGTCCAACTCCCTGCACAATGCAGGAAACTCAGAATTATCTCCCCTAAATTCACAGGAACTTCACCTGAAAAGTAAGTGAAAAACCCAGGTTGGTTTTCCCTTCTCAACATGGCATGCATTTCTTTCCAGGGATCTGACGGCTGTTTGCATTTCTTTAAGTGCATAAACTGTTTGGGATCTGCAGCAAAGAAGGCCACAGTCCTTCTAGAAGTGATGTCATCACATTGGCTCTGGTTTCTGGGCAAAACTCTTTGCCTTCAGCTGGCCAGTAGTAGATCAGAAAACGTAGATAAAAAAAGTAGATACACACACATATACAGGATTTTGATATATTCTGTGAAATATATAAAGTAATTTCATAATGAATGGACTGAGATCGTAATTGGTAGTATTTTCAGTGAATGGACTGAGATTGTACACTCTAACAATTTCTGTAACTTTTTGTTTTATTGTATTTGTTATCTGGGGTTATGATACTGTCAGTATAATTCCAGTGCCTCTGTTCACAGAGCAGGTGGACCACACATGTCAGGAGGATCATGGGTAGAGCATACTCCCAGTACACATGATTGGTAGGCTCCTAGTATGCCTTATGGTAACAACTGAAAAGGGGCAAAGAGTAACATAGCTTTCAGATTGATAAACTGGTTCTTGTCAAGAAGCATCTGAGAAATCATCCATAATCTAATTCAGATTGTGTGAGAGCTGGAATTTTTCCCCTCAGCAGTCTTTCTTGAAGCTTCTTGAAAATTCCTCTGAAATTTCTTCAAAACCAAATGTCCTTGGAACATTTTTCCCACTGACCTCAGCATTATCTCTCATCTTCCTTTTGGTAGACCATTGGTGTATGATTATGCCTCATGACTTGCATGCTTTACTGTGCTGAAATGCTCCCCCTCCCACATTTCAATGCTCTGTTCACAAACTGAGTTGGACCTACTAGGCAAGATATTCTACTATGGGAATACATGATAACACTGGGATTCAAAGGTCACCTAGATCACAGTTCAACTGTCCATGTAGGGCCTATTCTAAAAACAACGGAAGTCTCCAGGAGCCTTTTGCAGATTTCAACAGTTATGGAAATGCTAAGCTCTCTTATCTTTATAACTGCTACTTTGCAATGGCATTCACATTCACCCCTTATCTACAGAAACATGGTACACTGGCTGAGAGATAACAGCTGTAAGAACACAAGCGTGTAGCAATTAAGCATGGACTCTACACTATTATACCTACCACCCTGCGGTTTCTGAACCATGGGATAAAGTGCCCAGGATACAATGCTTTGGGTTGTGTTTAGGAATGCTACTGAATCAACTGTTTTGATTTTTAAAAACTGCAGTTTCTGACATGGGTTTTGTCCTTTCTCCTGGTTCTATGCCAATTGTTTTTGCCTCAGTAGTTTTAAAATGGTGTAATATGGCAACTGATATAAAATAACCAGACAGGAGCACAAGGCAATGAAAATGGTCAATGGTTTATGACAACCAACGAAAAGGGAGCCTGCTCATACCGCTTCAGTTGTGCTTTGCTATGATGTGTGTTAATGTGTACAGTGCTATTCTCCCGATTTTTTTTTTTTGCAAGGTAGCCGTAACACTGCTGTTGTGCCATAATTATTGTAAAATGCTTGTTGACATATATAAATGACAAATGTTTCTTTTACAAGTGTATGTAAATAAGGAAGCACGGAGAATAGGTCTATGTGATCTCCTGCTTTTAAAAGCTGTATTGTGACTGGCACGTTTAGCAGCAACTGCATAATGCTTCTTTGACGTATCTTGCTCCCTACAAGGATTAGTTTTAAAAGGCAAAGTGTAACTATGCCAAAAAGACAGACTTACACTAGCATATCTCCTAACCTTTGAGGAGATCAGCATGACCTTAACGGATGGAAATTACGTCTGACTGCCATTAAACAGACTTCTATAAAAAACGGTTTGTTTGATAAGGGCAAAGTACAAGGAAATGTTTGATTCCATAAGCACAAAAGCGATCTAAAACATGAACAGAAATGTTAGAAAAGTCAAATAGCTGAAAACTGTAACATTGTGGGAAGTAAAGGAGAGAAAAATTATCTAGAGAACTAATCGGACTTGTAACCAGTCAATGTTGATCTAGTAAATTGATTCCAAATTTTGGAGGCAGAACCTACATAATTTTAAGGGACAGGTTGTTAAATGTTGGATCAATGCAGCCCAAGGAGAGAAAGGTCACTTCTTGGTCAATAGTACAAAAAGGGAGATCTGAAAGTAACTTTCTGTACTAAAAAGCTGTGAAACGGCTGGTATAATCCCTGAGATGTATTGTCTGTTGTCACTGGAAAGTCATTTTATGTATTCCATCTCTCTTCCATCCTCCCCTCCCCTCCCCTTTCCACGCAGAGCCACAATCGAAGCTGTTTTAGTTTGATCATTACCGAATTTACTGTGCCACCCAAGTTCAGACACTTTGACTGATTCCCCACTAGCTTTGCCTGGGTCCCACACTCCTCTTCTCCATGGGACTTCTGTCCAATTTCACACAAGCTGCCCCAGGGCTGCAACTCACTCTGCCTTTTTCGCACAACAAGCAAGATCCTCTAAAAACCAGTTTCTGCTTGCCACGCAAAAGAGGCAGGATGAGTTGCAGCCCTGGGGCAGCTTGTGCAAAATCAGATGGAAGCCCCATGGAGAAAAGGAACATGAGACTCTTCCTGACATCTCAACTGCAGGGACAGAGGAAAAGTTGCCTCATCACAGCTTTATTAAGATCACGTAGACCCAGGCAAATTCATAGTGATCCATTGCTCTTGTGTGCGATCACTAGGTTGCTGACCGAAGAAGTGGACTTTGTTACATTAGTGATGACACCCTGAGCTTCCAGTTGTGGATCTGTGGCCTTTAATAAATACGGAGTAGGGGATCTTCCTATACCAGGAACCGTTACAAGTCTGTGGATACATTTGGAATTCTGACACAGGGTGTTGGGTGCAACCATTTTGAGGTTACACAGAACTCTAATAGTAATATCTCAGGCAGAATCTCTGTTTAACAGGATGCCTTTTAAAATGAACACACACAGTAATGCAGTGAAGATCATTGCAATGTGGTAGCCGCTGTTGCTGAAGCAACGTTAAAAAAAATCTTCACAGCCAATCAGAAGCCTGCTAGGCAAAACCCCCACCTGGTCCTGCCCACTTTCAAAAAACACTTTGCAGGTGCCAGCAAATGTTTTAGTGACTGTACTGGGGACCCCTGTCCTACATCCATGGACAACTGGAGGTATTGCTATGTTCAGATAAATATGGTGTGCCAGGCAATTGACCAGATCCTTCAAAAACATCTGTGCCGTGCTTGAAAACTGCTTCTCTAAGTGAAGGTTCTATGTAAGGTGCCACATGGACCCACTGAAGTAAATCTAGAATAATGCATACATCTCTTCCAAGTAATGGAAGACCATCATTTCTAGTTTGTTTTCAATTCAGCTTCTTTAGGGCTTGCTTTGCAGCATGCTGGAACTGCCCCCTTTGATTGTGCAGGAACCTCAAAAGAAACTAGGATGTAACCTGCACCTGAATATAGTGCACTTGACCCTTCACGATCTGGCTTACTGCAGCTGGGGTGGTGTTTGGTTCTGTTCCACTGCCCAGTTTCAAAGGGCCTGCTACTGCAACTATGTTGTGCCCTGCATTCAAATGATCATCATTCCTAGAAAGCTGTAAACTGGACACAAAACTCATAAATAGCATGGCTAGGCCTTCCTTTCTTCTAGCTTTGCAGTGTTTTCCTTCAACCTACATACTTCCCTAAATGATTGGTTTTTCTGGAGCATTTATAAGAAAGTGCTCCAAAGGCCAGACTCTACCTCGGGGTGTGTGCAGTTCCATAGTTATTGCAAATCTTATTTGTGTTTGCTTGAGTCAGTTGATTGCAGTGGCAATTTTGCTGGGAGTTTGTATTCCCTGTGTGGGGAGGTGAGGTAGTTTTGCCTTTGCTGAACTGCATGCACAATTGGTTCTGTAGATTTAGCTAAGGTTGGCAACCTCTAGGTAGTGGCTGGAGATCTCCTGAGGCTACAGCTAATCTCTAGGCAATAGAGATGAGTTCACCTGGAGAAAATGGCCACTTTCGAAGGTGGACTTTATGGCATTGAAGTCCTCTCTCCAAACCTCACCCACCATAGGCTCCACCTCTAAAATCTACAGGTATTTCCCAACCCAGAGCTGGCAACCTTAGTTCTAGTCCAGGCACTGAATAAAGCTTTCATTTGGCAATTATCCATAGCCTTTTCAAGGGTGCGTCTTTGTTCCTTAACATATGGTTTTGAGATGGACCAAATTCACAATGCTGAGCTCCCCCACCCCTTCACTCAGTGACAAACTCATCTATTTCAGCAGCCTCATTATATTGTAATTGCCAGAACTGGTATTTCTCAAATGCAGGATTTTTCCTGAGTTTACAGTAAGATTTGAAGGCTGTTAAAAACCTCTGCTAAAGTTTTATTGTCAAGGTCTGCAAACACCCTTTGCATATTATTATAAACCTCAAGGGCTTTTCCTCCTTTGCAGTGAAGCAAGACTGCAATTTTATAATCCTCAGACTCTTAATCAGCTTTCTGACTGCTAGGTACGGTTTTAATTTCTGTTCCCAATGTCTCCAGTTCTCCCTTAAATTCCCAACAAAGGATAAATCTGAAGGAGGCTGGAAACGCTGCATTAATGAATAAGGGGTATAACCTGGAATCTTTTTATATAGTGCTGGACACCCAAGAAGTAACAGGACCACTTCTGACACCAAATGATGCCCCTGATGCTTGCCGATTAGCAATAGGGCACTCACTCATCTTCCTGCTCTTAGGTTCATACAGCAGAGATGAGTGTATTCAAAACAACATCAGTTTATTAACAAGAAGATGCAGGGATGGGAACAACTGGTTTCAGGACAAGGGAGCTTAGGAAATATATTTCTAACTAAAAAAACAAAACTAAGGATAAAGGACTACATCCCATGGGACAAAACCAATACACACAAATTTCAAAATGGGGAACTGATTGTAGCATTGTAATGTGCACAGTAAATACATCACAATTGTAGCACCCGCATTTGTACACTGAAGCAAACTGGTTAATTTGAACAAAGCAGGAGTCAAGTTTCACCTTTAAGACCAACCAAGTTTTATTTAGAATGTAAGCTTTCGTGTGCTCTCTAAGCACACTTCATCAGACAAGGGGATCTAGTATTGTGTCTGGAATACATGCAGTATAATGCAGTATAATAGGATGAAGACATCCTGTTATAAAGTGGGCTCTGTCAGCTCTTTGTCAACAAGAACATTCAGAAGTAAATCACAAACAAACAGGCAGTAATGGGTAGCTATATACAGTTGGAGCAAGGGAAACCATGCCCTTGCAAGCAGGCACTCACCAATCCTGTTTGCTCTCCAGGATTCTTCACTTGCATTTCCTTGTGAAATGCCTTGTGTCCTGATTGGCTGATTCTAGGAGAATGCTCAATCAGAATGTAGGCATCAGGATCCTGGCCTTCAATGAATGCCTCCCTCAAGCCCAGCTACAAGCTCAGTACATAACACATCCTAACCCCAGAAGTCTTAAATCTCACCTCCATGAAGGAACAGAAGAGATAGGAAAAGGTTAAGCATTAACTGAAAGAATGGTGGGGGGGTTTTACACCACAAAAAATTGGTTTGCTTGTGATGGGAGTAAGGAATGTGGCTGGAGGAAAGGGAATGAAAAGAATTAAGCTTAAAGCATCACATTGCCTTTGTAAAACAGAAATTGAAACTAACAAATGTTTAAAAATCCTGTTGGGGTAAAGCATATTTTTGTTTATGTTACAATTCACCCATCCTTTCACCATGGCTTCCCAAAACACTGTGATGTACCCTAAACTGAGATATGAGCTTTGCTTTAACCAGGCCAATAAACAGAGTTTGAATCTGGGTCTCACCAATTCAGAGTATTTATTTTATTTATTTATAATTCAGGTTTGTATACTGCCCTTCCCCTGGATTCACAGAGCTGAGCCTAAAAAATTCTTGGAAATATTGTCTGGAGAAGTTTCATTTGAGTAGCATTTCCAAATTGGCTCCATTGCAGCACTTTACAGCTGTGGTCTGTGAAATAAATGGCAAGAGTCAGTGTGCTGAAAATTCAACACGTTCCCTGAGCAACAAAGGGACGGAAGACAAATGTTACAGTATTACTGACAACACCAGTAATGCTTGTGTAAGCATTTGCTTCATAAAATACAAAATGTAACATTAAAATAAAGAAAATCTCTGAAGCAGGATTCTTCAGCCTTCAGCCTTGCTCCACAGAGCTCTGTTTGTGCTTCTTTTCTCCAGCCACACTGCAATAAAATGCCTTATACATTGTGATGCTTTCTGTTCTTGATGTACACTGAAATTCTTTTCCCCTTTGAAGGTTTCTTCCTTCTGCAATTAATTATTAGTAATATTGTGGAAATTTAGCCCCTTTACTGTCCTCCAGTCTGCTTTTTATGGCCAAAACACATTATAATGCTAAGACATCTGTGACTGGGTCTTCCCAGGGTTTGTAAAATGCTAATAAGCTGTCATGTTGGATCCTAAAGTCAGGTCAGGGTCACAGAATGGTGGTGGCAGAGCAAAGAGAATTTTCGCTTTTGTAAACTCCCCTGGGTACTTCAGTAGAATGCTGAGGCATGAACATAAGGACTGCAGAACATTCTAGGTTATCTATTGTTTTGGGGCATGGTTTGAAGTGTCATGGGGCTAAAAAAAAAAAACCCTATTAAATGAAGAGTGAATTTGGAGCTTACAGTCTTGGAGACTGTGAGGAATTGGGAAGGAGGGAAATTTGGAAACATCAGTTTGTGACATCACTTCTAGGGGACTCTCTAGGAATTTCCCCTAACTCCTATGGTACAGGCATGAGGAAATTCCTAGAACAGGGGTGGCCAAACTATGGCTCGGGAGAGCCACATGTGGCTCTTTCACACATGTTGTGTGGCTCTTGAAGTCCCCACCACCTCATCAGTTAGACGGAAAAAGACATTTATGTCTTCTCTAAGCCAAGCCAGCCAGTGGCTTGGAGAATGCATTCAAAGTTAAAGTTGCTTTCTTTCCACCTCTCCTTCTTCCATCTATTTTCCTTCCTTCCTTGTGTCTCTCAAACATGCCTCATGTCCTGATTGGCCAATTCTAGGAGAATGGCCAATCAGAATGTAGGCATCAGGATCCTGGCCTTCAATAGACACCTGCCTGAAGCCCAGCCACAAGCTCAGTATATAACACATCCTAACCCCAGAAGTGGTAAATCTCACCTCCATGCAGGAACAGATGAAGCAGGGAAAGGGAGTGCATTAACTGAAAGCGTGGCTCTCAAACATCTCACATTTATTCTATGTGGCTCTTATGTAAGCCAAAATGCCCTCAAAACGAGGTTGGGGAATTGTCAGGTGGGCACCTGGCTTAATTAGGATCTTTTATCTGTGTATACAGGATTCGGCGTCTGGAAATTAATGCTTAAATCTATCAAGGACTCTAATTAAGTAAAACAATTAAAATTTATTCCAGAAAAATATAGGCATACTTACAAGACAATATACTCATGAAACATACATACAGTCCTAGGAAAAATAGAGAGAGAGATAGAGACAACACATGGATAGACAAACAGGGTGATAATTACCGATCGTGGTCTTCAAGGAAGACTCTAATAGTGACGAAAGAGGATGGGGGAAATGGGACCCTCAACTGTTGCCAGAATTGGGGATGGATCTAGACAGCGGAACTGGGGTACTGCTAGATGCACACATGAGTGGAGTTGGGTCAGAGGTTAAATAGACTACCTTGGACCCTCAGGGGATGGGAGGTACAGGGGTGGATGACAGGTGGTCAGCTGGTACATGACCTCAGAAAAGGGGAGGCTCTGCAGTGACCATAAGGGCTGGACTAGTGCAGTAGCCAATAGCCAGTTAATTGGCAACCCCTGATTGGACACTCATAACTAGCCAATGAGTGGACTTGACCTTAGTTACCTGATTGGCTGTCTAGGTAGCAATGGGCCAAGGGGGAGGCTCCAGGATGACTGTTGGGGAAAAGAATGGGGGAAATTACTGGGTGGAGGTGTGCTTGAGTTTACCAAACTTATCTAAAAAGGTGACAATAGATGGCCAAATTGCTACCTAGGTAACACCCGGCTATACAAAGACTTGGCTCTGGCTGAAGATGGTCTTCCTCTTCTGCAGTCTTCTCTTGGCAACAGTCTTTGTCTTGAATTCCGTTAGACAAAGGCTTAGGCGGTCTGGCAGGATCCACGCCTAAGATAAGCTTGATTGCCTTATGCAGAAGTTGAAGCAGCTGTTGGATACATGAGTCTCTTGCTTTGCTGTAATGGAGTCAGGAAAACAAGATGGATTCTGGTGGTGTTAGCCTTTGGTTCATGGAAACAGGCTGGAAACGGTTTGCCTGTACAGTTCATGGTGGCGTGGCTTCTTCCACTGCAATGGCCAAGACTGGGCACGCAAGGAGCAGCTGGAAGCTCGTCTGTAGTTCTGGCTAACACCCATCCAGAGATGTAAAATGTTACTGCAAAGCTGAGGCTTATAGTGTCCACATAAGCCTTAGAAACCGTGGACAAAGTCCACTTCTTAGAGCAGATGTGTGCGAGTCAAAACTCCAGGCACCCTGGCAACCATACTGGTGATCACAATGTCCATGTGTATGAAAAGTAGGGGGCTTTTTCTTACACTTATGTTAAGCAAGCTCTATCCTAGAGCATTACAATGGAAACCATTTTCCAGCCCTTTCCCCCTCCCACTCCTCTATTTCTTGCCATGGTGAGGGTTTACCCAGTGCAGGCTAGGGTTGCCAATCCCCCGGTGGGGGCACAGGATCCCCCTGTTTGGAGACCCTCCCCCCGCTTCAGGGTCGTCAGAAAGCGGGGGAGGGGAGGGAAATGTCTTCTGGGAACTCTGTTATTTCCTATGGAGATTTATTCCCATAGAAAATCATGGAGAAATGATCTGCGGGTATCTGGGGCTCTGGGGGGGCTGTTTTTTGGGGTAGAGGCACCACATTTTCAGTATAGC
The DNA here is from genome assembly GCF_032191835.1 of Heteronotia binoei. Classification (NCBI taxonomy): domain Eukaryota; kingdom Metazoa; phylum Chordata; class Lepidosauria; order Squamata; family Gekkonidae; genus Heteronotia; species Heteronotia binoei. The sequence goes on along the minus strand of NC_083226.1, from coordinate 143,609,959 downwards.
ATCTAGTGCCTCTCCTCAAAATACCCCCCAAGTTTCAAAAAGATTGGACCAGGGGGTCCAATTCTATGAGCCCCAAAAGAAGGTGCCCTATCCTTCATTATTTCCTATGGAAGGAAGACATTAAAAAGGTGTGCCATCCCTTTAAATGTGATGGCCAGAACTCCCTTTGGAGTTCAATTATGCTTGTCACAGCCTTGATCTTGGCTCCACCCCTAATGTCTCCTGGCTCCACCCCCAAAGTCTCCTGGCTCCACCCCCAAAGTCCCCAGATATTTCTTGAATTGGACTTGGCAACCCTAGTGCAGGCAGACAAATGGCATGACTACTTGAGATGGAATCCAAAGGGTTTTGAATTAAATGGTGGGGGGGCTTGATAGCTGACTCCCTGATAGCTGACTGGCTAGAAGAGTGCTGAGCTAATCTTAGACAGGTGTGTCACTGCTATGTAGCCACAACTTAGCCATAAACACAGACTTTTTAATGTCTTTGAGCCTGGCAACCTCTCTCCATGGTCACACAGGTAGTAAACCCTCCCCTTTCTTTGGAAAGCTTTGCATGCTTGAGAACTGAGTTGCTAGCAGGGAACTTGCAGCTGAGATCCAACAAATGTCCCTGTGGAGGACAAATGTGAAATGCATAGGCCATGACATATAGCAACCTCCTGAAATAAGTTGAGGGTTTACCTCATAGTGTATTGTTCTATGTACACTAAGGTTACCAGCTGCCCCTTATTCAAAGAGATTTCAAAGGGAATAGTTTGTATAGCAGCCCTTTCTTGCTTCATGGAACACAGTGGATGTCTTGGGTCTTTAGAGCTCTGAAAGGTCTCTTTTTGGGATGCACTGCCAGTCCATGAAAAGCAGAAAAGAACAAAAATCAAATAAAAAGAATGCTGGGTAACTGCATTCTGTTGGCTTATATGTACTGTCAGGGCTTTTTTTTTTTTTAATTTAGAAAAAGCCCCGCAGGAACTCATTTGCACATTAGGCCACAGCCCCTGACATCACCATTGTTTCACACAGGGCTTTTCTGTAGAAAAAGCCCAGCATGAATGCATTTGCATATTAGGTCACACCCCTTGACATCAAGCCAGCTGGAACTGTGTTCCTGCTAAGAACGCCCCCCCCCCCCCCCCCCTGTACTGTGATTGTTTATGGCTGGAAATTCGCACAGATTCTGGTAACAGGCATGAAAACCTATCTGTTTCTGGTTATTCCCCACCCCCAGTCCCCCCAAAAGAAAGTTTTCTATGCAGCTACAATATGTTTAGAAACATGCAAGCTGTGTCTGTGAATGCCTTCAAGAGTGGCTGCATTGTTCATGGCCTTTCCTTCTACTCATTTTCTGCTGCCCATTTATTACCTGATAATATAAATATACTTTTCTCCTGATACTGTTATGAAGTCCGTGCATTACACTCTTATTCAACACAGAGAGTTTCAAAGTCAGATGTCCACTTTTATAAAGATATTACATTAAAAGCTATAGGAGGCTTATGTGGCTAGAGAGTCTTGAATAACCCGAGGCAAAAGAAGTAAATCTTGAACAAAGGAACGGGCTATATATTCATGGAAAATAGAAAAGAACCAGAAGTCTAGGAAAAGAAACACAAAATAACATGCTACCTAATACTATTGTCCTAGCTTAGGCATTATATAAATTGTATTGTGCTTGTGGCACTGAAGACTTTTGACACTGATTGCCTAAACTGGAATAATGGTGCAGAATGTTATAATAATTCCAGACACACAAGAGAAAACTGTCAATGTTTGCAGTCTGGTTTGCACGGGAAAGCACAAGAGTCCTGAGCAGCATTGTGTGCCAGGTTCAGCAAGGGAACAGATCCAGGAGGTTAAGCAAGTTAAGAGACTGGAGTCAATGAAGTGGGGTGAAGAGACAGGATTGGAACACAGAGGAGCCAAGAAGAAAGCCGAACTGGCCCAAACTGTGCTACAACCTCCCATACAGCCACAAGACAGAAATGGGCAGTGGGCTTTTGCCAGGTAGCAAATAGGCAAGAGAACTTTGAGGGGCTGGGGATGAGGCTCAGTGGGCTAAGATGGGATGGGTTGGCTAGGTGTAGACCCTGTTAGGAGACTGATGCAAAGAGTGACTTTGACTGATGCTGAAGCACTGTATCTTGGCAATACCAAGGGTGTGATGAGGGCCAACAAGACATGCATGCAGAAATGTTAGTCAGGGGGAATTGGCTTACGTTCTTTAATATCATTACAGCCTGTATAACAAGCTGATATTGGATTCAGATTATGGCTACATTGATTTCAATGAGAAACACATTTCTGTCTGTAAATTGTTTTCATCACTAGGGTGCAAAGGGGTGGGCAGCAGATAGCAGGGGAAAAGATCACTCACCTCATTGGCAAGATGATCGCTCTAGATGGAATGCCCTTTTCTGTTCAGGATGTCTGATTCAGCACACTGCTCCAAGATGCCTGTCTCCGGTACATGATCCCTGCTCACAACCTGCTGTATGGGACCATGGTTTCCTCCCTGTATAGAGCTGCCAGGGACAATGTGAAGGCTCAGTCATCCAGCACTCATGGGAGAACTGCACACTTCACATCTGACATTTGGACCTCTTGCTGACTGCACAATGGTAGTAACCTGTGGATGTCCTGGGTAGGGGTGAGTGACCAATGCTAGCCAGAGACTGCTAATGCCAAGCTTTGCTTTATACCAGAGTACTGGAAGAAGTACACATGGTGGCCAACATCTCTGCACCCAGTGAGATGCAGTTAGTAGCATGGATAGGTAATGATTTCTTCATTGGTTACATCAGGGGTGGCCAAACTTACTTAATGTAAGACCCACACAGAAGAGCCAGGTGTAGATAAAGAAGAAATGAGTTGATCCAAAAACAAAAGTTTTTCTCTGTGGCTCCGTGGAACAATGGCTGTGGAGAGGTCAGGTTGATGAAGGGAGAAGAAACAAAACCGTAATTTGACCTAGGAGTACGGTGAATAAGCCAAGCTTCAGTGGGCACGATGATGAGGGACCACCTATCAGAGCCCTCCAGATTGTGTTCCACCAATCTGCAGAGCTCCTAGGCCAGGAAACTCTGTCTTGTGCCCTCTAATGAATGTACAGAATGAACATGTTTTTCCCCAGGTGGGCGATGTTGCCAGCCTCCACTGATCATGTCTGCTGCCCTGGAGAGCTGAACACAAGATCTTCCTCAAAGTCAGCTTGTTGCTCTTCAATTACCCAGCCCTGGATTTTGAGAATGAGTGAGGTGAGTACATGCTTGCACCTCCATCCTTTCAGTCTGTGTCGGAGAGTCAGGGAAAAACGTCCTTCCCAAATCTTAAAACTCAGAAGTAGAAAGAAATAGCAGGGAAGTTATCCACTTTGATTGGTCCTATATAAAATCCACATTCTAAATTGTGTAAAGAAAATAAATAAATACGGTGCCAAAAATGTTGTACTTCCTACTGTCAAACAGCTTTTCCGCATTCTTATTTTACTTGTTAAGTTCTTTTCTTTGGTTTTTTCTCCTCTATTCCAAATGTATTTTTGTCCCTCTAGTGGCCAATTTGACATCAAACAGGTTTATTTCCAGATTATTTCCCTACAGTTAAATCTGCAGGGAGATAAACTGAGAATAAACCTGTTTGATGTCAAATTGGTCACTAGGGGGAGCAAATGTGAAGAAAAAGAAAGCAAACCTGAAGAAATGGAAACTTAACAATGTGTCAAATGAGAATGTGGAAAAGACCAAAAAAGGGGGGGGGAGGAGCCCCAGAAATATCATGGGAACAAAAAGAACAGGAAATAAGTGTGCCACTTAAAACAAGCAGAATCCAAGAAAGCACCTAAAGTGAACCTCATGCATGCTATATTGCTGTTGTGTTTCTTCTTTGCAGGGGTGGAAGGGAACATGAGTGCCAATGATGAAGGGCAGCTGTCTCAAGGTTTGTCCAAGCCCAGTGATGGTACAGGCAGCAGACTGTAGAGGGAGAACTGAGTGTCCCAAACCCCGTCCTTGTTATTTTTGGAGGCCTTCCTTAGGAAGTGACCTTACTCTGTGTGTGTGTGTGTGTGTTCTGCTGGAATTGGCTGCTTTTCTTGATACTGCTTTGCCTGATTGGTTTGGTTTGCATTCTCTGGTTTTGTCTTGGTTATGTTGGGCTTGCCACATTGGCCTGTCATTCTGCTGGGATTCTCTGTTTTCACACTGGTTTTGTTTGCTTGAATTTGCTTGGAACTTGGACAGCCAGCACTAAGCCCCCTGCAAATTTGCTCTCATTTGGTTGGAAGACAGACATTCCAATATCTCCCCCTTACACAATCAATCATAGGGAATAATGGGATGTGAATAATTCTAGAATCACCCCCCTCCCCCCAAAAAAGCACTCATCCCCAACTGCCAAAATGATATCAGGTGACCAAAATACTGGTATTTATTCCCTTTCCCAAATCAGAAAAATACATTTTAGCTTTGCATCCGTACTCCAACCATCACACAACAATGACTGTCTCTGCCTTCTGCACCAGAACTGAGCTATCATGAGTCTGACTAATATCAGCTGAGGCTCCGCAAAGCAAGCCATGCCGCACTGCATCCACAAACATGCATATATATGGGCCTAGAAGGTCACTGCTTCTCACTTCACTTCCAGTCATCAGTCATGCTGTGTGTGAAAGCAAAAGAAAGGGTTCTTTTGTAGACCTTGTCCAATGGGAAAACATCTGAATTCTTTCCCAATGGACATGATATCCCATCTCCAGTTGTGGCAATCTCTGGTACCCCAGAAAAATGGGAGAAATCTCAATACCAAATCCAAGGTAGGGGGGGGAAATCACCCTCCTTTCTATAGTCAGTTGCTGCTGAGGCAGCTGATTATACGCTCCACATCTGAGCCTCTTCCAGGGACTGTGAGGGAAAGTATATAGCAGTATAAGCCCACTTAAAGCCAGTGAATTTACCCAAAGGTAAGCCAAGAGCAGCCCTGTGAACTATTTGAAATGACAACTGAAAGAATCGGTAGTTACAAAGTAGCAGTGGCACTAATCCCCAAACTGTCAACACTTTATTATTTTTTTTCCAAAAGTAAGACTAATTTTTTCCCATGTGAGCCATTAAATTTCATAATCAAGAGAAAGCGATGGTGGCAGCTACCCGTCCATCGGAGGTGACGGAGTACCTGCCTTTCCCCACCGCTGGGAATAATTAGAGTGAAATGAAACTGCAAACATCAATAGCAAAAAGGGGGTGTGGGGAGGGGAGAGGCAAGATGTGAAGAATTCCAGTTAGAAATCCTGAGATTTGTACTTGCTTGTTACTGTGAAATATAGATTTTAATGCCCTAAAGACTTTAAAACCACAGTGCCCATTCTAAAAATGGGGTGTGAAATACAAAATAAACAAAAGCTTGGGTTTTTCAAACAGAGGGTAAGATGAAAGTATATATATATATATATATATATGCTTTCAAGACATATTTGGAAAGCAGGCAGGCTAGAATCTTAAACTGAGTTAATAAGCCTGGGTGTACATTTTAGATACTGCAGAGGCTTATAGGCATAGAGGATAGCCTCTGAGGATGGCAGAGACTGGCTAGCTCATCTGTTGTGGCTGTCTCTTTTTATTTTTTTGGCTGAGCCAGTATTCATTTTGCTGGAGCTGATGGCCTGGAAAGTGGTTTAAAGTCCACAGGAGTCTGAAAGAGAGAGCAAAAAAGTGGGATTCTGTTGGTTTTCTAGCAGCCGAAAGGTAAAGTGACAGCTGGGAAGTTGATGGGGAGTGGGTGGGGAGGGAGGGCAAGGGAAAGCCAACCTTCATGTTGTAGGCATGTGCTTTGGTAAACTTTTCCATATTTGTTAATGAAGGAGGAAGTAGTTTCTATTTAAACAGGTTTAATTTATACTGTTAGGGAACTATTTGCTTGTACTTCACTGAAGCTGTTAGCTATCTTCAAAACAAACACAGGCTAAAGGGCACAGAAACGTAGACTTGATCCCTGATATAGTGCAGCCTCATTTACCAAGATAGCCTGTGGGACATCCAGAACATGCAGATAATCAGAGATTTAATAAACGGGAGTGCTTGCAACACAAGGTTAGATCAGCAAAGAGCTCTACATGTGTGCTGAATTAAGCTAATGAGCAGTTTTGGATGACTGCTGCAGGGACAGGTTGAGTTCTACTGAATGATCAAAATGTCAGCTCAGCTTTCTGTAATATAACCGGGAGAAAAATGCATGTGGCTATTTTATTAAATACACTTCTGCATGTTTCAAAACGCTACAGATCCCCATGACACCTGTTCTCGTGACCACTATGTTACCTCTCTGTTTCTTCCTACTTGAATTGCATTGTGCTTTCCTAAATAATTTGTCACAAATACAAAATAGCCATTGGGCTATCACAGCAAACCTCCCAAATATGAACCAAGATGCAGTGTACAAGATAGCATTTTGTGTTTAAGACCAACAACCCATTTGTTATTAGTATAATCTGCAGCACAGCCAAAAGAGAAGATGTTCTTCACAAAATGACTCTCTCCTAAATATTTTGGGAAGCTGGTTGTCTGGAAATGCTGTTGGACTCAGCACCACAACCTTCCATGGCTGCCATGGGAGACACAGCTCCTTCTGACAGAGACCGTAGAAGCCCCCCAAGTGGCAATTCATGACCCTTACTTGGTACCCCAACTCCAGGCACAGGGGGAGGAGCCAGATGAAGCCCCAACCTAGAGTGGCCCAGAGAAGACAGCAGCCTCCACAGCCTCAGCAGAAGCCAGAGCAGGGCTGGAACAGCCTGCACACAAGCAAGCCAGGGGAAAAGCTAGGGCAGGGCCGGAGATAGGGTTGTTAGCCACCAGGGCAAAACCCAGGAAGGCAAAGAGCTTGTTAAGGTAAGTTCACTCGGCAATTTTGTTTGTCAGAGTTCTCTGCATGCCTGTGCACTGCATGTACCTCTTAGTAGTCTGCTCATGGAATAAAGGTCAAAGTAGAAGAGTCAAGACACATGGAAATCTGGGAATGTATTTCCCTTGCATTTTAATTTACACACAATTGTGAGACGCCTCTATGTTACCTTCAATAGGGGAAAGATAGGGAAGGGGGACTGAGATCACAAAAACAGCATGGGGGAGAAAATTAATGCTTCCTCACTCACACTTAAATTCCAGTGGAATATGGGGCCTTGCAGGGCAGCACAGTGAAGATGTTATGCCTATTCTCCTGCTTAAACACCGTATTTCCTTTTTTGCAGTCAGGCAGCAGATTAGTGACTATTTGCACTGAATATGCAAGGAAATGGCTGCTATGCAGCCACCTTGAACCCTTCAAAAATAGTTGGGGTATAAATGGTGCCAAATAAATATTTGAATAGTGGATGATGTACAATTATCTCGCATGCTAGAAATGCAATGTTTATGGCCCAGGTTGCCATGTTACAGCATTATGACACCCCCAAATTATGTCTGTAACGAATAAATAAATCTAGCTGGCACATTGAAATTCTCAGCAACCGCTGCAGTATTTGAATGTTAATCTCAGCACGTAACAAGAATACACCATTCTTATTGTATCGACAGCAAGCAAATTATTGCAGTCCAGTTAGGGCTACTGAAAGCACATAACTGAATAATGTTGAATATCATTAGAGGTGGTCAGTAAAAAAAGGATGCTTTAAATTTGCCAGGGGAATACTATTTATATCAGTAAATCTTGCTCAAGAATATCTCTGTCTACCTATTATAATATAAACACAACCTTCAAAGAGTCTTACAAGTCAAGGTAAAGCAAGTTGTGATGCAGAAGGAAGCAAGAAAGAGGGAGAAGATGGCAGCCAGTTGCTCAGGGGCCTCTTTGACACACCAAGTTTAAATTGTCTTTGTGAAACTCTGTATAATCGCTGCATCAGAGTGCCTGCCATGAATTCCCACACTTTGTGGGCTGCCTCACCTGCTGATGTGGGTGGCTGGCCATTGGGATAGCTGCTGGTGACCACCTTCCAAATGACAGGCTTTGTGGCCAGGAGCAACCATCACCTCCCATCATCTCTCCCAGCTTGGGCAGCAATTGTGGCTTGTGGTAAGCTGTGGCCAGTGCTTATCTCCAGTACTGGCCCCATACATCAACTTTGTAATGGATGCCCTGGCTCTTGTGGAAACGGGGTGCACAAAACCACAGTTTTCAATTGCTTGTAGGTCAATTGCTTGTAGATCTAGACCAGGAGTGGCCAAATCGTGGCTACGGAGCCACATGTGGCTCTTTCATACATATTGTGTGGCTCTCAAAGCCCCCACTCCCCCATCAGCCAGCTTGGAGAAGACATTTCTCTCTTTAAATCACTTCTCCAAGCCAAGCCAGCCAGCAGCTTGGAGAATGCATTTATAGTTAAAGTAGCTTTCTTTCCATCTCTTGCTCCATCCTCCCATCTATTTTCCTTCCTTCGCTCCCTCCAATATCTGATGTTTATTCTATGTGGCACTTTATGTTTAGCAAGTTTGGCCATCCCGGATCTAGATCCTGCATGCATCATATTTCTCTGAATAGTTGTACTGGCAGATACTATATTTGTGTTCAATATTTCTCATTATGAATGCAATTTCTGGCATTTTTGGAAAAAAAGCAATTGTGGGGGGGGAATCCCAATGGTAATCATTGTGACAATAGTTATTTTTTCTAATAAACAATATAAATATAAAATGAGATAATTTTAGTTTAGCTAGATCATTATTTACTGCTAAGTCAATTCATTTACACTAATGATTGGAAATTTACTGGCAATTATTTTTTTTAATAAATAAAGCATATAAGCAATTAGAAAATAATAACAATCTTACAGAGAGAACTTTTTAAAAAATTAGCTTCAAACTAATTAATGGCTGAAACAACATGGTTTAATTATTTATTTCCTTAGGTTGTGGCCCACCTCTGTCCTGAAGAATTAGGGCAAGTAATGCTCCATTGTTTACAGGAATATGGCAGTCAGCCAGGTCAGGGTGGTTAGTTCTAGGACTGCATGATAGAAAAAAGTTAAACTACATAAGTTGGACTATCTATCTTTTGTTTGTTCATTCATTCTTTTTGACAGAATGTTTACTTATTTGTCACATGCAGGCCTTATGCTCTTTAGAGCAGAGCACCATAAGAGATGGGATACTCCCTCTGCAAAGTTTGCTTGGTGTTTGGAATGTAAGTGTATGGATATTCCCTGTGACATAATTAGTGATGAGCAATACACATACCTAAAGCAACACAGCCTTAATCTGATTTATAAGATTCTGGGCAGCAGTTACAAGTAAAAAGTTATTCTGTGATGGCTATGAACTTTCCACAGATGACTCACTAGGAAGGGCCTCCTTCCATCTCCTTGTTTTGGTTAATTTCCAACATGATGAGTCAGATCTGGGAAAAGTAATCTTAGGTGCTTCAAGTAAGCATTCCCCTTTGGAAGAACAGACATGAATCTCCCTCCCTGAGACAGGAGGTGCCTCAGCTGATTTTGGACATTGTTTGCCACCACTCTGTGCTTTCTCTCTCACTTTAGTTCTGGATTCATGATGTGTCCTGAAGCTGCCATGCCCTAGCATTTATACCCCCGCATTACTTGCAGGCATAATCTGCTTACTTAACCAATGACTGTTCTCTGCACAGTGTCTCTTATGTGAGTTTGTTGAATTCATGGTTTACGTTTATAATTGCATAAAGCATCTTACACTTGTCTAAAAAAATTAGCTTGGATCCTATGAACAAAGCTTGGATCCTATGAATCTTCCCATATTTCTCCATCCTTCACCAATCCCCCTTTTGTGGCTCCCCAAAAGCTGATGCTTTGGGGTGCAGGGAATGGTTCTGGACAAAAAGCCACACAAAAGGTATGGGGAGGTAAAGTGAGGAGGCAAATCAGGTGAAACTGTCCCCTTCCATCTCATGCTGGTGTGCTACTTGGCTCTGCCTGGCAGAGTCTGCCAACCTCCCATTGGTAGTAGAAGAGGAATTCACAAACATTTCCTCTCCTTACTTCACCCCACTGGGCTATATAAAATTTTCCCATGAAAGTCCACTCAGAATCAGCAGGCCCATAGCTACCGGAAGCCCTTCCCTCTGTAAGGCCCCTCCATTGGAGGGCCTCCAGGACTGGTAGAAAAGGGAGGGAGGGAGAGAGAGACAGAGAGAACATGAGAGTAGGCTTCCCAATCCCCAGGTCCTAGGGGGGGGATCCCCTGTTTTTACAGGCTTCCCCCCACCCCCAGCCAGCTGGCCGGCAGGAGAAGCCCCACCCCCACAGTCACCATGTACCTCTAGAGCCCCCACAGGTTTAGAAACCTACAAACAGGTTTGTTTTTAAAATGTGTGCCTTTAAAGCTGAGCAGGAAGCAGGAAACAGGAAGCGCTTCATGGGAAAGGGTCAGTAACAGTTTCGTCAGAGAACAGCCCCTCCCTTTGTTTTGCTTTCCTTTTCAGAGCAAGTAAAATTGTGCAGGAACCAGACCCAATAAGTGTTTGTGTGTGAGAGAGAGGAAGGGGGCAGGGGATTCCCTGGTTTGGAGGCCCTCCCCCTGCTTTAGAAAGGGGGGAGGGAAATGTCTACTGGGCACTCTATTATTCCCTATGGAGAACGATTCCCATAGGAAATAATGGGGAATTGATCCGTGGGTATCGGGGGATCTGGGGGGACTGTTTTTGAGGTACAGGCACCAAATTTTCAGTATAGCATCTAGTGCCTCTTCCCAAAATACCCCCAAGTTTTGAAACGATTGGATCAGGGGGTCCAATTTTATGAGCCCCCAAAGAAGGTGCCCCTATCCTTCATTATTTCCTATGGAAGGAAGGCATTTTAAAAAATGTGCTGTCCTTTTAAATGTGATGGCCAGAACTCCCTTGCTTTTCACACCCTTGTTCCTGGCTCCACCCCAATGTCTTCTGGCTCCATCCCAAAGTCTACTGGCTCCACCCCAAATTCCCCAGATATTTCTTGAATTGGACTTGGCAACCCTACATGAGAGAGCAACAAGAGCAAGCGAGTGATAGCGAGAGAGAGAGTGCAAGATGAGAGAGCAACAGCAAAAGCAAGATAGACAGTGCAAGAATGAGAGAGTGACAGCTAGCGAGAAAGCAGCAGTGAGGGGGAGAGTGAGAGAGCAGCAGTAAGAGAGAGAATGCAAGAGACAGCTGGGGCCTTGTGGGCTGGCTGCTGGAGGGAAGAAGCAGCCCCCCCCAACCAATCTTTTTATCTTTGAGGTCCCTCCACCTAACATTTTCTGGCTATGGGGCTGAGAATCAGCATTTGTTGGGTCCCAGAGGGCTTCTAGGAGAAGGTGAAGACAGGGAAGATCTGCCCCCACAAGCATCTGACACAAGCATCTGTACTTCTGGTTCACTGAATCTAACTCATTGTACAAAACTGCTTTAGCTCACTTAGTTCTAGTTACACCCCAGTTACTTTTGTTATATTATATTATATTATATTATATTATATTATATTATATTATATTATATTATATTATATTATATTATATTATATTATATTATATGTACATCTATATATGCCTTTAAGTGAGCCCTCACAAACTGGTTTCTGTTTTCCCACCAAGGTCTATATGACAGGAGACTTACTAAGTTCTCTCTTTGTGTAGGTTGCCATTCCAAGTATGTGTGAAGTAAAGACGCCTGGTGTTGAAGCTGCCAGTCAGTCTCCTGTGTACTATCTGGATAGGATATCTACCCACCAGGCCCAGAGAATACAACAACTTTAAGCCTCCCCATTCTAGGAGATTCAAAACAGTAGATGCCCATCTACTGCTCTCTACCTGCTTCACTCCATGCAGCTCCCTTTCTGAATTTGAAGAGCAGAAATAGTTTTTGAAAATCTTCTTCCTTATCAAATCATTGAGCTTTTCAGCTTTCCCAATCAAACTGGATGAAATGAAGGACAGATTAAAGTAGCCTTTTATTTTTCATGGAAGTGTTTTGCAAACTGTTGTGCACTACCAGTGGGATAAGTTTGAATAATGCAGTCTCCTTCTTTCATATAATTAAAATAAAGTTCTTAAGTTAGCACCATTTCCCCCAAGAGACACTCATAAAAATGTCAAGTGTGTCTCCTAGCAGAATGCCATCCCATAATGCAAACAAATATATTATCTAGTGTTCTTGCAAGCAGGATTTTTTTTTTGCCTTCCTCTGTCACCTGCTTTTTAAATTGAGCAAACAGTGCATGAAATAGCAGCCTATGAAATAATGAACAGTTATGTTCAAAGAAGGACCTCACAATATAAAAATGGTTTGAAGAGGTATGCAGCAGCACAGTTAGAACTACATGTCCCTTTTCTGTTCCCATTGACTCTTTTCAGAGGTTTGCTAAACCTTTAACGGATTGTTGATTGATGAAAACAAAAGCATCAAAACACTGCATTTCCCAGGATTGTAGCAATCTGTTTTATTAAGGGTTATACTGCCACCATCTGGATAGAGGAGGGAACCAAAACCACCAGTTTTAATATATTGGAGTTTTGAAAAGATTGATTTATTTCCAAATGGTTAGCAATGTGGTAAAAAAATTGTAGTTTGTAGTTTGTAGCAGAGCAATGGATGGCATTTAGGGCAAGTTCCAGATCTGTACATCAAAAGGAATTGCAAGAAGGGGAAACTAAAGTGTTTTCGCCCAGATGCTAACCCTCTACCTAGCTAGCCTCCATCTATAGTGATATTCATTTTCCATTGTCCATGTTGTACTCATCCCTCTCCCTTGAATAATGAATTCAATAATGAAACATGAATTCAAAAAATGAACATGCTGTGTCTAGCCAATGGAATCCAGAGTGGATCTCAAACTCTTCTCCTGTAACTCCAGGCATCTATTGGGTTGAGACCTCCAAGTTTTGAAGATGGCCACCTGCTGTGCTTGGAATGGCATGTGTGTTGGTACACAGCTCCACCTTTTGCCTGGCAAACTGAAGAATTATTTGGCACAATTAAACATTACTATTTAATAGAACAACCATGGGCTGGGACTGGAAAAGTAGGCTTTAATAACATTTTTATAATATTAGTTAAATTAGTTAATGTCTGGATTAGTTTTATTTTTGACAAAATGCTATACAAAATCTAAGTGCAGGTACTTCTCTTAGCAAAAAGAGTAAGACCAATTTCACATTAGACCTTTAATCCTGGTTTAGCCCTGTCCCCAAACTGGCATTTCGCACTAGAATAATAGAATCAGATAAACCAACTCTATGACTCTATGATTTTGGTGTAGAATGTCAGCTTGGGGACAGGGCTAAATCAGGATTAAAGTCTAGTGTGAAATTGATCTAAAAATCTCTCCATTTTGCTTCTGCATGCTACTTAGTATTTCACCAGCATTTGCCCATTGTGTTATTCTTGTCTTAGCTTTCATCTTGTTAAGAGCCCACCCCTATGGTAGACTAATTTCATGTCTCTGACCAAACAGGCCTCTAGTCCGGTTCATATGAATTAAAATTTCCCATGCAAGGTGATTTACGGTTGGTTTATTTATTTAGAAAAATGTATGTGCCACCTCTCCAGAAAACCTGCTTGAGGCAGCTTACAAAATAAAACATGATAAAATTATAAAACAGCATTCAAATAATTTGAAATAAACTATTAAAAAATAGTAATAAAACCCCCAACCATTCTGCAAACTAGACAACACTGAACTATTCAAGAGAGCCTTTTCAGCCCTGACCTACATAGCCCAGGCAAGCCTCATCTCGTCAGATCTTGGAAGCTAAGCAGGGTCGACCCTGGCAAATACTTGGATGGAAGTCCTCCTTGGAATACTGGGAGGTGTTGGAAGCTTTATTAAGCCACTTCCCTGACTATCCTCCAGGCCCACAACTCACACAGTCAGCTTTGAGTGATCCAATACTGAAAACTTAAATGACGAGAAAGCAGTCTGTGTGTACATGCAGGGCTGGTGCCAGGCTTGCTGGTGCCCTAGTCTGGGAGGGTGAGGGTCACCCCCTATCTCCTGGGCAATTTAAATCACACAGGAGGGTATCCAGGAGCAGCTGCTGCTGCTCTTCTCACACCCAGAAAAGGCCTTTAAATAGCCCGTGAGGCCGGCACCTGCTTGTGGGCGCTCTCCTTGTCATGGGTAGCACTGGCAAAAGCAGCCGGACCAGCCTCCACCTCCATTTAAACAGTCCGCTGACCAGCTGGTTGACAGGGTCTTTAAATTGCATGGGGTTGTGTGTGGCTGCTCCTGTTGCCCTTCCCATGCAATCTGAATCACCAGCAGGAGCGACCTTTGAGCACCTCCACCGTGACTTGAAAGCTGCCCTTCCCTCCCAGGCAATTAAAATCACACAGGAAGAGCAGCAAAAGCAACTGCTGCACTTCCAGTGTGATTTAAAGACCCTGCTGACCACCAGGTCAGCAGGCTCTTTAAATGGAGGGGGAGGCTGGCCTGGCTGCTTCTGCCAGTGCTACCTGTGATCGGGAGAGCACCCTGGAGCAGGCACCAACCTCTTAGGTGATTTAAAGGCCCAGCTGATTGGTGGGACCTTTCCCAGGAGCAGGAAAGGCAGCAGCTGCTCCTGGGTATCCTCCCACATGATTTATATTGCCTGGGAGGAAGGGGGCAGCCCCTACCCTTCCAGGGAGCACCCAATTTGGTGCCCCCAAGGCTGTTCGCCAGGTGTCCACCTATTTTAAGATGATCTCATAGAAGTGTGAGTTGAAGGTGGAAAAAACTCTTCAGGAACACAGTACTTCTTTGTATAACCAAAAACTGGATTAGAAACAAGGCAGAGGAATAAATGGCAGAGTGTCAGCATGGTGTAATAATTGAAGTGCTGGACTAAGAGGACCTGCATTTGCATTCCCATTCTGTCACAGAAGCTCACTGGGTAATCTTGGGCCAGCCAATCTCCCTCAGTGTAAACAGTCCCCAAAACATATGAAGGTACAGTAGGGGGAAGACAGAACCAGATGCACCTGAGTTAACTGGAAGAAAGAAAATGTAATAGATGGATAGAGATTATAAAGCAATTTATTCCAGAGAGCAACTGTAGTATTTATCTATAACTTTCTACACATTCTGCTAATTGTAACTATGATTACTTAATCTAGTTTCCAAGGTATCATTTATCAGTGCAGAGCACTGAAGCAACACATTTTCAGCTTTCCTAGTGAAATAACAACAACAAAACAGAAATAAAAGGGAAACATATTTTTTCACTAATGAAGACTATGATCCAAAAACACTTGTGAGTGGCATTCCGCTCATGGCAGGATCTTTTCTGCCTTCCTAAGAAAGGCATCCCCTGCCCACTGATGTTGTGCATGGGTCAGCAGCTGTTTACTTATCACCAGGGCTTTTTTTGTAGAAAAAGCCCAGCAGGAACTCATTTGCATATTAGACCACACCCCCTGCCATCACCATTGTTTCACACAGGACTTTTTTGTAGAAAAAGCCCAGCAGGGACTCATTTGCACATTAGGCTACACACCCCAGCACCAAGCCAGTCGGAACTGCGTTCCTGCTCAAAAAAAGCCCTGCTTATCATCTGGGAATCCCGTGCTTCCTCCAGGGAGCTTGCAGTATAATCCTATGCATGCTTGCTGAGAAGATCTACTATATTCATTTGATGATGCTTACTACTCTCATGTCCATAGGACTGCAGCCTTGTTGTGGGATATATGATTCTCTGCTCCTTGTGGTTGAGTGGGGGTTTGAAACCAGATTTCCTCTGATATCGTCCTGTACACTACCAACTACACTGTTCTGCTTTATTTAACCATGATGCTGAGTTAATGAAACTTTGTACAAGTAAGGGGGGGGAGTTGTACAGGTTCGGCATCAGTTTAAAATGGACTTTGGTGCCTTTGTGTTTGGATTCAAGTGCCATTTCCACCCACCTCCTCTGACATAACTTTTTGCAACCAGAAGTGTGGGGAATTGTTCAGTCATTACAATGATGGCAAACTAATCACATGGATGAAGAGACTGTGCTATGCACAATCCTCTCAATGTATGCAGTCCTCGTTTCATTCATTTATTTATTTTGTTTCCTTATGCCCCTCCTTTCTCCCCTGTGGGGACTCTAAGTGACAAAGATGTTCCGGCAGGCATTTGGTTGAGGACAGCAATGTTCTGGCACTCTCATACCTCCCTCCTTATTCCTCCATATCCATTACTCAGGGCCTGGTGGGTACTAAAAAATTTTCTTTGTCATCTGGATGTCATATTGACCTATTGTTGATATTCTTATTATTTTAATGTTGTTTTAATTCTTTCATTTATTGTATATGTTTCTGATGTAAGCTACCCTGATAAGCTCTATTCTTAGGGAAGGATGGCCAACAAATAGAATCTAATTGGTACATTCACACTACACTAAATAATGTGTTGTACATTGGGATTTTTATTGTGTAAGAATAGCAAAAATCTGGGTGTAAAACGCATTATTTAGCATAGTACGAATGCACCATAATAAAAACATAAATAAATCATTCTCATAAGCACACAAGAAGAGCCCTGCTGGATCAGACCAGTGATCCATCTAGTCCAGCACCTTGTCTCACACAGTGGCCAACCAATTCCTCTGGAGGTGCAGCAACAGGGCGTAGAGGCTGAGGCTTTCCCCTATTTTTTTTTTTTTTTAGATTTCAAAATTCTTTATTAAAGTAGCAAAGAACAAAATATAATACACGAGTCCATGTTGAAACAAAAAAAAAATCCCCAAAGGTACTTATGGATTTCAATAGTGAATGACATTTACGGCACTATTTCCAAAATTCTATCATTATTATACAAGTATTGTATCTAAAGCCAAAGTAATTCTTTTTTGGATGAAAGAAACTCTAGAAAAGGAAATCATACTGAAATAAACTTTGATTCATAATTATCTACAAAAAAGCCCTGTGTGAAACAATAGTGATGTCAGGGGGTATGGCCTAATATGCAAAAGAGTTCCTGCTGAGCTTTTTCTACAAAAAAAGCCCTGGTCCCTAAGGATCTCGTTGGGTTTTTTTTTATTTTAGGAAACTCCTTCTCCACAATAATTTCTGTCAGCAAATAAAGGAGTGAAGGGTGAAGTATAAATCCAATCTCTTCCTTGATGATGAGGATGATGTGGTGGTGGAACCTGCTAGACTGAGGCTGTGATTATTTATGTCGTAAGTAGGAATCACTTTTTCACAGATATATGTCTGGACAGATAAAACATAGATGGAAATGAACAACAAATGTTTATTTAGCAGAAAAATGAAGTATTTAACAGGGTAAAGATCAACCAACAACATTCTTCTCAGGATCAAAGTTATTCTTTTAACACACACAGTTCCTTCCCACAGTGGGCAGCAGGAGAAAAAAGAGAAGAGATGAAAGCCAAGAAAAGATTAGATAACCAATACTGCCATCTAGTGCTAACTTGCTCAGTGCTCATATTTATTACATAAAACAAATCTAGCACTGCACATTTACTTTTCTACATTCCCTACCTTCTATGCTTCTAAACATTATCTGTGTTATTTCAGTGGTAGAACATTTGCTTTGCATGAAGAAGATCCCTGGTTCAATCCCTGTTAAATGATGTGTAAGTCTTCTGCTGGAGTCCCTGGAGAGTCATTAAAAGTCAAAGTAGACAATGGTCTGACTCAGCATAAGGTAGCCCTAAGTGTTCATCCAGGAGGGAGAGAAAATAATACAGAAATCTCACTCCATCAATCTCCTTGTGTTTTTCTTATGGTCTCTAGGCAAGCTTCCCTTCCCACCATTTTCCCTCTTTAACTAATTTTCAGACACTCAACATTTGGGCCTTCTTCAGCTGCATTTTCTGTTCTCATCAGACTAATTTTTTAGGGACTTTGTTTTGTTTGTCTGCTTATCTGTGAAAATTACTTATCCGGTATTTAGCTTAGTTCAGAGCTGTCAAACTCCTGGCCCACAGGTAGGGTTGCCAAGTCCAATTCAAGAACTATCTGGGGACTTTGGGGGTGGAGCCAGGAGACATTAGGGGTGGAGCCAAGATCAAGGCTGTGACAAGCATCATTGAACTTCAAGGGAGTTCTGGCCATCACATTTAAAGGGACTGCACATCTTTTTAAATGCCTTCCTTCCATAGGAAATAATGAAGGATAAGGGCACCTTCTTTGGGGGCTCATAGAATTGGACCCCCTGGTCCAATCTTTTTGAAACTTGGGAGGTATTTTGGGGAGAGGCACTAGATGCTATACTGAAAATTTGGTGCCTCTATCTCAGAAAACAGTCCCCCCAGAGCCTCCGATACTCGCAGATCAATTCCCCATAATTCCCTATGGGAATCGTTCCTAGAGGTGCATGATGGCTTTGGGGGTGGGGTTTCCCCCGCTGGCCAGCTGGCTGGGGGAGGGAGGAAGCCTGTAAAACCGGGGGATCCCCCTCTGGGACCTGGGGATTGGGAAACCTACCCACAGGTCATACCCAGCCTGCCCAGGGCTTCAATCAGGCCTGCAGCAATTTTCTCTTCCCTCCTGTCCTCACGCTTTGAAGCTCCAAGGCTGCTGACAACATTCCCAGCTCTTTCTGCCTTGTCTTTGCCTGCTTCAGCTAGAAGTTCTTCTGGGCTTTCAAAGCTGCAAAGAAAATGCAGAATTGATTTTCCATTAAGGTCTCTGCACCCAGATAGAAACCTTAACAGAAAATCCATTCTGTGTTTTCCTTGCAATGTTGTCTGTGCTGCAATGTATTTCAGTGGAGTGGAGATCAAGCAGTTTCACTTTTGCAGCATTTGTGGCTAGTTGAAGCTCCCTGAAAATAAAGGGGTTGATGCTTTGAGCCAGCTTGTCTCTGCTGAATGGACCTGAGAACTAGTGAATGAGTGCCTAGTGAGTACTCTAACCTGGGAGCCCACAGTCAAAGGGGGATATTATACTGGAGAGCCACTGTCAATCTGAGTAGACCCAGGAAGGGTGAGAAGCTTACAATACCCAGTCATTTCATGCTTTCCAAGGCTCAGCATTTTATATTTTTAAGTTTATATTTTTAGTTTCTGCTGTGATCCTTGTGCTTTTTCTTGATGTTTTATCTTTAAAATTGCATTGCCAGTATTCCATCACTTTTCTATTGTAAACAAAATATTACAGAGTTTAAAAAAAAAAAAATTAATTGTGTTTATCTGTATTCTTTATAAAGGTTATCTCTCCGCTACCTGGCATTATATTTTATAACATGCATGGTTCAACCCCACCAAGTCCCATTTGTGTCAAATCTAGCCCTCATAACCAGGGCTTTTTTTGAGCAGGAACACACAGGAATGCAGTTCCAGCTGGCTTGGCATCAGGGGTGTGACCTAATATGCAAATAAGTTCCCGCTGGGCTTCTTCTACAAAGAAAGCCCTGCTCATAACAAATGAGTTTGACACCCCAGCTTAGTTAATCAACTGCGTGGGAGCTAGCCACTTTCGTGTTGGAAGCAGTCTTATGCTGCCTTTAAAGAATGGGTCTGTTTTTCCCTATGCAGTTTCCTTCCAACACCTCTGTGTTCTACAAATGATGCATGCCGAAGATACTTGTTCTCCTGAGTCTCAGGCCAGCAGATATGGGAATGGGTACATAGTATCTAGGGCAGCCAGCTTATCATACCAGTGTATCATACCACTCTTGCATGGCAGATATTCATTTGGATCACATCCAAACACTTGTTTCAGGCTTTACACTTATCTTTTGAATAACTTTCTGGCATTGCTTCAGTAAGAAAGTTTAAACAGAATTTAAAGGGAAGACATGTTCAAGGTTAAAGCTGAAACTCCTTATTCATCCAGAAGATGATCTTACTTCTTGAGAACTTGGTACGTGCATGAAGCTATAGGTCAGTGATTCTTAAAAGGGGGCTAATCTACAAATCTTGGTGGGCATTTGCAGGCCTGGCACTAGGGGTTCTGGCATCCCTAGGCCGAGGCCTGTCTCCTTTCCCACCTCCATTCCTTCTCGTGCACGCAATGTGTACACGGCCCAATAATGTCACTGATGATGTCAAAGGGTTGCGCGCACTTCGTATGTGTGCTCAGCCTGGCTCTCCCCTGCTTCAAAGGGAGCTGGCCAGCTCCCTTTGAAGCAGGGGCGGCCCAGGCTGAGCACTTGCAGGAAGCATAATCAGACACCAGTGGGTGTGGGGAGACGGAGGCCAGCAGTCGTGGGGGGACGGAGGCCAGCAGTTGTGGGGGGACGGAGGGGGCAGGGAAACAGAGGGCAGGGGGGGCAGAGGGCGGCAGGCATGGGGAGATGGAGGGTGGCAAGGTGAGGGGAGGTACAGGGAGATGGAGGGCAGCGGGTGTGGGGAGGCGGAGGCTGGCAGAGTGTGGGGAGATGGAGGGCAGTGGGCGTGGGAAGAGGGGGTGCCTCATGGCGCTCCTAGGCCAAGTGGCACCCGAGGCAGCCACCTACTTGGCCTATTCCCAAGCGCCGGCCCTGGATCTTTGGGATTTTAGGCAACTCTTTCTCCATGCTTACAATGGTTTCTGTCAGCAAATGAAGGAGTCTTGTTGTAAACTGCTTAACTAAGTCTGCAGACAGGGTTGCCAGGTGTTGTGTTGGAAAATACCTGGAGACTTTAGGGGTGTATCCAGGAGAGGGTGGGGTTTGGGAAGAAGAGGGGCCTCAGCATGATACAATGCCATAGAGTCCACCTTTCAAAGCAGCCATTTTCCCCAGGGGAGCTGACCTCTGCCAGCTGGAGATCAGTTGTAAAAGTGGGAGATCTTGAGGCCCCACCTGGAGGTTGAGCAACCAACAGAGAAGTAGATCAGAGAAAAACCCAAAGGTTTCCATGAATATCCAACCTCAATATATATAAAGCACAGTGAAGGAATTGTAAAAATAAATGATACATTACAAATAATTAAATAACAACATAGTACAAGAGATAGAAATGGCACAAATTGGACCCATAATTTTTACATACATTCCATTAGCAAACTCATACTAGTAATGTACACAAGAGTCTAAATCAGTTTCCTCTAAGCTGTATTGGCAAGTCAAATTTTAGTAAGCCACGATGGTTTAACACCAACGGATGATGCAGTGATGTTTCAAGTCTGCGACTTCTGAGAAAAAGCTGGAAACAGTGTATACAAGAACGCTTGCCAAGTCAAATTCATTTGCAATTACATATCCATTTCTTTGGTCTTATCAATTTCTACTCCCACTTGTTGGACTGATTTATGCCATGCTTTCTGTTATGATCTTTTCAGCATGGTCTTGATTTGTGTGAGCTGTTATCCTTTTGGTTGTATGATCTTTTCAGCATGGTCTTGATTTGTGTGAGCTGTTATCCTTTTGGTTGTATGGTTTATCAAGAAATGAGATACTGACACTATATGATTATTTTCACATTTATTGACTTTTTGAATATAATGATTTTTTGCATGGAATTTGATCTTGGTATTGATTCTTGACCCAGTGATTTCTTTCTTCATTTTGAGCTAATGGTCCTGTTTGTTCTTGCCTTCCAAGAACACAGAAGTAGTTCATTTAGACCAGCACAGTGTTTCCCACTGTTCCCCAGATAGGGGAGCCAGGTCTCCTGCTATAGTGGGAGATCTCCAGGGCGAGGCCTCTGTTCCCTGCTGCTGTTTTGCCAGTGAGCGAGAGGGAGGAATTAAGTTAGCTTCTTGGTGTTGCACCAACACACAACCACCTTGTTGTGTATGTGTGATTTTGTGTTTCATGTGGATTGTTAGTTCTTGCCTGGCTTATTGGAGCCTTTAGGACAGAGCCTGGGCACTTGGGAACAATGGAAGCAGGATCCAAATCTCTGCTTCCCCAGTCCAATCACCAGCTCCTGGTGGTTCAAATGACCTAATGGCATTCTAGTGTGGGAACTCTGTAGTGTATATAGTTGGCCCCACTGGCCTAGTTTAGCAATCTTAGTTAACCGTTGCCATGCTGTAATCACAATAAAGAGCTTTGATCACTGCAACCCGGCCTCTTCATGTATCAAACCCACTATTTAACAAACCTTATCACACCAAACTCTATAAGAGGAGTTTGAATGATAATGTCCTCATCCCCCACCCAGAGGAGTTTGAAGAATAATGTCCTCATCCCCCACCCAGTGGGTTTCTAGAGTTAGCTAGCAACCCTACAACCAAATGCCCCACAGGTCTTCAAAGTAGGGCATGTAGATTAACTCACCTGTTATTGTTGCCTCTGACAACTGGTTTTCAGAGACATAGGTTGCATTTACCTATCAGGGTCAGTACCATTAATGGACCTATCCTCCTCTAATCCCATTTTAAAACCATTTAAACTAATGGGCATTGCAACATTTTATGGAAGGGAACAGAATCGGTTTTACTGTATCTAAAAAGTACTACCTGTTATCCGTGCTGAATTTACCACCCATTAACTTCATTGGGTCCTCACTTTCTTGTATTATGGGAGAGGGTATAAAAGTTCACTTGAGACAATCAGGTAATTAAGAGTTGATTAATATTAATTACTTAGATACTTATACACTTCAATAATGCAGTTGCTATAACAATATTCAGATGGATAGTGTGTCCAATGCCTGAGACAGGGTAAAGTAATACATATTACTACCCTAGATAAATCCTTCAAAGACTTTCCAGGTTTTTGTTCTATCTAAGAGCTATGTGATAACGTTAATTAGATTTCTGAGCTACTTGATAAGAAGGGGTCTTTTATAACGGCTGATCCAGCAGGAGGAGATGCAATACAGAGACTGTGATTCCTGACCCAGAACATATGCTTGTGTCAGGAAAGGAGGCTGGACCTGTTATTACTGGCTAATTGACTGCAGTTTATGACACAAGCTGAGTACCAAATTGCTGCCAATAATCAATAATCTAATCATCAGCATGGCCCTGGCTGTGCAAACTGTGGACATGTAGAGACACAAAGCATTTTTATGCAGATCTGAGGGAACTACGAAGGTTTCCAGAAAAATACAAACACCCAAAATGTGTCTGTGTGGGGGAGCAAATCCCTCTGAATTGCAGAATGCAGACAATGTACACTCAACAGGGAGGAGGTGCCAGGTGGACTGATGGCACACCTGGACACCAACATTGCCAGCTCTGCAACTGTTTTCTCTCCTTGGCCAGTGAATGAATTGAGGAGAAGGACTGGGAGCCACTGGAACCAGCCCTGCTACTGCTGGCTCTCCTCTGTGGGAGGGGGAAAGGACTAAAACACCTTGCCAAGTACTGGACTAGTAATGTTGTGGGTAGAGGAGGGGGAGAGACCCTGCTGCTCAATCCTCCTTGTGAGCTAGGGAAGAGGGATGGGTGGGCAGTCTGAGTGGTGGAGGGAGGCTGGCTGGGCAGCCAAAATGATGGTGGGTGCCGAAGTGGGCTAAGGGAGAGAGAGACCAGGAGAAGAAGATAAGAAGATATTGGATTTATATCCCACCCTATATTCAGAGTCTCAGAGCAGTCACAATCTCCTTTACCTTCTCTCCCCCACAACAGACACCCTGTGAGGTGGGTGGGGCTGAGAGGGCTCTCACAGCAGCTGCCCTTTCAAGGACAACTCCTGTGAAAGCTATGGCTGACCCAAGGCCATTCCAGCAGGTGCAAGTGGAGGAGTGGGGAATCAAACTCGGTTCTCCCAGATAAGTGTCTACACACTTAACCATTACACCAAATGTTTCCTGCCATGCTGGACTCTAAAGCTACAGTATGGCTCAGCTGGTCAAGATACCCTCTCCCATGCAAGTTTAGTGGGTCTTTGCAGGAGGGGGGAATGGGACTCTGAGGGTGGATGGGAGACCAAGTTGGGGGGGAAATAGGATCCTCCCACCTCATAATGAGTCTTGCTGGTCCCATCTTGTTTAATCTAAATACAGATTAGCAACCAAAATTTCATCACAAATTTGGGGTAGAGGGATATTGGCTGCTTCAGAACAGGGGTGCTAAAGTCTACTTCTGCCCCAGAACTACTAGTAAATAGGTAAGGAACATGTGGAAAGAGGTGGTCACATACACCCACACACACTCCTGGTGGGCTGATGGACTCCCCTCACCTGGGCCACCCAAGGGGCAAGAAGGACCAATGTGGGGCAGTAACACCTGACCTGCCCCAACAAGGAGGCACATGTTCCTCCAGAGCCCAACATGGTCAGGGGAGGTGGTGTCTGCCCCCCTCGAAGCCCATGTGGCAGAGGGGAAGTAGTGCTTGGCTTATTTGAGGCCTGTACAGCCCAGAGGAAGCAATGTTCAAGGCCCACAGAGGGAAACTCCTAGCCACACACCCCCAGAGCCCTGTGCAAGGCTTGGAAAGAGGTGTCTGGCTCAGTGGGCAGACTGCCTCTCCCTTCATTCCTTTGGAAAGGTTGAGCCAGGACATGCTAGGTGGTAAGGTCTTTTTCCAGAGCCCTTTTCCCATTTCAGCTCACCCTGGCACACTGTCCCTTCAATGTTTGCTGCCACCAACATGCTTAGCTCCTGATCCTGCCCCTTTCTTTTACAGCAATTTGAGTGTCCTTCTGTGGCTGGAACTTCTCTTGTTCCCTCTCCCCTTTTACTTTTCCTGCCGTGCTGGACTCTAATGCTACAGCATGGCTCAGCTGGTCAAGGAAAATAATCTTTTCAAAGGGATGAAAGTGGGAAAGGAAATCAGAGCTTTGCTCCACCTCATAGTGACAGTGGGTGGCGTGCCCCTTTGGAAACTGCCTGCAATTACCTCACAGTTTCCCAGTTTGAGCTGGCTTTTGTTTTTAATTGGTTCAAAGGAGATAATACAGATGCTCAATGAGTTAAGTCCAAATTTGACACAGCATACATTGGATGCTCCTATATATTTCAAATGGGGAGATAGCTTTCTGCTATTCATGTGAAGGAAAAAAACCCAGGAAAAAGAAGCCATTGCACTGAAGTATTGCCTTGCAAGGGTCAAATTGGCAGTGTAGTAAATCTCTGTTGCACTGGTTCTCATTAGCATCCCTAGGAATTAACCTAGGATTGTAGTGGAATTACAGAGTCTTTTCAAAATGAGCAGATGGGTAAGACCTCAGAATGAAGCATCTCTAAAGGCTAAGATGCCCATGCCTAATAACAGAAGATTCTGTGGCAGGGGCAAAGTACAGGGTTTTCGGCAAGGGCTGGAGCTCTTAAGCAGAGGACAGACATCAATAAGAATGAGAGTAGCAGAGTCTCTTCGCAGCTGTAGCAATCTTGAGGGGTGAGGGGGGGTGCGGAACGGAAGATTTATGTGGTAGGCTTGGCTTTTCTTCCTGTTCTGCCCTTCCGCTGATGAGGAGGTTGTCTGAAATATTTGCTAAAACAAAACACTGCCAAAATGTGACCTTCTAAGTCAATGTAAAATTGCATGCAGCAAAATGATTCAAGTAACCTTTTGTCACGAAGAAGGGATAAAATGCAACTGCAGCCAGCAAGGTACCTATGGTCAGCAGTCCCAAAGCATTTATTTTTTTTTAATCCACATTTATATGCTGTCTTTCCTGTATGCATGCATTCTCCCCTCCTTCATTTTATCCTTACAATAACCTTATGACTAAGTTAGGCTGAGAGAATGTGACTGCTCTACATTCATCCAGCCAGTTTGGTGTAGTGGTTAAGTGTGCGGACTCTTATCTGGGAGAACCGGGTTTGATTCCCCACTCCTCCACTTGCACCTGCTAGCATGGCCTTGGGTCAGCCATAGCTCTGGCAGAGGTTGTCCTTGAAAGGGCAGCTGCTGTGAGAGTCCTCTCAGCTCCACCCACCTCACAGGGTGTCTGTTGTGGGGGAGGAAGGTAAAGGAGATTGTGAGCTGCTCTGAGACTCTTTGGAGTGGAGGGTGGGATATAAATCCAATATCTTCTTTTCTTCTTCAGTTCCAGGACTGAGCAGGGAATTTGATCCCAGGCTTCCTCTATTCCTAGTCTTATACTCTAGCCACTATACACACTTCCTACAGAGGAGTCTATAGCACTGCTGCAGATTTTCAGGACCTTGATCTTTATGATCAGATCAGTTTTTCATGGCTCAGCAGTTTGGATTCCTTTCTTCCATGTGTTTTGATTTTATTTGTACGGGAAACTTCTTTTTTTACTTCCTTTATAGATTTCTCTTGCTATGTATTTTCTTAATTAAGGCTGCTGTGTATTCAGATATAAAGAATAAGGCAAAGAAACCATATATTGAAACTTTAAGGTTACCAGCTTGTATCCTGCCACAAAGTTCTTCCAATGAAATAGCATTTCTGTTGGCAAAAAGAGATGCGTGTGTGATGATTTCTATTAATCACCTTTCCCCTTTTAAGTGTGCATGCTCACAAAAGCTTATAGCCAGAATTAAACTTTGTTGGTCTTAAAGGTGGACTCAAATTTTGTTTAATTCACATCCAGCCACTGATCCAGATAACCCAGAGCACCCATTCTCTGTACTAAACCACTAGGAATGCAAGTTCAAAAGCTTGCATGTTTGCATTCATAAGCCCTTTATGTGTGCAATTCTCATTCCCGTGCCTCCGCTGTGTAAGGGTGTAATTCTCAATGCTAAATGTTCAGGCTTGCCAAAGGTCAGCCTCCTACAGAGCATGTCAGTTTCCGTAACAAAGAATTGTCAGGGGGATTAGCTGTGGTATCACAATCACACCCGAGGCTACAGACATCAGATTTTTTCGCTCACTGTTTACACGTAGATCTTTGAGCGAATACTGTGAGACATTTCTGCCTCAGACTTGAAAGCCAATAACTGGACTTGTGATAGGCCCACATAGCTTTAAGACTGACTGCTCATTACTGGGCTGCAGTTGAAGTCAAAAGGTCAAAGCTAGAGAACAAGCCTCCAGGAACTGTTGCAGCAAAGGCACACACAATGACAGTTCAAGCAGGAAGGCTGAAATCAGGGATTTCCATTCCTCTTTTGAGTGAATCTTTATGTAACACTGTTTGTACAGGCCACTTTACAAAGAAGGCTTTATAGACTAACACTCAGGTTCCAATCATATTCACTTGAAAGTAAGCTGTTTATTTCAGCTAAGCTTTGCTGAGATCTTCGTAACGAACAGGCTCACCAGGCAAATGTACTCCTAAATGGACTGCCTTGAAGCTCCCTGGCAAAGTTTGCCTCCTGCTGAAGTTTTAGGGCTGCAGAGCAGCTGTTTGGTGGTTGTTGCAGCTTGTGGCTGCTTTTGCCCAGTCAAAGAAATAAATCAACTCATATGGCAGAGAAGAAGCAGTATCTGCCCAGGTTATATACATTCATTCAGGTGATCAAATTGACTGATTTGTATAAAGCATGGAATCACTTGCACTTCATCCCTTCTTTGCACCTGAACAGGGAGATGCGTCTATTCAATAACCAACATCAACATGGGACAGCTTGCTGCTTGTCGCAGTAATTCACTTCCAGCAGACTAGTTTCTACCTTGCCTAGACCCTGGGCCCTGGTCAAGTGCACCCATTCTTTGCCCTTGACTTGGAAACATATCACCCTGAGGTGGAACAGCTGCCAGGGCAAAGGGGTTTTTTTGGGAGGGGGGATCAATGCCCCATCCACATGCCTTGTCTACTGCCTTGTCCCACCTGCTCACCAGTGCTCCACTTACTTATGAACATATGAAGTGCCTTAAACTGAATCAGACCCTCGGTCCATCAAAGTCAGTATTGTCTACTCAGACTGTGCTCCCAGCTAAAAATGCTCCCCAGCACTGCTGGGGGAAAGCGTGCAAATGATGCAAGGCAGTGGGGCTCCTTGTAGGGTGTAGGAAAAGTACCAGACGCCACGCTGGCAAACCACGTGGAAGCCTGTGCTGCCTGCCCGACGTAGCCCAATCAGCAAGTGCCTAGTGTCTCATGGCGTAAAGAGCATGTGCAGTCCTGTGGCTAAACTGTCCAATCACTGGCTTACACATGGGATTTAAATAAAGCAGCGCTCCCGCCCTGGAGGAGGTCAGCTTTCACCCACGGTCATCTCGTCTCGTTTCCTGACTCCCACAGCTGGTGACCCCGACGTGATCAGCTCCCCGCCTCTACTCGCCCGACCTCTCGGTCTTCACGGTGCACCTTCTCAGGTGAGTATGGGGGAAACATTGTCCAAAGAACAGGTAGCACATGCGGATGAATTACGGAAATTATGTCAGTCACAGCAGCCCGACAGATGTCCGTCAGGGAAAGAGATCCTTGAGCTCCTGCGGGAGATAGACTGCCAGTGCCCATGGTATCCACAATGTGGTTCCATGAAGCCCAGTGACTGGGGGAAAATCGGAGCAGAGTTGCGGCAGGAACCCCGCGCTCCTATGTCTCTGCTCATAACCTGGCAGCGGATTCATCATGCCATTTGCCAGTTCACTCCGACTGATAACATCCTCTGTAAGCCCCCTGAGACGTCGGGTGAACCCCCCCCCTTATCTCTACCCGGCCCTGGCCCCTTGGTCAGAGGCCTCAGCTCCCGCGGGAGCTCCCCAGACAGTTGTGTCTCCCAGTGAGCCGCTGGGCTCAGCCCTCCCGGCGCCCCAGTCCTCTCCCGCCATCCTTCTCAGTCCTTTAGAACGCTCCTTGGCTCGAGCCCGAGAGGCAGGGGAACTGGACTTGTCAGAGGATTGGGGTGGGGAATCTCCGGGGTTGTTCCCCATAACACGGACCCCGGATCCGCGGCACCCTAACCAGGTTCAAGTAACTTGGACAGGGTTGCCCTATTCCGTCCTGAGAGAATTGAATAAATCCATTAAAGATTATGGCTTGAAGTCTACCTTTGTGCAGGGGACCTTAGAAGGTATCGCACAAGGTTATTCTATGTTGCCCTATGATTGGAAGGCTCTTGCTCGTATGATTCTGTCCCCCTCCCAATATGTCGTGTGGGACAGCGAATATCGGGCCGCCGCCATTGCTGCGGGTACTGCTCAAATTACCGCCGACCAGCTTTATGGGGCGGGGCAGTTTGCTGACCTGGCTGCTCAAGCCCAGCTCACTGACGCTCATCTGGCAGGCGTTAAAGCTTGCATCCTCCGCTCCTTCCGCCGGGTCCCAGTTACAGAGAAGGCACAAAAATCATTCAGTGCCATCCGGCAGGGTAACGGGGAGCCTTATGGCGCCTTCATCGATCGCCTCCAAGAGGCCATCCAGCGGCAGCTGGATAACATCGAGGCGCAAAGCGAGTTGCTGGTGAAGTTAGGCTATGAGAATGCCAACACTGACTGCAAGCGAGTTCTGAGCTCTGTCGTCAGCCGCCCTGGCTACACCTTAGCCGACATGTTAACAGCCTGTGCTGAGGTGGGCTCCAAGCAGCACGAGATGGCGCTTCTGGCCGCAGCCCTTCGGGGAAATGGGGACAGAGGCAAACGGCCCGGGGGGAACTGTTTTAAATGTGGGAAACCAGGCCACTTCCGGGCTCAATGCCACGCCCGGACCCCCCAAAGGGGCTCCTCGGACAATAGGCCATCGAAAAAATGTCCGAGGTGCGGGAAGGGCTACCATTGGGCAAATCAGTGCCGCTCTGCCCCCCCTAGCGCCTCAGAGCAAAAAAACTCGTAAGCGGGCAGTCTCCTTGCCCGAGCCCAAAGGGAGACCCTTTACTTTGGACCCTGGAGATGGTGTCTGCTGCCGCCCAACCTTTACCAGGAGAAGTAACCACCTTGGCTGTCTCTGTGCCCCCAGACTTCCCCGCAGCGGCAGCCTTGCTCTTACCCCTGCATGAGATGGGGGAACAGGGAGTGTTCATCATTCCTTCTTGTGAGGAAGCCCCTCCCCCGGGGGTGCCGCTCCTAGTACAAGCATGGAGCCAACTCCCTTTTTCACTTCCGCCCGGGACTCCCGTCGTTCACGCGCTTCCCATAAGGGGGCGCGAGGGTGGTTTCTCTTCTTCTTCTGTTTTTCAGATCGCTCTGGTGAACCAAGAGATCCTTGCTTCCAAGCCTTTACGAACCTATTTAGTCAACGGAAAACCCTTTGAGGGCCTTCTGGACACCGGAGCTGATATTTCTGTTATTGATTCTGCTCAATGGCCGGCCGAGTGGCCGTTAGACGATAGTCCAGCGGTGCATGGTGTTGGTGGGACCAGGGCCGCCCGTCAAAGTCAGCGGTCCCTCCCCGTCGTTTCCGCGCACACGAAAACTCTTTTGGGCTATATTCAGCCCGTTGTGGTCCCGCTGGGGTTAAATCTCTGGGGGAGGGATCTTCTCAATCAGCTAAAAGCAAGCCTGATTCTTGATGAGTAATGGCCAAGCCTTCCGCAGTGGCCCTTTCTTGGCTTTCTCAAGAACCCGTTTGGGTAGAACAATGGCCGCTGCCCCTTGAAAAATTACAGGCTTTGCACTCCCTGGTCGATGAGCAAGTAGCCGCAGGTCACCTCATGACCTCTACCTCGCCTTTTAATTCTCCTGTTTTTGTTATTAAAAAGAAATCTGGAAAATGGCGCTTACTACATGATTTAAGAGCTATTAACGCCATTATACAACCTATGGGTCCTTTACAATGCGGGTTGCCAAACCCGAATATGATCCCTGCTCATTGGCAAATAGCGGTGGTAGATCTTAAGGATTGTTTCTATACGATCCCCTTTTTATTTCCTAATGTTTCCACATTTACCCCCGGTTCCATTTGTAGTGGTTGGATAATTAAGGACCCTAATTTGTGGTTTTTCTGGGGTGGGGGGGTTGCCACCAATTTTCATCCAGGGGATTATGAGTGTGCTTCCGTTGGATTTCTTACTTTGCCTGTCACAGTGTTGCGTCCCTCACCTGCACCCCCGCGCCACCGGCAGCGACGGAGCCCGTTGGGACCAAGTTGCTCGGACACAGTGTTTGTGGACCCCCAATTGAGCGGGGGTCCCGAGAAATGGGGAGTGGGGCGAGCAGTCATTTCAGGTCTCACGGGTGTTCTAACCCTAGGAAGCTATTCTAACATCATTGCTCAAGAAAATCGAGCCTCCATCATTGGACTCACCTGTCGTCTCGAGCAATCCATCAATGCAACAACCGCTGTCATACGCGATTCACAGAGCGAAATCTTTAGTCTACACCAGATCCAGCTACAGCATCGACTCGCTCTGGACTATTTACTGGCTCGCCAAGGAGGCTTTTGTAAAATCGTCGGGCCCGCGGCCTGTGAGGTGCGCTTTCTAGATCTCAACCGAACAATAGAGAAAGAACTGGAGCATCTGCACACCTTGATTGCAAATAACGCGCTCCACCCAGACTGGGACCCGTTTGCATGGCTCACCTCTTTCCTTCCAAATCTTACTTGGCTTCGACAATTAATTTGTGCCGGTATTGCTATTGTTATTTTATTGATTAGCATTTGCTGTTGTATTCAGTGTCTTCCTAACTTGATACAATTGTGTACACAATCCAAAGAATCATGGCAGCGACGAGCACTGTATTACGCCTACTACAAGCTTAAAAACAAAAAGGGGGAGATGTAGGGTGTAGGAAAAGTACCAGACGCCACGCTGGCAAACCACGTGGAAGCCTGTGCTGCCTGCACCCGACGTAGCCCAATCAGCAAGTGCCTAGTGTCTCATGGCGTAAAGAGCATGTGCAGTCCTGTGGCTAAACTGTCCAATCACTGGCTTACACATGGGATTTAAATAAAGCAGTGCTCCCGCCCTGGAGGAGGTCAGCTTTCACCCACGGTCATCTCGTCTCGTTTCCTGACTCCCACAGCTCCTGGCAGCTATGGCAGCAGCATCTCCAATTGCATGCACTTAGTTAGTGCCATGATCAGACAAAGGACATGCAGGCAGTATGGGCAGCTATGAATGCAGCTGGTGGGAAAACTCGTGGGCAAAAGAAGGACACACAGAGAAGTGGAGACCCCACAGGAAAGGGAGAAATGTCGGTGCAACCAGTGGGGTCTGGTGGTAGGAAGAAAGGGGGCCGATGGAAACTTTCTGCCCAGGATCCCCAAAACTGGAACCAGCCTTGCTTGAGTCCCATCAAAGGCCCAGACGTCACCCCCTCAGGCTGCTCTATACTGAACCTCACTCCCTTTCTCAGCAGAATTGAGAGGAAATCAGCCCAGCAGTCTGCCAGCCACCTATTTTATCCCCGCTCTGCAATAGGTACGAACAGGGATAAGAGGTGTGTGGTGGTGGTGATCATGTCCAGGCTGGAGGGG
Organism: Heteronotia binoei; assembly: GCF_032191835.1. NCBI lineage: Eukaryota > Metazoa > Chordata > Lepidosauria > Squamata > Gekkonidae > Heteronotia > Heteronotia binoei. The sequence continues at coordinate 143,577,954 of NC_083226.1, read as the reverse complement.
TGGAACTGGGCAAAGGGTTCTGGCATGAGAATAACAGGTGAGGCCACAAGATAGTGTTGCAGGAAATAAGGCTGGGGAAACTGCCCTGTCATGATTATTTACACTAGGTGGTGAAACAGAGAGAAAGCATTTTCATTCAACCTTTTAAAAATAAGTTTTGATGAAAGAATGGAATCAGCCTCACTGGGGTAAGATGGGAAGTTGGAGTAATGTTTATGTTGCTTGTTTAAAAAAATGTCAATACAATTTAAGAAAGGAAATGATTATTTGGGAGGTCAGCAAACAAGGATCAATGAATTTTCATGCAGCCTATAGACTGACTTTATTATTTAGCAAAGATTTTTTCCCCTTCAGTACTAAACTGCATATTTCTATTTTTTTCACTTTATTTTAAATAAATAGAAACCATATTGCATTGTTATGCTAAAGCTTCCTTCTGCTGAGAACTAGGTCATCAGAGCTGAATGCATGAGTTAGGATGGGTTTGGTGGTAGGGTAGAGTTTCGTAAATGGGGAAGGGATATTTCTCTGATGTCCCCCTTGGGAGAGGGCAGCAATCTATACTCCCAAAGTTAACCATATGGTAAAACTGTTCCTGAACTGTATGACTTCAGACAGCATTAGGGAAATTATGTTTGAATAGTCATTTTAAAAATTCCTTGCACATTAAAAGTGAAACATCAAGAAGAATCATAGCCTAGCCTTGTCTTTGCATGTTGGTTCCACCCCCTCCACTGGTTTAGTATTTTTAATTCCTCATAGGCAGTTAGATGTGGTATAGTCCATAATCAAGTGTTCCTTTCTGATCAAATGCTTGTATTAAAGTTGATGTTACTTCCAGCTTTTGAGTGTTTTTTTATTATCATGTTTAAAAAACATCCATGAGAGAGTATGATGGATAAGTCTGTGAATAAATAGTATTGCAAGGTTTTGGGGTTTTTTTGACATGTAAACTCTTGGCCTCTTGTTAGTGACTTTCAATCTGTGAGCCTACTTATTGATGATAGTAAGAACACCTTTTAGTAAGGAATGCACTATTTATAAATGCTTTTAGTGTGCCTGTTAATGGACTGCTTGTCTGTCTGAAAACTGCTAAGTAATTTATTAATATTTACAAGTGGACAAGACCACCCACATGTTGTGCTGAAGCCTAACAGTGCTGCTATCACCATTCTTAATTGTTTATATCTCAATGAACAGTGGTTTCTGAATGGCTACAAAGAGCCTGGAATTAGTTCTTATGGACCAGTGCCGATTTTTTTTTGCTGCATGTGGTTTTCAATCCATGTTGCCTATTTCTCCTTTGTAGTCTATGAACCAGAGTGCTATAATAATTCAGAGTGTTGGATTAGGATCTAAGAGACCTAGGTTCGAGTTCCCACTCTGCCCTAGAAGCTGACTGAGTAAGCTAGGACCAGTCACAAACATTCTCTGTCAGCCTAACTTACTTCAAAGGGTTGTTGTAAGGATAAAATAGAAGGGAGAGAATAATATTGTAAGCTGCTTCAGGTCCCCATTGGGGAGAAAAGTTGGATGTAAATCAATAAATAAACAAATCATAGATCTTCTGGGTGGCAAAAGCATTGAACTTCCTAGGGAGAAAACTTGATAATTAGGGAGATTTATTCTGAAATATACCTTCTTATATAAATTTGAAACATTCTGTTGTACTTCCAGTTTTGCAGTACCACTTGGAATGATGTCAGGAAATGTTCTTTCTGTGCTGAACAGAGAGATCCAACGCACTGCACCTAATTAGCTGCAGAGCTAGTAAGGTTTAGATTGTTTTACTGAGGAAAAGAAGTCTGAGGGCTGTTTGAAAAATACTTATCCTAAAAGGTGGTGAGAGGAAGATCAGCTACATGAGTGGGAGCAGTTCCACTTGCACCCTGGCTAAGAGTGTGCCTCCATAACAGCCAGGTATGAGAGAAGGGGGTGTGGTGAGGCCACATGGCTGACATATTGGGAACTGTTGCTTGGCCAGTCCTTTTCTCTGAACAGGTTCTCTGTAATTTTTCTTACTCCATGTTGTTCCCAAACAGTAGAAAGATGGACATGAAGATGTTGCTAGGAAAGAGAAGTCCCCTTCTCTCTGCTGCTGGAGCAAGAATGCAAATGTGAAAGATATCTTCAGGATAAATTGTGACAAAGCCATTGCCTTATTCCCACCCCATAAAGTTGTTTCACTGTCTAACCCTGACAAATGGCAGCAACATTGGAGGCGTATTTATTTTTAAAAATTGTGTGTTGCCTATCTGCCCTACTTTGTGCTCAGTGAGTTTTAGCATTTGCTGCAAAATATTAGCCTTCATGGAGAGGGCACACTTAATAGGATCAGTTCTCCATCACCGTTGCAAACATTCATAAAGCTTGAAAGTATATTAGGGAGAGGGATGTGAATGGCAGAGCTTAATCTGCTCAGTAGCATCAGCAGCATTCCTCTACAACTAGATTCCAGAAGTTTGCAATCCATCTACCACTGCATTGTATGTCTTCTGAAAAACCATTAGAGAATCTGTGGGGATCCCAGAACTGTATGGTGTATTGCCACTAATTACTGGAGCTTGGAGTGAAAATTTTCTAATGCTTCTCTTAGGATGCAGCAATGATGTTTATTTGGTCCATGGGCCCGATAAAACTTGTCATTGTAGTATCCTCAGAGAAGTATTTGAGAAATTTTTATCACCAATACTCATGTGGACATGGGGGATGAACCCCAACAAAGGGGTGCTGAGATTAGAGGGAGAGAAGGGATTTGTGTTCAAAAACCTGCAGAATCTCACCAGCATGGTGAGCAAAATTGGTGATATGGCTGGCTCCTCAGTACAGGGATTCTTCAGTCAGTAAGAAAGCACTTTATCCATTGTCTATCTTGCCTCTTCTAGTTGTCATCTAGGAAAAAGACCAGGTGGGATTCCCTTGGTTCCTTTACTGTGGATTGACTGCTGCCCGTTGATAGCGGTTCTGACTCGATTTGGAACCCATCTGCTAGTCCAAGATTCTATCTGAAAGACACCTTAGTTCTTTCAGCTATGTGTAATTTTCAACACACTCTTACCAGTGAAACAGAAAATCATGTCACCTAAGCTTCTGCAACTGATGTGTGAGCATGCTTTTTAAAAAAGTTAATCTGTCTTCTCCCTTTTCTCTCTTCCTATCATGAATACCTGTGATTTCAGCAAAAGAAGTAGCTTCAAAGACGTCATCCTTCAAAAGGTACTTTTTCCCTGTCATTAACTAAGCATATTCACAGCAGGCAAAATATCTGATTCACAAATACTGCATGCACCCATCCCCTGTACCCCATTGTTCCCAATGAATATTTCAGTGACTGCTGTATCACAGGGCTGAAACTAGTAAGGTGACTGCAGGATCAGAAGATAGGTTCCCCAGGAATTCTTATTCAACTGTCCTTCTTTGTAAACAAGAGGGTGATTAAGCCATATCAGCAGAATTTATTAACCCTTGGAAAAGCTATGCCTCTTCTTCTGTGTTTCTCTTTTCATCGTATCAGTTTTTAAAAGTGTAAATTACCAACCGTGATGCTTAAATCCTCAGAAATAACATGCTATAACACCAAATTTCTCTGGATTGCAATCCTTGTTTTTCTTTGTCAGTCCTCCCTGCTCATAATTTTAAATTTCGAATGTTCATAATTTAAGATTAGATGGATTCCAAGTTGATGCACTGCTGATGTCTGTGCAGTTGCACTTGAGAAGCCAGAAAGTAGTTATTGTTGGTGTATGTTCTGTGCTTAACTGGATGGGTGGTAAAGCCCTACATAATCAAGGGCAAGGTATGCATCAATTAAAAGCAATATTTTTTCCTGTCTAGAGGTTCCTTTTCTATTTGTGCAGGTAGCAACATTTATAATGACACAATGCATCCAATTGATAGGCACCAGTGGTGAACTCACTGGATTCTGAGAATATTCAAATTACACTATTTTACACCGAGAATATTTAAATGATGCATGCCCTGTGCTTGGCATTGAGACATATATAACTTTGCCAGCAATCCAGTAAGTTCACCACTGGTGCCTATCAACTGATGCCCAGGCTAGCCCAATCTCAACTGATCTCGTAAAGCTAAACAGGGTCAGCCTTGGCTAGTATTTGGAAGAGTGACCTCCAAGGAATACCAGAGTCATGACACAGAGGAAAGCAATGGCAAACCACCTCTGAATCATCTCTTGCCTTAAAACAAGTCTAGCTTGCCACCTGGTGGTGCATAACACTAAAAGAGCTAGAACTTTTAGCTGCCATGCAATTTTAGGATCCTGGCTATGCTATACACAAGGCCATATGATAATTATTAATTATTATTCTGAGAATATGTCTCCACATGCAACACATAACTTTAGCCAAAAGGTTTATTATTAACAACAATATATCCCAATGGCCAGTCACGGTGCAAAGCATCATAAGGTTGCTTGCAAAGTAATGCCTTCCCCCACACAGAGTCTGCAGCACAGGTCTGCCAAGCCACATTGAGAGAACCCCTATGTATATGCTTGTGACCTAGATTTTCCCTAAGAGTTTGAAGGTACTATTCACAAGTTGATTGTTATGATTTGAATAGAGGAGTTTGCCCACTGTTAATTTCTAGCAGGCCTGCCAAATGTTTACTCTTAAAACCAGACATGATTCTTATATTTGTGCTGTGAAAATTCATCTTTTGATTTCTTCTTACAAAACCACAGCAGGCTGGGTTTCTGGTCAGTTGCTAGCCTCCCCCCTTTCAATATTTCTTCCTTGTAACTACAGTCTAAACATCTAGAAATCATGGGAGTGTTACTTTATTGAATTTTCATCTTACCAAAATGACAAAACTAAAAGGCGCTCATGGTTCTCCCATCCTCTGCCATCCTTACAACAACCCTGTTGGGTAGGTTGCACAAAGACTGGCTGAGAGAGAGCTTCTTGGCTAATAGAAGGTTGAAACTCTGGTCTGCCTGGTCGAAGTCCAACACTCAAACCTTTATGCTATACTAGTTCTTATTCTTGTATCTATATTTTAAAGGCAAGTGTAATTGATCTGATCATTACTGTATTTGTTCAGATCATCATTTAGAAATTTGGAGGAGTACAAAAATAAAAAGCCTAAACAGTATCTCAAGGAAAGGAAAGCAGGAGGGTTGACCTAAATATTTTGGTGCTTTTTTCTTTTGAAGATTTGTCTTCTAACGTTTTAAAAACAAATAAGCCTTATTTCATAAGAAATAGAGTATCGAAATAAAGCAAGTTTATTGTGCTGCACACTTAAGAAAGATCGTCATATCTGTCTGAACATCAACCATCTCGGCTTTGTGCACAAAACATCAAAGAAGGCTTTGACAGCTTGCCTTGCAAATGTATGTCAGAATACAGACTCTTATTTTTCTTTGCAAAAGTGCCCCTGATTGCAGAACTGATAAGAGAAGCTCTGAATATATATTCTCTGTCCTGTTTGTATGACTCCCACAGTATCTTAGTCTTCTTTGCTGGAAAATTTCCTGTAGAAAAGCCACAACAGCTTGAAGCAGTGTAAGACCATGCTTCAAAGATTTAAGAGTATTAAGTTTACCACCATCAGAGTCTTTCCTTATTAGCTCTTCAATTAGAGATAGGAAGAGGCTATTTTTGCTGTATTAACCAGCTCTGTATTATGCAAAGTCAGATTACTGTCAAAATTAAAGCCCTAAAATGATGAAATACAGAACACTTTAGTATCAACGATTATTTTGCAACTTATTTGACTTTTTAAGGACGCTTCTTTGTCACCTCTCCAAATAACCAGCTTGAAGCAGATTTCCATAAGCAGAGCTCCAAGCCTTTTCTCTCTCTAAAAATTAGGCAAGGGGTGAGGGGCCAGGTGTGGGGAAGGGGGAATAAAGCCTTTCCCATGTGAACTGTTGTTGACTTTAAACATTAGTAGTTGTTTTTCTCCCTTGTAGAACTCGAGGCAGCTTGCAATATGAACAAAACATTATAAAATACACAATAAAAACAATTATAAAGTCCATAAAAGTCATTATTTTAAAACTCCAATTAGAACTGCCAATAGTAAAAGTTAAATCAATCAAATACAGTCCTAAATAAAATTGTCTTCAACTTCCTCCTGAAGCTCAACAATGAAGGACCAGGTGCACCTATCTGAGGAGGTTGTTCCATAATCTGCCACTGAAAAGGCCCTCTCTCATATACCCACCAAATGAGTTTCTTTAATTGATGGGATAGTCAGGAGGGCATCTTCCTGTGATCTTAACTCCCATGCAGGAATATATGGGAGAAAATGGTCCCAAGCCATGTAGGGCTTTATAGGACAAAATGAACACCTTGAATTGGGCTCAGGAGTGGATCAGTAGCCACTGAAGCACTAGCTTCAGCTTCCGAACACTCTTCAAGGGTAGCCCCAAATAGAGCACATTATAGTGTGGATGTAACTACGGCATGAGTCACTGTTGCTAGATCTGACTGAACCAAGAACCAATGCAGCTGATGCACCAGCCAGAACTGGGCAAACAGACTACAAACCACAGTAGCCACTTGTTTTTTTTACGATGAGCATTGTGTTAAGCAGTGCTCCCCACCTGCAAACCTGGCTTTTCATGGGGAGTATAGTCTTATCCAAAGACAGGGAAAATCTGACTACAGAGCATCTGAACAAATCTTCCAAATGCACAGATGATGAGGCATATTGTTCTGTCATCTAAAACTGCAAAAAGATACCAACTGGAAGACTGATCCCATTTCTTTTTTAAAAAAACCCTTTCCACTAAATAGGTTTCAAACCCATTCAGGTATTTAAAAATACCTAAGATTCAAAGGGCAGCATCCAGTGTTCCTGTTCTTGTAAGCCTTTTGAAATCATCATCAAATTGGTCTCTTCCAGTACCTTCCTAACATTGTCAACCTCTTATTCCCTTTGGCAAGAAAAACACAGTGGTGGAAGAGATGAGAAGGCACATCAGATATGACATCTTCAACTTGGGTAGTCTATCTGGGACCATACAAGGGCAACTAGAAACCTAAAGTAAATGTGCTTTCTTCTTATTCAGCAATGAGGCACCATCTTGAGAGGGGATCCAATGAACTGGTTATCTGCTGCTCCTCTGCATCCCTTTAGCCCCCCTAAGTCACTTTTAAAATACAGAACAAACTGGGACTCAAATAATACCCTGTGTTTGTGGAACTGGCTTGATACTTGAGTTCAAATTGCTGATACAGAGTGAATGTGCATGCATATGTGAGCATCCTCCTCATTGTACTAGCACTGTCCAGAAATGGATGATTACACTGCAAGTGAGGAAATTAAAAATTAGGAGATAGATGAGCTGCCAGAACTAGTTTGTTAAAAAGCATTTTTATAGTATTAATTAAATATATTTTCCTTCAGTAGACATGAATGGCAAGGTCTGTACTGTCTGTTCTTCTTAGACTTCTTCACTAGGTAGATTCTTTGCTACCTAGTTGTATTTTTAATTTCAGATGTGAGTGAAGTAGTTGTGCAAAGCTCAGCAGAAAATGATGAACAAAGGAAAAATGGTGCCACAGTTTCAGTAGCAAAAACATTTCTCCGTATACCAGCTATAAGGAACCTGAACACAATCGTTGCCAAAATGTGCACTGTAAATATCAAAGTCAACTGTTTTTTTTTTTTAAATGATCCTCTATGCTTTTGGTCCTGACCTCGATAGCTTAGGCTAGCTCAGTCTCGACAGATTTCAGAAGCTAAGCAAGGTCAGCCCTAGCTAGTATTTAGAAGAGCAACCAAGGAATACCAGGGTTGTGATGCAGAGACAATCAATGGTAAACCACCTGAACATCTCTTGCTTTGAAAACCATATGGAGTTGCTGTAAGTCAGCTGTGAATGGCAGCAACAACAATGCTTTTGAGGAAGGGGTCCAAACTAAACTGGGATGAAAGGGATTTTCAGTGCTTTGAGCTCTGTCCTGAATCTGACACTTTTGCTGTAGAGTCTCTCAGGATTCTATTTTACAGACTATACTTTTTTGACATTTACATAAATTACATGAGTGATGTCATCCAGAGATGTGTAGTGAGGTGCTACTCTCCCTGGAGCAGGTTTGTGACTATTTGATTAAGATCTACAGTTGGAGATCCAGATCTTCTGGTATGAAGCACCTTTCACTAACTTCAACTGGTTCACCATCTGTGGCCCTACCCCAAGCAGTGTCATTTGGCCATAGTTACACATGTATTGATCACAACCAGATTGGATGACTAATGTACTTTGTATGTTGCTACCACTGAGGACCATTTGGAAGCTGCAACTTATGTAGAATGTGGTAGCCAGATTACTGACAAGTATCTAGAGAGCTTATTAGGCTTATCTTGGAACAAATGCAATGGCCACCAAATTATTTCTAGGTCTAATTCAAGTTGTTGATTTTGATAATTAAAACCCTAAATGGTCCAGGACCAGAATACTTGAAGGAATACCAACTACTGTATGTACGTTCCCATCAATTAAAATGTTTGCTGCAGGTCCAGTTTTGTCTTCTATTTGGAAAGGAAGCATGGCTGACCGCTAGGAGAAGCTTTTTCAGCAGTGGTGCCCCAAACAGTAGAGTGGTCCCCACTTCTTCTCTAGTTGCTTGCCTAGTGGAAGCTTGATGAGATTCCAGCAGCAGATGGACTTTCTTGTTTATCTAGGATTTGCCTGTATCATGCCGTATTTTATTGCTTTATCTGTGGTCTTAATAGAAGGCTGGCTAATTCATGTTAAGTGGTTGAACTGAATTCCACTATTTTACTTAAGTTAAATTTGGCTGCTTCATTTATATGATTATTATATGGTTTGAGGCTGTAGTTAAGTCAGTTTTAATTCTTATTAGATGCTTCAGCTTGTTCATCTGCAGATTTTGGAAGTATATTACTATGTTGTGAACTATGCCAGGAGCCATCAGTCGAAGAGTTGGGTGTGAGGGAGAAGTGCCTCCAGAAGGCCATCTTCCCTTTTCACCTTGGAGGTTAAAGAGCTTACCTGGCAATAGTCAAGATTTCAGGAGAAATGGTAAGGCTAACACAGATGCTGATTGTGAAGCTGTGGGAGGGAAGAGGCAGATTCCCAGAGCAAACTCCTTTATGGCTTGCAGGGATGCTGGTATGAAGTTCCAAAGAGATAAACAGCTAGTGTGAAACCTGAAGAGAAACAAGTCATTAGTCCAAACTCATTCATATCCATAAAAGTTTGGATGTCCTTGTCTGAGGTTATTCCGCCTAGCCCTGGATAACATTTCAGGGGGAGGGGGTGTGTTAATTAAATAAATTTATTTATTTATTTATTCGGGATTTATATCTCGCCCTTCCCACAAGTGGCTCAGGGCATAAAATATGCTTAATCAAGCATAAAATTTAAACAATTTAAGTATAAAACAATTAGATACTTAAACATTTAAAACCTTAAAAACCAGTAACATTGCAATTTGATAAAAACTATTAAACCTTAAAACCCAGTAACATTACATTAACATTAAATAAACATTACATTACATAACATTAAATAAACATTACATTACATTAAATAAGATGGTCTCATCTGCTTTTCAGGTCAGGTTAAGTGTGAATTCCCAGTTTTTAGCCCATCAAAACCAACATTGAAATTTTTACTTTTCCTAAACCAGAATAACATCTCTAACACAACTGATTCCACTTTTCATGACATGCTTTTGAAGACATCAACAAAAAAATTCAGAGAACAAGTCCACTTACATCGAACTTTACTTTCAATGCTCCCTCTAAGCTGTGGAGTGTTGTGAGCTAAAAGTCTGCTTTGTGAGCTACTGCATAAAATTAGTTTTCTCTGGGGCTATATGTCCTGAGCTAAAACAAAAAATTGTGAGCTGGAGGCTAAAAAACTGTGAGCTAGTTCGCTCTAACTCAGCTTAGAGGGAACACTGTCAATACTATTATTTGTGGTCACTGCTGTTCTCCCAAATTCCCTGAAATGCACAGAGATCTAAGGAGAGTTGAGGAGGTCCATCTCTTATTCCGTGCTGAACTTTAGAAACACTGCTCCTTCTGTATGTCTCTGAAGTCTGGAGTAAACAGAAAGAATAATCTTCCTTTCACACATTCTGCCTTAAGAACTAAACTATGCTACAGAATCCAGCACAAAATAAGAGATCTCTCCTGCCTCTGTTCTCTGCAATGCGAGGACTTGGGTAAGGACAATGATCTCTCATTTCATGCTGGGCAACCAGGGGCAGGTGGTTGCCAGAAAAAGACTGTGATTGCTGTTGGCCACTATGCAACCGTGTTTCTCACCCACTGGCTACAGCTATTCATTTCATCCCTACATCTGTTAAAAAGTGTCTTGTGTGTGGGCTGCCATCCTGAATGTCCAAAGCAGATTCTGCTGTGGTTTTATCAACCAATTTAAAACAAAACACTGCTAGCTTTAATATATGCCTGTTAGAGACTGCTTAACATTTTTCTTGCTTAAGCAATAGGTAGTTTTTCAGGCTACATCTACAAAGCTGACTTCCCCTGGTCAAAAATGGGAGCACTCAAAAGTAGCATAGGAAGGCATTTCCCACTCTACTTATGACAAACAGCTGACATGGTGTTGTGATCCCATTTTGGATATGCAAAACACACCGAGTAAGTCTGTTGTGCACTGGTACATTTTCAAAATGCAACAGTCTTTTACAATGGCTGCAACAGTACAAGCGTATTCTTTCATAAATTATTGGCACTTAGTCCTTAGGTATATAATAAGCATACCCTATAAAAATCTACCAGCTTGGTGAAGTGATTAAATAGCCAAACTAGGATCTCGGAGACACAGGTTCAAATTCTACACTGTTCTATGAAGCTAGTCACATTTTCAGCCAAACCTACCTTCTACCTTAGTTGGCCAGTCTTTGGATACTTAAATCCAGGGACTGGAGCTGTGGATAAACAAGACAGAGCTTTCTACCACCCTGAAAAGGGCCCGTTTTGTAGAAAAATGTGAAATCTAAAAAAAAAAAAAAAAAGAGGGCCTTTTAAAAAATCTAAAAATGACAAAAGGAGTGCCTGTAGCTTTAGGCAACAGATTCCCTTAGTGGCTGTTGCTAGGCAACCAGTGTTCCTGGCTGGATTCTGTAGTAAAAGGCAGGTAGAGGAGGCAGAGCCCTTTCCAGGCCTATTTTGGTCTTTGAGGTTAGATTCCTTGGGGCCAGATCTGACTAACATTTCCAGCTCCAGGATGGGAAGTTCCTAGAGATTTTGTGGTGGGGCTGATTAGGGCAGGGTTTGGGGAAGGGAAAGGTTTCAGCTGGATGTAATGCTATAGAGTCCACCTTCCAAACAAGCCATTTTCTCCAAGGAGACAGATCTCTATTGTCTGGAGTTCACTTGTAATTCTGGGATATCTCCAGGTCTTACCTAGAGGTTGGCAACCTTAGGTCTAGAACCCTCTGGATGACTTGATACCATCTGGCTTGCATGACTCAACTAGGCTAGGCTTCAGAGTAGAGTCTGGGAAACCCAAGTTCAAACCCCATCTTGCTGTGCAAGATCACTGGGTGATTTTAGACCACCCAGAGAGTTTAAGACTAACCTATCCCATGGATTGTTGTGAGGCTAAAAATGAAGAAAAAGAATAATGTAAATTGATTTGGTCCCCACTGTGAACATATGAACATATGAAGCTGCCTTATACTGAATCAGACACTTGGTCCATCAAAGTCAGTATTGTCTTCTCAGACTGGCAGCAGCTCTCCAGGGTCTCAAGCTGAGGTTTTTCACACCTATTTGCCTGGACCCCTTTTTGGAGATGCCAGGGATTGAACCTGGGACCTTCTGCTTCCCAAGCAGATGCTCTACCACTGAGCCACTGTCCCTCCCCAAGGGACTGTGGAAAAATGGGTTATAAATGACGTAAATAAATAACAAATGTAGCTGATGTGAGGCAGATAAAAGGTAGGTAGGTGAATGGCTGAGGAGGATGAGGCATATGGAGGTTGCCATGGAGAGGGAAAGGGGAAATAATGTGGGGAGGGAGATATAGAGAAAAGTGAGGCACCCTCCCACAAGTCCTTGAGGGTTCCTATCATGCAAGTGGGCCTCGCCCAATGGCTGGTACCATGCCACTGGGCCATAGGGAGATACTTTCAGGGTCGGGGGAGAGGGACAGCTTAAGACAGAAGGGCAGATAAAGGTAGGTTAGCTATTGGGTGGGAAAGAAAGAGGGTTGCCAACTCCTGGTTAGGAAATTCTTAGAGACTGGCGGATATAGCCTGGGAAGAGTGAAGTTTGAAGAAGGGAGGGACCTCAGAGGGGTATAATGCCATACTCCATCATACAAAGCAGGCATTTCCTCCAAGGTAAGCTAGGGTTGCCAGCCTCCAAGTGGGGGCTGGAGATCACCCAGAATTACAACTCTCCAGATGACACAAATCAGTTTCCCTGGAAAAAATGGCTGCTTTGGAGAGTGGATTCTATGAGATTATACCTTGCTGAGGTCACTTTATTCCCCAAACTTCACCCTCCCACGACTCCAACCCGAGATTTCCAGGAATTTCCCAACCTGGAGCTAAGGGGAACTGATCTCTGTAGTTGGGAGATCCATTGTGATTCCTGGAGAACTGCTGCTGTGTGTGTGTGTGGGGGGGGGGGGGAAGCAGGTGGCTAGGAGCACTGCTGCCACTGGTGCTGCTATACAGGGGGAGCAAGCAGACCAGAAGAGGGATGGAGTGGGGGGGGGGCAGAAATAAAGAGGAAATGACAGGCATGGAGGGGAGAGTAAGGAGGGATAAAGTATGAGAGAAGCAGGGGGAGAGGACAGGAAGCAAATGTGGGAGAAATGAGATAGTTGTTCCCACAAGTTTCTTGCAGGTCCCTGCTTATATCAATATAATGCTATTAAACTGCTAATCTGAAACCAAAGGAAACCCCTCTTCAGGAGGCAGAGGAAATTGTTACTGTAGGGAGAAATGGCTGCTATGTAGGTGGGACAAGTAAAATCCAAGCTTTTCTACCCATGTGGCAGCTACCCAGGCTTTGCTGTGATCTTTCCCAACAGAGCCAGTTTGGTGTAGTGGTTAACTGCACAGACTCTTATCTAGAAGAACTGGGTTTGATTCTGCACTCCTCCACATACATCTGCTGAAATGGCCTTGGGTCAGCCATAGCTCTCATAGGAGTTGTTCTTGAAAGGGCAGCTGCTGCTGTAAAAGCTCTCTCAGCCACACCTATCTCACAGGGTGTCTGTTGTGGGGTGAGGGGGGAAGGTGAAGGAGTTTGTGAGCTGCTCTGAGACTCTAAGATTCAGAGTAGAGGGCGGGATATAAATCCAATATCATTTCAGAGCAATGCAAGTTTGAGAAAGATTGGCGAAAAGCTAGGGAAACCCCAGAAGGCACATGAATGCACAATTATGCTGTGGGGAAGCAGGGTAAGGGGGAAACATCACTTCCCAAGAGCATCAGACTTGGGACAAATAATCTATGCAGAAACACCCAGGATCGACAGGGCATGAGTTATAGGTGAATAATGAACACTATATTATAGATTTCCTTGGTTTAAATTTTGCACATACTTGTTATGTCGCTGACCATGTTGACTTCCTTTTTCAGTCTTAGTATTTTTACTGTTTAAACAGTGAAAGCCTTCTCATGAGGTATTAGCTGAAAATATTGACAGAGAGGGAACTTACTTGAGAATTTTAACAAATACCTTTGAAAACAAATGCTCTTTCAATAGAGAGCTAATGTACGCAGAATTACCACTTTTCTAAGCCCATTAAATTCAGTGGACTTATGTGTAACTAGGTTTGCCAACTTCCAGGTGGGGCTTGTAGCTTACCTGGAATAAAAGCTGATCTGCAGATGACAGAGATTAGTTCTCCTAGAGAAAATGAAAGCTTCAGAAAGTGAGCCCTGCTGAGCTCCCTCATTTCCTATATTCCACCGTCCACATGAACCATTCTCAAATCTCCAGGAATGTCACAATCGGAAGTTGGCAACCCTAGGTGCAACTCTTTTTAAGACAGCATTGTAATTAGTATTTACCAAAGATACAAGTGCCAACCTTTGGATCATGCATCTCCTCAAAGAATGTGTCATGCCCATTTGTAGTAAATCTGTTACTTCTAAACATGTTCATGTTGTTGGCTATGAATTTTTAGGAAAAGGGAAAGATCAGTGTCATGGTAAAGGGGGAGGGGGAACCATGGGCAGCCCAATCCAGACGTAAGTGGTGGCTGGCTGTGGCTTAGCTGCCACGCTGCTAGACGACTTCCTGAGGACTTTGGAATGCTGGAGCACAGGCCTGTAGCTACGAGGGGGCCTGTGGGGGCACAGCCCCCTAACTGCTAGGCAGGGCCCCCTGATTTGGGGCCCCTAACCAGCCTCCAGTGCCTCGGCTGCATCCTTCTCCATTCTGCTGTCATCATACACCATTGCTTCTGCTTGCTTAAAGGACGTGATCATACGCAGTTGCTTCTGCTTGCTTAGGAGCCGGAAGAATTCTCTGACCCCTCAGCAAGCAGAAACAACAGGGCACTTTCAGCACCCAGTTCTGAAAGTTAAGCTCCACGTTGGGCTAGAGGGCGCCTGCAAGAGGAGGCCGTTTTGGCCCTCAAGTAGGGCAGTGGGGGAGGGGGCAGATGGCTCCACCGCAGACAGGGCAGGGTAGGGTAGGTTGGTGCACACAAATGGAGGTCCCGGCTGCAGTCCGGGGCTGGGGATCAGTGGAGAGGTGATGTTAGCCTGCAGGGGTTTTCTGGCCTGGTCTCGACGGCCACCTGAGCGAGGGTGGGAGCTGCGCTTGGGCAGCCTTGGCTCGCCCTCTGACAGGAAGAAATCCGAATTGGAGGTCTTGTAGCCCCAGGAGTCAGTTGCCACTTAGTGGCGCCTTCCAAACACCCCTTGTCTCGCCGAGCTTACCTAGCTAGATCATACTACAGGGAAGGGCAGGAGACCATGTAGCACGTATCTAAACCTCTGAGTGGCTCCCCACCAGAGCTGCTGGAAGAGGAGTGGAAAGGGATCACCTTGGGGCAGCTGTGGGGGGGGGGGGAGGCTGTATGGCAGTTTTCCTCCTCATCAGTGGTAGGAGAGAAGGCCATGGAAGTTGGGGCCACTATGTGCCCCCTGAAAAAAATCAGGGCCCCCAATTCTTCAAATCCTGGCTACGGGGCTGCTGGAGCATGAGGAGGGGAGAGGCATAGCTTGCCATGAGGGAGACGGTCACCATGGCAACGCTGCTGGCAGAGGTACAAGGGAGGCAGAGGCAGCCGGAGGGGAGGGCCAGCCCACACCCCCCATTGGCCAGTCCTGGCGCATGTGCCACAGCTCATGACAGTCAGGGATAGGGAGAGGTGGCCCCAGAGAGGCTGACAGTCATCCCCAACCTGCCCCCAAACAAAGAATGGAGCCAATGATGAGCAGACCATCAAAGGCAAAGGAGAGATGTCCCACCAAGATGGGGAGGGAACAGGAGTGAGGCTGGGCATGTGTGCATGAGAAGCCTGGCTTGGTGGCGAGGTGGGGGTGAGACAGGCCCGCACGGGACCATGGAGAAGCCGTCAATCCCCTCACACCCTCTCGCTGTCAGAGACTCTGCCAATGGCAGGCAGACAAGCAGGAAGTACCAAGTGCAGGAGTTCACTGTCATAGACAGCGGCTGGAATGTGTCTGGGTGTGAGCAGCCCAGCAGCAGACACCCCCCTGATACCCAGGAAGACACCCCTGTACTTATTCCCAAGCCATGCACCCCTGGAATGTGATATTGCAATGTAACCCTAGAATATTAATTGGATACAGCAATGCCCATTTGAATTGGAATGGTCTTTCTTGCACATAAGGGAGACAAATCCAGTTCCTTCTTGACCCCAAAGCAGGTCTGTAATGTGATTCTGGTTCACAGGCCAGAACAACATGATGCCAGCTGAAAGGTTGAGAAGCGTCCATCTTTCTGCTCCTGGGAATGAAAAAGTTTCAGGCTCAGAGAGACTGGTGGGCAGTGCCATAAAAATTCCTTCACTTTTGGCAACCTTTAAAAGTCCTGTTATCAAAGCATAAGGAAATAATAATGACCCAAGAAACCTCCAACACAAATAAATGGCTTGTATCTGGTAATCCTCAGGACAAGATGGCAGAAACACGAGGTTAGAGGCCAAGCACTCCTTTTGTTGTGAATGTGTGGTATAACCTGTAAACTGATCTCACAATTCTGACTTTTAACAAAGTTTCTATTTTTCTTTAATCAATTGCTAAGGCCATCAAAGTCATTCAGTCCCCTGACCACTTGATGGATGCCCATCCATGTTTGACACTAAGAGAGAAATCTATCACTTTTGGGGAGCTTCAAAGGAACCAGTTTTGGGAAAAACAAGGCCATAAAGTCATTTGGCCAGTGTAATTAAAATGCCTATGTTGGGGTATGGATCTATGATACGAATGGTCTCTGATTGGATATTATACATATGACACCCCGACTTTCCATTGGTGTGACACTCTGCCCCCTCATTGGGTAGTGGAATTGAGTGATGTGACGTAATTTACCCTAGAAAACAGACAACCCAACCTGTCAGGTTAGGGAAAAGCACAGGAAAAAGGGCAGCGCAGCGAGAAGCGAGGGAAGCACG
The DNA here is from genome assembly GCF_032191835.1 of Heteronotia binoei. Classification (NCBI taxonomy): domain Eukaryota; kingdom Metazoa; phylum Chordata; class Lepidosauria; order Squamata; family Gekkonidae; genus Heteronotia; species Heteronotia binoei. Next base: position 143,561,372 of record NC_083226.1, on the reverse strand, counting down.
GGAAGAAAGGGAAAAAGGGAATCCCTTCACCCTCTCCTTCCTCCACCCCCTTCCTACCCTCACCCCCCCTTCCTCTCAAGAGAAATCTCCCTCCAGAAGCCTTGCATTTTCCTCTGACTGAGTCTACCCTGCAAAGATCTAGGTATTGTATCACCCTCCCCCATCCTGCTTATTCAGCTAACCTCTTGTATTCCTCTTGCCAGTTTGGTGTAGTGGTTAAGTACGTGGACTCTTATCTGGGAGAACCGGGTTTGATTCCCTACTCCTCCACTTGCACCTGCTAGCATGGCCTTGGGTCAGCCATAGCCCTGGCAGAGGTTGTCCTTGAAAGGGCAGCTGCTGTGAGAGCCCTCTCCAGCCCCACCCACCTCACAGGGTGTCTGTTGTGGGGGAGGAAGGTAAAGGAGATTGTGAGCCGCTCTGAGACTCTTCGGAGTGGAGGGCGGGATATAAATCCAATATCTTCTTCTTCTTCTTCTTCTTGTATGCTTGAAATTGTTTGATTGAGATGTAACTATTTGAAACCCTATGCTATAATAAAATCCATTACTAACCAAAGGATTTTCAGTGGTCTATCTCCGTAGACAAAGACATAGATCCCATACACCTCACCTCTCGTAGGCCTACCATTTTGAGCTAAGAAATATTAATATTCCCCAATAAAAAGTTGTTTGAGGTGTAACAAAAGTGGTGGAGAATGCGGGCGAGAAATTACAACAGCTAGAACAGGAATTGACAGAAAATTGAACACTCTAAAACAGGAATCTGAGAAGTTAGAGGCTACTGAAAGATCCTACATAGAACAGATAAACACACTACAATATGAGGCACACAACAGATGGGTCTCCCTTGACACAGAGTTACGTGAAAAATTAGAATTAAAGGAGACAGAGATAGAGAACTTGCGTGCTGAGAAATATGACCTATTTGTTGACAAGCAGGCTTATGCCTCCTCTTCTTTAGATGCCCAACAGAAACTTAAGGATGCTTTGACCCGTGCTAGTGCAGCAGAGCAAAGGGCTGCAGACTTAGAAAAACAACTCACAGAAACTCAGCATGCAGCCAAATTTTTAGTACAGCACCAGTCTGCACAAAAACTTGAGTCTTCACATGACGCCTGCAGGAAAGAAATACACTCCCTCACACGCAAATTAGGACTACAGAAGGCCTTGATTGCCTCTGTACATCCAGGCAGTATTGTAGACATGGATTTCTCTGAGCTAGAGCCTGACAGTCAACAGAAAGATGCTAAGCCCCCACCCCCTCCTTACAACCCAGACTGGCCACCACTTAGACCAACTAGGCCTGGACCTGCCCCACCCCCAGTCACCAGTAAGCCAGTCAGCACTCAGGCTGACACAGACCCTATTTCAGAGCAAATCCCTGAGCCAGCTCCTGTCCAACCCGTAACTACAAGAACAGTTTCCACCCGAAGCACAGGAGGGAGACTGAATGTTCAGGAGGTCAGTGAAAAGGTACCCTGGAAGCCGCAGGAGGCAAAGGCTATTGCTGACCAAATTGGTCCCCTTACTAGGGAGACTGGGACTGCCTGGTTCACTGCCATCCAGAACACCTACCCAAATGCTGTAGGAGAAGACCTTTCCCAGCTAGCAAGGCTCTGTACAAATGGAATAGATGGCCCCACCATTGAATCTGGTATAGCCACACGCCATCTCTCAGCTCTTAGAAACCAGCTTGACTGGATGAGAGAGGTTGCAAAATTGCTCTGGCCTGGACGCCCACTTGAACACCTGTACATCACAGAAACTCAAGGCCCAGGGGAAAACCCAGAAGCATATGTAGATAGGAAAAAGCTTTTAGCCATGCTAGCCAGGAGAGTTCAAAGCCTACATGGAACCTATGAATTTGATGATGCAGACTTTAAAACAACGCTTGTTGCAGGACTAAATACCCAGACAAAAACCATCATTGGCCTACTGGATCCCCTTGCAGTTCCTTGGGACACCTTAGCAGCCAGAATTAGGCAGGCTACTGACTATCTGAGAGAGACAGGAGGCCTGAAACTGCAAAACCGTTCCAATCGTAAAAATCAGGAGCCCAAAAACTCAGAGCCAATTCAGGTAGTCACATATGCTAACAATGGGCCTCATTCACAATACAGGAATGAGACAAACAGCCGACCTAATGCACCTCAGCCCCCTCCACGCAGCTGGAATAGGGACAGGGCAGGCAACAATAGATACCCAAATAGGAATCAAGAACCTGGATACGGACATGACCCTGCTAGAGCTGCCCCACCCCAGAATTTTTACCCAGCTCCCCCTCCTAGACAGAATCCCCCTTCAGCTCCAGCACAAATGACACAAGGACTTGCTCAGGGACCGCCATACAGTCAGGCACCCCAGCATCCCCCACAAGAAACACTTAGAAAGGCTGTTTCGAACCAGCTCAGAGACACAGGAGCTGATATGTCTTACTATGACAAGCAACCCTTGCAAGTGCTCCTTGCAGGCCTTCTGAATTCTATGCCCCCTGCTGCTATGCAAAATCAAGCTACACTCATGCCTGCCGCTACACAAAGCCAGCCTTTACACAGTCAGCTTGCTCAGAGCCAACCTGCACACTCAAGGCCCACAACCCCACCCCAAGCACAGAATTCAAACCCTTTCCATGCCCCTCAAGAACATCGCCCCCAGGGTGTCCTAAGGATAGCAACAGTTTCAGAGTCACGTGTTCGCCATGACCAATGTCCAGGGCCTAGCCACCAGCAATAGGGCTGCCCGAGGTCCTTGCCTTTATCCCAGGAAGTCATAGCTAGATTAGCCCCTGATGAATGGGGAAGGCCAACCGTTAAGGCAGGTGTTGGGACCTCAGGGAAAGAGTTACCTGCCACACTTTTAGTTGACACTGGAGCTTCACTGAATGTGCTGCACCCAGAATTGGCTGCTTGTGGAACACAAACTAACAAGGCCACAATTTTGGAAGGCTTTGCAGGAGGGTCCCACAGGACCAAGATCTGGGAAGACATACCCCTGACCGTAGGAATGCTCAGGACTGTAATTGCAGCTTGTGAGAATCTCCGGGAGGATGCAGGAATTTTAGGAATGCCCTTTCTCAGAGGACAGAGCATTACAGTCGATTTGGCCAATGGTTTCTTATGGCAAGTTCAGAATGGACCTGAAATAATATCTGCTATCCATAGATGTGCTGCTCTAAAGGCTCCCTTACCCCTAGCCCCAATTGTAGGCGACCCTTGGGTGGAAGAGTTTCCTGAAGTCTGGGTCACAGACAAAGTAGAATGTGGGACCGTTAAAGGTGCCTGTGTTCTCATTGAAGGGAAAGACCCACCCCCTCAGAAGCAGTATAGGTATCCTAAAGAAGCAGAAATAGGGATAGGGAAAACTATTGAAGGTCTTTTGCAATGGGATGTAATCACACCCATGCAGTCCATCTGCAACGCGCCCCTATGGCCAGTCCTCAAGGCAGACAGAGTAACCTGGAGACTAACTGTGGATTTTCGAGCTCTTAATGCAGTCACACCTCCTGTGGCTCCAGTGGTGGCTAAATACAATGAAATCCTGACAGCCATTGCTGCAGGGGCCAAATACTACAGTGTTTTGGACCTGGCCAACGCCTTTCACTCAATTAAACTACATGAATCCTGCTGGTATAAATTTGCCTTCACATTCCGAGGTCAGCAGTATGCTTTCAAAAGGACCCCCCAGGGTTTCCACTCTAGCCCCAGCATTTGCCATGCACACGTGGTTCAAATGTGGGACAAATTGAGCCCTGCATCTCGCCCCCATGTTGTTTCGTACGTTGACGATATTCTCGTGTATTCTGACACGGAAGAGAGAACACATGAAATCACAAGGGAGGTCTTAAACCTCATTAGAGAGACAGGCTTCAAGGCAAACCGAGAGAAAGCCCAATTGGTCAAAACTGAAGTGAAATACCTTGGCCTCTCCTTAGGAACTGATGGACGCACCCCAGACTCTCAGAGGGTAGAAGTTGTTTCTAAACTCCCAGCCCCCACTGACCCCCCTACTCTGAGAGCACTTCTGGGAACATTCAACTTCTCTAGGGATTTCATTGAATCATTTGCAGACAAGGCACGTCCCTTATATGCACTCTTAAAGAAAGGAGTTCGCTGGAACTGGGGACCTGAGCAACAGAAAGCTTTTGCAGAGCTCAAACGTAGTTTGATTCAAGCCCCAGCGCTTGCACACCCAGACATGACCAAGCCTTTCTACATACAGCTAGCCACTTCAGACGAAAGCATAAGGGCCACTCTCTTACAACAGCAAACAGGCTCTCTAAGAGTCATTGCCTATGCCTCTAGGAACCTCACCCCTGTAGAAGCCAGATTCAGCCCCTGTGAGAATTGCCTAGCCCTAGTTTGGAGCCTCACACACTGGGAATTCATTATAGGAGGTGCAAAAGTCATAGTTCAAACTACACACACACCTCTCAAATACATCCTTTCAGGGAAAGTGCAAGATGGTCAGGTCTCCAATGCAAGGATTGCTAAATGGACACTAAAACTAGTAGGCAGAGGAGTGGACTACAAGAAAGAACAAACTGAATCTCCTGCCCCTTATGGCCTCATAGTTTCAGGGGAACAGCATGAATGCCCCCTCCCTCAGATGAATCACACTCAGTGGCCAGTTATATGGGGAGAGTCTCTAGCAGAAGCACAGCAGCAAGGCTTTGTGTGCTGGTTCTGCGATGGCTCCTCCTTCCATGTAAATGGTTCCCCCAAGACAGGCTATGCCGCAATCAGAGTACATGATTCTTATGTTCTAAAGGGCATAGCACGTCCACATTCTAGCCAGGCAGCAGAGGTAGCAGCCCTCCGTGCCATCCTGGAATTTGAACCCTCAGATTGCCCCCTGGCTATATATACAGATTCAGATTGGACAGCAAAAGCTGCAACTGTATGGCTGCCAGTATGGTTGGCAAATGAGTTCAAATCCTCAGAGGGGAAGCCCATCTCACACAGAGACAAATGGATCCATGTTGCTGCACTAATTCAGAGCAGGCAAGCTGCAACCTGGGTCACACATGTCAAAGGTCATCAGAAAAATAATTCAGACACAAGCATCTGGAACAACCGAGTGGATGCACTAGCTAAAGAAGCTGCCCTGGAGGACCAGAACCCAGCAAACCCAGAGCCTAGTCCCCAACCTCTACACCCAGTTACAACCAGACAAAGAGCAGCACTCCCTGCTCCCCTCTTAGACTTATCTACTCTCCAGGAAGGAGATGAGCAAATCCAAAGCCTAGCCACTGTAGGAAAAGACCCCACAGGCAGATATACCATCGAGAAACTAGAAGGAGTCTACTGGGCTGTGGATCAGAACCGCAACAGGCACTGGATAGTCCCTGTAGAACTTAGAGGTGATTTAATTCAACTTGCCCATGAACAAGGACACAGAGGAAGAGAGCTCACCCTAGAAAGAGTCAAAGACACAGGGTGGTGGCCAAACATGAGACAGGACATTGAGCAATGGGTAGACAACTGCCTAGCCTGTGCAATGGTTAACGCAGACAACACAGGAGCCAAAGCACCCATACAACACCAGAGAATAGAGGGTCCTTGGGCACGGATTCAGATTGACTTCATAGGCCCCCTCCCTCTCACATCCCGTGGCAACCGCCATTGTCTGACAATAATTGATCCCTTCAGCAAGTGGGTAGAGGCATTTCCCTGCAGAAATAACGCAGCAGCAACTGCAGCCCGCCTTCTTTTTAACAATGTTTGGTCTAGGTGGGGCATAAGTCGTCAAATTGATAGTGATAGAGGCGGAGCCTTCATTGGTGACATCACAAAGGAATTATGCAAAGCATTAGGCATACAGCAAAGATTTCATGTGGCTGGTCATCCCCAAAGTTCTGGAAATATAGAACGTACAAACAGAACGCTCAAGGAGGCTCTGTGCAAAATGGTTAAGTCCTCTGGCAGGGACTGGGATGAAAAGCTCCCCATCATCCTCATGGCTCTTAGAGGTACTAAAGCTGTTCATGGTTTCTCACCACATCAAGTGATGACTGGCAGAAAAATGCTTTTCCCAGAGGCTTTTTGGTTAGATACAAGCCTCCCATCAGACTTGGAACCAGTTGTAATAAGTGATGCATGGGTAAGGTCCCTGGTCACTGAAATCTCTGCCATTCATAAAAAGGTTGCCCTGCAGTTAGGCATAGCCCGTCAAGCAATGGATAAAAGACTGGGATGGGTAAGAAACCCCAGACAATGGGAAGAGGGTCAACTTGTAATGTACAGAAAGTTTTCTGAAAAAGAGCATGCCCTCACTGCCAAATGGAAGGGACCAGTCCCAATCACAAAGAGGATCAGCCCTGCTGTGTACCAAGTTGCCATCCCCAAGTCAGGAGGTACCGGGCTCAAGTTCTTCCACTGCTCTCAGTTGAAAGACTGGAAAGGGAAGCCCCCTGACGCTGTGGCCAACTCTGCTCCAGCTGCTCTCCAGCAGAATTCTGAAAAGCAACCCCCAGATAAACCTGGAAAAGCCTCCTCCATAAAGATCAGACAGATCTCGCTGAATTATGCTCCTACACCTGCTCTGATTGATCTGGCTGAGACTATTGTGGCTCTCTGAGGCTACAAGCATTGAGCTACTATGTAAATATAGGAAACTTGACCCTGCACCCCAGCAGCAAGGGGGGGGGCAAGCCTCTGCTATTTGTGTATATGTTTCTTTCTTGATCTTCAGCTAGAAGTACTATGCAGCCAGGCATAACCCTTTTCCCTTACAGAATACACTCTCCTCCAAGGATTGCACTTCAGGACCAGGTTGTTTTTCTTTTTAAATTTTTAAATATTGTCATCCCATAGTGATAATCCTTGCCATACAAGCTGGCATGGTAGTCTTTTTAATTTATCTGGTATGTTGGTTAAGGCGTCAATTCAATAGACTAGAAGCCTTGGCAAACTCAATCAAATATAGTCACTCAGAAGAACTATGAATGCATTACAATTTCCAGAAAAATATCTATATATGCATATATTTAGGCATATGTGCATATATACCTAAGAACAAACAGAATTTTTTTTAATTTTAATTTTTTTAAAAAAAAAATGCCAACATCCAGGCCAAACCTGGAGATCTCCAGCCAAGACCTGGAGACATGCAAATGAAGTCTGGATTTTGTGTTTAATGATAGCAGCCAATGAAAGTATTCAAAACTCAAAAGAAGAAACCAAAAACAAAAACTCAAAAAGAGAAAAACCAAAAAAACTCTGAGCATTTCCTTTTAGCAAAGGATTGGCTCTAAGTGAAACTTTAGGATGCCAGCTCCAGCCTGGAGGTTCCAAATATTTGAAGACTGCATTGGAAAACCATAACACATGGTGTCTTATTTTTCTTAAAGCCCTTTTCCCCAAAGAGACATGGTACTTAGTTCCAGGCATAAGATATAATTTTGGAAGTAATCTCCAGGTTCCAACTGGAGAATGGCAACCTTATAAGAGCGGCCATCTTTTTTCCCCTTTTCAGAAATCCCACATGTTCTCCCCCTCCCCACTTTTTTTTCCTCTACAGTCTCTCCTTTGCATGCTTGGCAGGAACTACAAGCAACTGCCACACCTACCCATGTCTCTCCCCTCATCACTAACAACTCTGCTCTGCACTTGCACGCCAGCCCTGCAAGGCAGACCAGGTACAGATAGCACGTTTGTGCAATGAAAACAGAGACAGTCCAAAAAGCCTTAATGCCAACACAGGGGTGGCAAACAGACAAACAGCATTACTTTGAAAACCCCAGCCAGACTTTTTTTACAAAACTTCCCCCACAGAAAAACTTTTTAAAACAAAGAACAAGTGACCACGTGGTCAGCACAGAGATATACCTTAGACAAAGGAAAGGCAAAGAACTACAAAGAGTTTTTTTCTTCCTCTCTCTCTTCAGTACAGAAAAAACTAGGGGGGGAAGTCAGTGATTTTTGAATAAGAATCTAGTACTGTGGAAGGAAAGTCAGACATTTTTTAATAGATTTTTGAATGGATCCAGTTTTGAATGGAAGCCAGTGAGATTTTTGCCAGTGAGATTTTTGAATAGATTTCTGAATTGATCCAATGAGTTTTTAACAGAATCTAGTATTTTTGAAAGGAACCCAAGTTTGAACAGATTTTTTTTAAATGCCTTCCCTTTTAAATTAAGACCATTTTTTTTCCCTCTGCAAACAGCCAAAAGCAATTTTTATTCCCCCTTGCTGGAAATTGGGAACTGCAAGCAGAATTTTTAAGCCTCTCATATGCTGCTACAGATTTCACAGCCAGGCAATGGCTGATACCAGCTTCCCTCTTCCCCCCTCCATTGCATGACGTTTATACTTACAAAAGAACCGGGTGTTTTGAAATTCTTATCTCCTTGTGTTCGCCTTTTTTTTCCGCTCCATGCAGGGAAAACAAATCCTTTGTTCAATAAGGAAATAAAGGAAAAACAGACTGCTTTTTCTTTCTAGATCACAAAAAATCACAGAGAAAGACAAAGCCATCTCTTTTTCCAAAAATGAGAAAAGGAAAAAGTGCCCTGCAACCCACATTTTTGTATGGGGCAGGACTGACTTAATTTAAAAGGAAAAACAGGAAATTTTACCAAAAAGTATACCAGCATTGCACAGAGACACATGTGCTCAGAGCCATCTTTCTTCCTCTGTCCTTTGAAGAAGAAGAGGAGCAAGAAATGGGTGGGGTCCCACTAGGACAATGAATTGCCTACTTGTGGCATGTAGCTAAAGGAATGCAACCTTTTGTTTTACAAATGGCCCTGAAGAAACAGAGGGCAATTTAACCTCATGTGCTATATCTTCCAGCTCATTTACACACACGCCAGCAGTAAAAATGACCCTGAAGACTTCAGTTTGCCCAAACAAAGGTGTGCAGCAAAAAAACCTGTCCCTTCGGAAATGATGGTTCCAGATACATTCCTGCTGCAAGAATACACGGGGAAGAATAACAGATTTCACGATGTGCCTGTTAATTTTGTATATGCATAGACTAAGCTTACAAGAGGAAACTGTCAATGTAAATGTACCTATGTATCTCTGTTGCTGAACCCCATTTTGCTGTAGACTAATAGAATCCTATGTTCTTTCCCCCTCCCCCTCAAGAAAATGATATTCTATGTTTGTCTTCAAGTTTGATAAGAATATTTTAGCCATTAGTTAATAACTGCCTGTTTGGTAGTTTAGAAACATTGAGCATATATTTTGAACATTTTTTTTTTTTGTGTGTGTGTAACTATGCAACTTTTGATATCCTGTTAATTAGCAATATAAGTTTAGTTACTGTTTTGTACTTCATTTATATTAGAACCTATGATTAGCTATTATAAGTGACCTTATATATATGCATAGTATAGTATAGAAGGAGGATTGGTTTTGGTAAAAATGTATACTCTCACTTTTATAAGGCAAGAAACTGTCTTCCCCCTAAGCACCTATCCAAATATGGTTTTGACTCCCATGTTCTTTGTACATGCAACCTCAGAGGCTCAGTGTTCCTTATCAGAAACATATATGCACACCCCATGAATTCAGCTTAACCCACTAAAGGTTCCAGTTAATTTTGAACTGGCCTGCAGTTTTTTTATTATTATTTTTACCTTTTTAATTGGCTGCAAAATTTTAAAGCTCCCATAACTTTTTCTCTCTCTCTTTTCCTCTTCAGTCATATTTTATGGCCTGACATTTCTTTCTCTTTTTATATCTGTGTGAATGGTTGTACCTTGGTGTGAAAAAGAAGTCTCACTGAGAGTTCGCCTCCATTTTCAAGGGGGGGACTGATACCCAGGAAGACACCTGTCCCGCCCAGCCCGGGCAGGGACTGCGCGGAGGAGACCCCCCAGCGCCTGCCAGCCGCTCCAAGCCCCCGGCATCGCCCCAAGAGCCCCCCCCACCTCTCCAAGCCCCTGTGGAGGCCCCACCCCTCACCTCGACTGACGGGGCGAAAGCAGCCACCCGAGCGACGCCTCCCAGACGGCGAGCCCGGCTTCGAGTCCGTGAGGTCTGGCCGGGGCAAGACGCCGGAGAGCAAGAGGGAGAGCCAGTCAGCTCGTCGCAGCACGAGACGCTCCCTTGCAGCACGCCGCTGAGGGCTGGGACGCCTGAGGCACGCCCAGTCAGCCCGGCCCCGACGCACCTCTCCTGGGCGTCTGGGGCTTTGAAGGGGGGAGGAGCCAGAGAGGGGCAGGTCCTGGGAGGGGGGAGGATGGGTCGGGAAGCATAAAAGGAGGGAGGGAGGAGGTCGCTGAGGAGAGCTGGCTGATGCGCAAAGAGGCTGCCTCGCGAGAGAGAGGGACAGGAGCCATAGCACAGCCAGGAGGGAACGGGGGCCTGCGGTGAAGTAACCCAGTGCCCACCCCCCTGTTTCTGAGACCTCCGGGGAACGCCCCAGAGTGCCCGGGTGGGGCAACGGCGACGCCGGGGGACCGGGAGGGGCACCAAAGACCTGACAACACCCCTGTACTTATTCCCAAGCCATGCACCCCTGGAATGTGATATTGCAATGTAACCCTAGAATATTAATTGGATACAGCAATGCCCATTTGAATTTGAATGGTCTTTCTTGCACATAAGGGAGACAAATCCAGTTCCTTCTTGACCCCAAAGCAGGTCTGTAATGTGATTCTGGTTCACAGGCCAGAACAACATGATGCCAGCTGAAAGGTTGAGAAGCGTCCATCTTTCTGCTCCTGGGAATGAAAAAGTTTCAGGCTCAGAGAGACTGGTGGGCAGTGCCATAAAAATTCCTTCACTTTTGGCAACCTTTAAAAGTCCTGTTATCAAAGCATAAGGAAATAATAATGACCCAAGAAACCTCCAACACAAATAAATGGCTTGTATCTGGTAATCCTCAGGACAAGATGGCAGAAACACGAGGTTAGAGGCCAAGCACTCCTTTTGTTGTGAATGTGTGGTATAACCTGTAAACTGATCTCACAATTCTGACTTTTAACAAAGTTTCTATTTTTCTTTAATCAATTGCTAAGGCCATCAAAGTCATTCAGTCCCCTGACCACTTGATGGATGCCCATCCATGTTTGACACTAAGAGAGAAATCTATCACTTTTGGGGAGCTTCAAAGGAACCAGTTTTGGGAAAAACAAGGCCATAAAGTCATTTGGCCAGTGTAATTAAAATGCCTATGTTGGGGTATGGATCTATGATACGAATGGTCTCTGATTGGATATTACACATATGACACCCCGACTTTCCATTGGTGTGACACTCTGCCCCCTCATTGGGTAGTGGAATTGAGTGATGTGACGTAATTTACCCTAGAAAACAGACAACCCAACCTGTCAGGTTAGGGAAAAGCACAGGAAAAAGGGCAGCGCAGCGAGAAGCGAGGGAAGAACGGGAAGAAAGGGAAAAAGGGAATCCCTTCACCCTCTCCTTCCTCCACCCCCTTCCTACCCTCACCCCCCCTTCCTCTCAAGAGAAATCTCCCTCCAGAAGCCTTGCATTTTCCTCTGACTGAGTCTACCCTGCAAAGATCTAGGTATTGTATCACCCTCCCCCATCCTGCTTATTCAGCTAACCTCTTGTATTCCTCTTGTATGCTTGAAATTGTTTGATTGAGATGTAACTATTTGAAACCCTATGCTATAATAAAATCCATTACTAACCAGAGGATTTTCAGTGGTCTATCTCCGTAGACAAAGACATAGATCCCATACACCTCACCTCTCGTAGGCCTACCATTTTGAGCTAAGAAATATTAATATTCCCCAATAAAAAGTTGTTTGAGGTGTAACACCCCCACCCAGAGACCCCGTGTTGCCCTGACACCCCCTGCCATGTGCACGGAACACCTCCCCTGGGGGCTGCAGAACTCTAGAGTGCGAGTGCATCAACCGCAGAACTCTGAGTCCACTTCATCAGACCCCTCTTAGTGCCCTGCACACAACAGCCCTGTGGGGTTGGGTAGGCTGTCAGCCCAGGCAGGCTGAGGGGCGGCACTCCCCTCCCTTGTCCAGCCATGCGGGGGGCAGCGTGACGGCTCATATACCATTCCTCCCCCCTCAAAACCAAGTCTGCCCACCCTCCCAGGCGTTCCCTCAGAGAGGCCACTGATGGGAGGTGGGGTTGCCCAGGGAACATGCAGCAGATGCCAAGCAGGAGAGACAACAGAAGGCACAGCTCAGACTTTATTTTTCCGGAACAGAGTGCAACAGTCTCCCTGGAGCATGCTGGGCAGTCTCGCCGTGGGCAGGGCTCCATTCTAAGCGGTGGCCAGAAACAGCTGAGGGAGTGGGTGGGCAGTGGAGCGACACACGCTAAAGCCTCTGTGTTGGAGTCCCACCTGCAAAACGGAGATAGAGATTAAGAGCACCTGCAGGGGTGGCGGCTGGAAGAGCAGGCTGGGCACTCTCTTAAAGGGACAGTCTCTGACCCACCTTCCCGCAACGGGGCAGCTGCCACACACACACACACCCTGTGTCCTGCCAGGGGTTGGGAATGCAGCAGAGGGCAGACCATGGGACAGGAGCAGGTGGCAGCACAGGGGAGCACGGTCAGCAAATGCCTCCTCCCGGTGCCCACTGCCTGGTTCAAGTGCCAGAGATGCTCGCACACCGAGCAGTCGAGAGCGAGGGGAGGGGGAGCACGGGGGGAACACAGTGGAACTTACCCAGCCATGGCCAACAGTCCTTGCATGCAGAGCCCCCGGGAGCACGGGACCTGGAAACGAGCAGCTAGCAAGTCAAAGATACTGTCAAAGCAACCGCGAGGTGCAAATTCCGTCACCAACGTGCCTGTCTGTCCCTCACTCTAAGTCTGTATGGCTGGGAGCTCACTGGCAGAACTTCCCACCACGCGCTCCTCTCCCTAACAACTGAATTGTGCAAGGCCAGAGCGGAAATATTTCTAGGAGGGGGGAGACTGCGATTGGGTGCTAGGGAGGGGGCTCGTTACCCCAAGGCGTGAGGGGATTGGCAAGGCAATCACACCGCTCCCTAAGAGGTTTGTGAACTTCCACAGCGGTGGAGGTGACCTTTGTTTTTGGTTTCAACGAGTGCCTATGGGCCATGCCGCCATTTTTGCCGGCATAAAGTTGCGCCTCTCGGGGGGTGGCATGTCCTAGACCAAACTGCTCAGGAAGCCGCCTAAGCCTGGCCGTGCCCCCAACTCCACCCCCTCCTCTGCCTGAACGCTGCGCTCTGCCTCACTTCCACCCACACTCGGGCACAGCCCTCAGGTGCTGCTGCCCTCAGGCAGAGCGGTGCTTGGGCGGCCCCCCGCCCACGTAACTCCCTTCACTGTGGTGGCGCTGGTCGTACATTGGCACAAACCCTTCCTGTGCCCACTTAGAGGCTTGTCTGCTCCCAAAAGACTCCCCCCCCCCGATTGTGCTATAAGTAACTGAGTTCATATTCTTTGCTAACAGACAGGAATCTGAATTCTATAGCTTTTGTTTTTGTGGCGAGAGCTCTGCAGAAAAAGCAGATTTCAATTCCAGAGCAACAAGAATATTTAAAGTCTTGAGGTAGTTTGCACTACTCTGTGGTTGTTTCCGTAATGCTATTATTCATGAAGTGTTATACTCAGCTGGGGGTAGCTTTAAAAAGCCGCACCATACGGCGAAAAAGATGCTTAAAAGGGGGGGTTGAGTAGGAGGGAGGGGATTGAAGAGAGCTCAGCTGTCTATTGCTGCTTCAGTGAACCCATAATACTGGGCAGCAAAGTTGTCCATTAAGAACTGACAGTTGGAAATCCCAACTGCCATACATTTTGTGCCTTTTCTACTCAGTGCATTTGTCATTTTCTAAATGCATATTTGAATTCAATTTGATTAATTTTTAGGAGCTGGTCACATTAGTAACATGGCATAAGGTAACGGGTTGGAATGGGATTAGTAGTAACTCAGTTTAGTCTGCATTCGCTTATGATTTATTGAGAAATAAGTCAATTTTGCTGTTCTCATGTGTTATGTTTCCTTAATGTAGTATGTGAACAAGTGCTACACTGTAAAAACTAGGAGAGAGAAAGAATTGGTAAATAAGTATTATCAAAGATATTTCAATCAATTAGTGTGAGTTGCTGAGGGAGCTAAACATGAAATTGTTTGGGCAGCAACAGGCATTAATACAAACCATTAGTTTTACAGATCGAATTTTTATTGCACTATATGAAAAGAGAAAGCTTGGATACATATTTAGTTAGCTTTCCTTATGAATAGGAAGATATTGATAATGTTTAGGAAATTAAAATGGCCCAGTAGCAAATATGGCCAAGAGTTCTGTGGCAGAACAAGTTAGCATTGCAGAGTCACTAATCTCAGACCTGGTCATTAATGCCTGTGATGGATGTCACTTCATCTGCTGCTTCCACCTGAATCTTAGCTCTGCCTGCCAGTGGTCCTCCAGGATAGTGGCCTGCCTGAAACTTCCCCTGTAAAGTAGCCAGTCTGTCCTGTCCACACCAGCCTTGTTTAGTTGAAATAATTGCTGTTGGAAGGTGTTGTTTTAATACATGGTCCATCTTTTAAAAGTCAAATAGAATGAGGGAGGTAGCTGCTACAGCACAGGGTTGAATCTCACCATGCTTAAATCTGCTTTAATCAGCTCTCTCCAGAACACTCCTGTGACAGAGATAAGCAGACCAAAGGGGCTGCATTCCTTTAAGTACTACCCCTGCTTTCCATATTATAGTTCTTTAAGTACAGTAATCACCTCTGTTCACTCAGATCAATAATTAAGACATCAGAGAATTAAATTATATGGGGACCATTTAGCAAAGATATTTCTACAGCTCTGGTCAATGAGTCTGGATTCACACACACAGGGAAATAAAATAACCAAGATCTAACGTGGTAGAATAGATACTAATGTTTAGACTAGATGGAGAATCAAGAAGATTACATTTTGGAGTTCTTCCCTATATTAAAACTCCCTGCAAAAAGACAACTAGCATAGCAATCAAGGGGTGGGGGAATCTTTCTCTCTGATGCAATAGTTTTCAATTTGCATGGAGTTTCTAAATGCAAAAGATAATTAAAAGCTGGAATCCACGAACTATATTCACAAGTGATATAATTCATTTTACCACTTCAGGCCTCTTTACCACCTCAATTCATTATTTTGCATGCATGAATCAGTTTCAAGTAGTTTCAACAACAAAGTATGTAATGGTAGCTCACAGAAAATGATGGTATTGGATTTATATCTCAGAGCAGCTCACAATCTCTTTTATCTTCTTCCCCACAACAGACACCCTGTGAAGTGGGTGGGGCTGAGAAAGCTCTCACAGAAGCTGCCCTTTCAAGGACAACTCTGTGAGAGCTATGGCTGACCCAAGGCCATTCCAGTAGTTGCAAGTGGAGAAGTGGGGAATCAAATCCGGTTCTCCCAGATAAGAGTTTGCATACTTAACCACTACACCAAACTGTCTCTCAGCTCCTCTCCATGGTCAATTTATCAAGACCCTAACACAAATGTTGCATATCCACACTCTTCTTTTACTTCCAGGGTTGGCAAGTGGTGTGGCTCTACTAAGAATCCAGATTAGATACAGGGTTCACCAGTTTTTGACCTGTTTCTCTACAGCTATGGAGCACTGAAACAAGCATATACTGGGGGTCATATTCAAGATCAATTAGCTGGAATTGGTGGGTGCAAAATACTATCAAGTCAGAGCTGAGTTATGGTGACCCAGAAGGGTTTCAATGAAAAAGATGTTCAGGGGTGGCTTGTCATTGTCTGCCACCTTGATCATATCACAACCTTGGTATTCCTTGGAGGTCTCCAATCTAAATACTAACCAGGGCCAACCCTGCTTAGCTTCCAAGATGTGACAAAATCAGGCTAGCTAGCCTATGCTGCCCTTTAATCAATATGGTTCAAAGTATACTTACAGTGTACATTAAAAGTTAGTTTAACTTTTTCCTGTTCTGAGAGATTTAAAGTAGTCATACATCTGTAGCATGAACGTTATGGTTTTGTCATAACTAGACAACAGAGCTGTGTGTTTCTAAGAGGTGTTACTGACTGGAAGAAAACAGTTTAGCATATACTATTTTGTATGAAAGTGGCAAGCATCATGGGCTGGTCAGCACAAGGACATATTTTTAAGGGTCTGGAAGCTGAGATGGGTGTGGGATATTGTTTATTGTATGTATTATAGTTCTATTTTGTAACCTGCCTAGCACCTCAGCAAAAAAGATGTTATGAAGTCAATTCTCACATGTGCAAAGGTTCTGCTTACACATTCACTAAGTAACTGTAAACAAAAATGTATAAAAACTCTATTTATCTTAATAGAATCTAAATCCACATCATGAGCATGAAACCAGGCAGAAAGCTGTTAGTCCAAATTAGTTATTGTACAAACTTTGCACATTAAGCAGTCAACTTTTAAACTAGTCCCTCTAATATCAGCTTGATCAGTCATCTGGGTATGTTAGCTTCAAGTGCATATCAAATCCGTATTAAAGGAACATGACCTCGCCCCCCCTTGACAGCAGCCCTATTTGCGCAGGGAACACAGGATTAAGCATTCATTGTGCTCATTTATATGCAGCTGAGGAACTACAGGCCACTTGAGGATGGTTACCTGATTTTTAACCACAAACAGGGTGGTTAGTTTTAGAGATTTCTACAGCTAAAATTTGATCTAATGTACAGTACTCGAGCTTTGGAGAGCCGTCGCAGGACAGCTGAAGCTGGAGTTCAACTCTCCCTGTCGTCTCCCTCATTTGGCGACCTTCGGCTGATCACTCCCTTTTAACGCCGTGCTAATAATAACCTTCTGTCGGCATCCTCTGAGGCTGTGAAGCCCGGAGAGACAGACCGTCAAGCAAGCGCGGCACAACAGCGGGATTAGCCGGAGAGAAGGGCAAATTGGGGTGGTGGCAAGAGCCGCTCCATCTGCGCGGCGGGGGAAAGGCGGTGGCGGCGGCCTCAACCCCAATCACCTCACACTCAAACTCCTCCTCAGCGGGCGCCAAGGGAGACCCGCCGCTGCTGCTCCTCCCACCCCTTCAGCCGGTCCTGCCGTGACGCCTCCACGTTGTGCGCAGCCGCAGCAGCTCCCGGCGACTGTTGTATCCGGCCGGCGCCTTTTTCTCCTCCTCCCTTTCCCCCTCCCCCCTTCCCCGTAGAAACTGCCGTTGCTGCCTCTGTTGCCGCCTCCCCCCCCCCTTTTTTCCCCCTTCTCCCGGCTGCGCCCAGATCACAAGCTCGCCTCCCTTCCTTCCCCCCTCTATGACGCGATGGCAGCGGCCAACTTCGGCAAGATCCAGATAGGGATCTATGTGGAGATCAAGCGCAGCGATGGTGAGCGGGGGTGGGGGGCGAAGGAAGAGCGTGTGGGATGGATGGATGGATGAACGGAGTGGTTGTGGAGCCGCCGCAGGAGGAGCATCAGCAGCCCCCCCCCCCTGCTCTTCTCTCCTCAGTGAAGGGGGAGGGGTCGCGCTGGGGCCCATTATGCGCGCGCCGGGCCCGCGGAGGACCTTGTGTGGGGAGGGGGTCGCTGGGCCTGTGGCGTCGGCTGCGGTTGTTGAGGAGCTTTTTTGTGTGTCGTCTCCTGTGGTGTGGTGTTACGTGGGGAAGAGACGGGGGCTGATGGACAAACACCGTCGCCGCTGGGTGGGAGGCTGCTGCAGTGTTGTGGGGAGACGGCGAGTGAGGAATCAATGTGAAGGGTGTGTGTCTCTATGTGTGGTGTTTGGTGGCGGGGAGGAGGGCGTTATTGGAAAGCGAGAGGGGGGAGTGCTGGAAGTGTAGACGGGGGCGGGGGAGAAGAACTGACGAGCAAGGGCGTGACAGTGGGGCACATAGGGGCACAGGAAGGAGGCGTGGGGATTTCTGTGGGGTGGATGTAAAGGGAGAAAGGTCTCTGGATAGGAATGAAGATGGGATGGGGAGGCGCGACAGGAGATTGGTATGCATGAGGACCGCGAAGTGGGGAGGCTTTGGTGGGCTCCGTTTCTTTGAAAAGAGGAAAGGCTGTTAATCCACACATATCCAGCCTAACAACTGCACTCTTCCAGGCTGCTTCAACATAAGTATGAATGATATACAAGATTAAAATTGCGATTCTCTTTAGTCACGATTAAACGATCGAAATCAGAAATACCAAGTAAGCTTCAGTTCCGCCGCCCCCCTTTTACAGTCAGTACAAAAAAAAAAATCTTGCCTGATGGGGGGCAAACTGAACAGAATTGAGTGGAATCCCTGTTTGGGGCGCCCGGATGTTTGTATTTCTCCCTTTTTCTAGGGATGAGATTTCTGTGTTGATTCAGAGCTTCCCTTTTTTGCTCTCTGTTTCCTGGCAGCAGCAGCATGTGCGGCGCGTTCTATAAATGCAGATGAAGTTCCTAGGCGTGTAAGGCTTGTGAGTGATCACCCTTGAGTGGAGCGAATACTATGCATCTATGGAAGGTTGCAAGCGGAGTGAATCGATGGGCTAGCCTCTGTTGCTCGGTAATGGGTGTTCGTAGCTGGCTTTGCTAATAGTGGGGTGGGGTCAGCTTGGGATTCATTCTGGAAAGTGACTCGGCCAGCAGTGCCGAATATAGGAGGACGTCAGATGTTTGTGTAGTGGTCGTAGGGTTTCTAGCACTGAAGCGTTTAAAAGGAGAAAGAAGCATATATTAGTTGTGTTTTCCTTTTAGCTGTGCTAATTACATGCTAAGTACGGTATCTTTATTGTAGCTGCACATAAGTTGTGGGGGGGTGAGGTTAATATTAGTCAACTGTATAGTATAACTATAGGTAAATTTTTTTACTTGTTCATTGCAGGGTGACCCAAGTTGTTGAATGAGGAAATTTCTGCTTTTCTCCAGTGATGGATGTGAGAGACTGGTGTTTTCAGTCTGACCAGAAATAATTTCTGCCTTGGTATTGTTGATTTGTGTTCTGCACCACCATTCTCCTCATCTTTCATTGCAAGCAGCATTGTGGCCTTACCTGTCACAGGAATAGAACTGAGGAAGGGAGCCCCTGAATGTCAAATTCTTACTGTGGAAAGCTCAAGGTTTTCTTGCTATTCACAAACAGTTCACAGCATACGTATATATCTTAAAATAATTAGAAAATAGTTCAGTATGTTAGTTTTAAGCCTTAAATATGTATGTTTTCGATAGTGTAATTTGGGATATAGTCACTTATAACCTATAAGAGCCCCGTGGTGCAGAATGTTAAAGCTGCAGTACTGCAGTCCTAAGCTCTGCTCATGACCTGAGTTCAATCCTCGGCAGAAGCTGGGTTTTCAGGTAGCCGGCTTGAGGTTGACTCAGCCTTCCATCCTTACAAGGTCTGTAAAATGAGTACCCAGCTTGCTGGGGGGAAAGTGTAGATGACTGGGGAAGGCAATGGCAAACCACCCCATAAAAAGTCTGCTGTGAAAACGGTGTGAAAGCAACGTCACTCCAGAGTCGGAAACGACTAGTGCTAGCACAGGGGACCTTTCCTTTTCACTTATATCCTGCTGTTTTCAGTGTCAAAATTAATTTCTGAATGAAATATAATGCAGATAAATCAGGGGTGTCAAATGTGTGGCCAGAGGAGGCCCCTAGAGGGCTCCTAGTAGGCCCACAAGCAACTCACTGTCATCTGCTTCCTTCTCTGTCTCTTGCTTCCTTCTGCATGTCAGCTTGCTTTGCCAGGCTTTCTCAATTGCGTGGTAGCTACAGAGCAAAGCCTCTATTTTCTTCATTGGCTGGCCAGCGCATGAAGCAACTTATGTACAAAAAGCTCACAATGCCCAGCTATTTCATGTTTTTCTCTGAGTCTTAGGCTCAAAGTATTGGCCATGAGATTTCTGTAATATCAGTAAATCAAAACTAAGTTTGCAACATACACACTCACACCTGAACAACACCTGAACAGCATACTCAAGATTGCTATAGCACAGACATCTCCAGATTTTGATGCAATAATTCAGAGCAAGAGGTGTCAGTTATCAGAAACTGTTAAATAAAATATTGCAAGAGTACAATATTTAATCTTTTAGGCATATTTTGTTTTTTTTAAATCTTTAATTGTGTTTGTGTCCTTTATAAAGTTTGTATTTCCACAACCTGGCATTACGTTTTATGACACACATGGGCCACCCTAAGCTATGCAGTTTTTAAGGGGTCTATAGTGGGTGGAAGAATGACCTAGTCAGTGAATGAGAAATTGTTTTGATTTACTATAAGGAAGCTTCTTGTAGCTTATATGTAGGGATCTACTATATTTGACTGGACTTGATAGTCTACTGTTTCTAATAGACAGCAAGGTATGATTACTTTCTGTACCACAGAGGTAAATATGACAGTCTAGCGAGAAGGGTTTGCGTGGGAGAAATAGTATGTGTGTTTGTATGTTGGAAGGGGCTATGGCTCACTGGCAGAACATGTTTGCATGCAGAACGTCACAGGCTCAATCCCTTGCTTCTCCAATTACAAGAATAGGTTGTGTTTAATGTATAAAATTACTGCCTGAGTCTGGACAGTAGCTGCTACTTTACTGCTAAAGTAGATCAGTCATCTGATTTAGTAGTATAAGGCAGTTCCATAAGTTTTTAGCAACCTCTCTCTTTCATTACATGACAACAATGCTGCATCCTGCACAGATTCAGGCTGGCTTATTTAAAAGCTGTAGTGTCATGCACTGGAGTCTTTCCATTCAACTGATAATTCAGATTTTGGTTACCATAAAGCAGGGGTCCTCAACCTACGGCCCGCGGGCCAGATGCGGCCCGCTGAGGACGTTTATGCGGCCCGCCGGGTTATGGCAAAATCAGACCGGAAGTGACGTTCGACCTAAACTTGCGTTAGCAACGCACACTTCCGGCACTGGGCTGAGGCGGCGGAGACAGAGTGTGAGGTGATACCAAGGTGAGGTGAGTTCCCAGGCCAGGGTGTGTGGTGTGGGGAAGGGAGAGAGATGCAGAAGACGGAGAACTGACAGCCCGCGGCCTTGTACAGTAACGGCAGTCCGGCCCTCCAACAGTCTGAGGGACAGTGAACTGGCCCCCTATTTAAAAAGGTTGAGGACCCCTGCCATAAAGTATCCATATAATCCCATGATTCTATGGTATGGCTAGTGCAGGCTGCTATAAACAAGTTTGTTGCTTCCATAGTGGGTTAAAATCCCAATGAGGGGGAGTGTGGGTCCTCAGCCAAGGAGTCTGGCAGCTAGCCCATCCGCTTGGCTTTAGCAGAAGGATAGGTGGTAGCTCAGAGCCCTGAGACCAACAGACAGCCATAGAGACCCAAAATCTTAAAAGATATGTGTGGACAGGAAGGGGGGAGAGGCTGGGATTAATGGTTCTTGGGGGAACAGATATGGTGAAGAGACATGTATAGATGAGGGAGGTTGGAAGCAACGGTTCTTGGGCAGGGAACAGAAATCATGAGGAGGCAGATGTGGACAGGAGGAGGCTGGATGTGCAAATCCAGGAGTGTCAAACTCATTTGTTATGATGGCTGAATCTGACATAAATGAGACCTTGTTGGGCCAGGCCATGTGTGTACCTATTTAAATTTAGGTAGTAGAGATATAAACTTTATAAAGGACAGAGACAAACACAATTTTAAAAAAACCCAAACCCTTAAAACATGCTTAAAGCATTAGCACTCGGTCTTAAAGGTGCTTTCTTTGTATTTCTCCCTTGGGATGTAGGGAACTGGGCAAAGAAAACTCTGGCTTTTTGCTTTGTTCCCCAGAGGATCAGGAGGGGGAGGAGCCTCAGCCAATAGAAAGAAGAGAGGCTTGGCTCAGTAGCTCTGCTGTTTGAGAGAGCCTGGCAAAGCAAGCTATTCTTCCCCCGTTCCTCCCCAAGGGAAGAGTCTCAGCCAGTGGAGAAAATAAAGGTTTTGCTCTGTAGCTCCTGTGTGATTGAGTAAACCTTGCAAAACAAACTGTTGTGCAGAAGGAAGCAAGAGAGAAGGAAAAGGAAGTAGATGACAGCCAGTTGCTCGGGGGCCTGATAGGAGCCCTCCGCGGACTTGATTTGGCCCCCAGTCTGCATATTTGACACCCCCATCTGGGGGGAAGGGACAGAAATCATGAAGAGTGTGGGGAAGGGGGGGAGATGGGCCCTGGAGCTGTACACCCCAAATTCCGGAGGGGGTACCCCAGTAGGGAGAGGTTGAGCTTCTGGAAGGCCAATTCTTCCTCCAGGTCCAGGCACAAGTGGTGGGGGCTGGGGATGTCTCCTATGTGGAAGAACACCATTCACTCTGGGCACTGGTGGGGGGGCAGTAGAGGAGACTCATGGCCCTGCAGGAAAGGTCAGTATTCCAGAGATTTAGAGACAGCAGACTTGGGGGGCTCAACAAAGTACTCCCTCACCATCATGTTTGCTGAGGCCTTGCCAGGGCACAGCTGCCCACCCCCCAGCGCTGCCAGCATCCTAGCTCACCACTGAGCACCAGTACGGGGAATTGTTTCTGGTGGGGCTCTAGGGGACTGAGGTGCTGAGCTGCTGTCCCCTCCCCCCCAATAGCCTTTCCATCCCCTGGTCCTTCTGGTCATGTCAGTTGACCTGCAGTCTGCACACTTTGTTGAGGAGATCCTGTCTCCATGGCAGGAGTTCTGCATTATAGAGAGTGATGTTGCCCTCATATGGGGGTTGCAAATGTGGGCCATTCTGTAGCCCCCTCTGTGAAAAAAACAGTGATTTGTGGAAAATGCAGTCTCACAAACCTAGGCTCACAAACCAGGTAATGCTTGAGATGAAATTAGGTTTGTGATGAGGTTTGTGCCCATCTCTAGTTCCATCTACACTGACACTGTTTTCCTTTCCTCAGCTCCCATGGCTGCTTTCCCCACCACATTGGAGAGCTTTTTCCATTTTTAAAAAGTGGCAGATCTCTATATTGTTTAGCATTATCATGATCTATTTCAGTAATGTATTAGTTCTCAGGTTGTATGTGTGTGTTGTAGATGAGCCTTTAGCTTTTTTCCTTGAGTTATAAGGGAAAAGTGCAGGTTGCACAATACCCTTATGACTCCACAACAAAAGAAGTGTAGAGACTTCCATTAAAATTTTTTAAAAAGTGGAAATTAGTAGATTGGTGGCTATTGGTCATTATAATGTTATGTAAAACATTATATTATAATTTTAAAAGCCCTCTGAAAATTCAGGGAAGACTGCTGTGTGAATGGTCTGTTATGATGCCACTGCAGTGGAAGTTTATACAGGTAATTACTTGCACATAGAAGCAGTGGAGAAGGGAAGGATTTACCCACCCCTTTTTTGAGTTCAGCCCTGATCCATGTCCCCTGCTCCAGCTTGGCTGATTTTTAAGAACCACATAGTACTTCTACAATTTCAGTCATGGAATTTCAGTTTAGCAGGGAGGATAATTGGTTTAAATGAAAATAGACTATAACACTGTACAAATATCAGTTTATTTTCATTTAAAGCTATCCTACTTTACTTTGTTTATCTTCTTGAACCACTCACCTCTCTCATTGCCCATGATAGGTAGCTGCTAATTCTTTTTACTTGGACAGGATTCACATCTAACCGTTCTACTTCACCTCCTCCATTTGCTTCTTACATTGAGAATTTGAATTGTTAATTTGTGATGGAATTCATACTACTCCCCCCCCACACACACACATAATGTTCCCATAAGGAGAATTCTCAATTTCTCAGTATGGTTTTCCCTTCATATGTTTATAGAAGTGAGCTGGGACTCATGGACGTGTATATTAAAATATAAATGTTAGTCTTCAAGGTGCTCTTGGATTTTTGTTTTATTTGTTTGTTATTACAGGAATGGGATTTGCCATCTGCTAATTCACTTGAGGTGTGAAGCACATGTTTCCCATCATTTTCCAGGAATCACCAACTGGAATAGTTCAGGAAAACATAGAGCAATTATTTCCTGTGCTTTCCAGTCTTGTCTACTAAGATATAGGGTTCAGGGACAAATACATTACATTTAGAGACCTAGACTAGAGCAATAGTCTGATGGCCCTTTTAAGAATAGGAAAAGCAGTTTCCTGGGGGGCAGGAATACTGACATGGGGGCTTGTTTTACACTTCTTTTGCTGCTGCTTTTTTCTTTTTACCATCTCCAGCATGCACGTGTGTGCAGACATACACACCCAGTTCTGTTTGCATATTCACTCACATTTGGAACTCTGGGCTGTAGAGCCATTTGAGAGACATCTGGGAGTGGATGGGAAAACTCTCTGACTCATAACCCATTTGGAAGTTGTTTTATTTGTCTGAAAAAGTGCTCAAGGTAATCTCATAACTGTACTGTATGTAACATCTAGTTTGGTCCTGAGAGAGTGAGTACTGTGATTTCATCTGCTGTAGCAGAAGTATCAAAACTTCTTTGTTATGATTTGACATACATATGGTTTGGTTGTGCCACATATAAAGCATTGAAATGCAAAAGTAACAATTCTGTTAATCTAAAAATATCACAAGTGAAATATTAATAACATTGATTCTCTTTGATTGAAAAGCATGGATTTAGGAAACGAATGTTAGATGTGCTAATGTGCTCTCTTCACCTGTATTTGTTATCTTTTTGATTTTCTCCGTAATGACACTTTGGAAATTTGTTTTTACTTCACTTATATGCACTATCACTTAGAATAAAATTGAATCTGTTTTCTCAGTTATTCACTTTGCCTTGATATCACAGTTTAATATTCTCATTGAACAGAAAATGTTACTTTTACGTTATGGACACCAGCAGCTATGAAGGAAGGCAGCCTGGAAATAAGATTTTGGAGTAAAGACTGCAGACTCAGTGGAAATTAAAGGCATTTACATTTGAGTAAAATTCTTGCCTCCAAGCAAGTGACTAGGAGCAGGCTGCTGCTGAAATTGCTTTGTCATTTTGAGCAAGTGTGTGTATTCCTGCAACATCTCTTCTTCTCTTTTGCACAAAGTGAAAAGAGAGCAGTTGAGGACAGGTGGTGTGCTTAATTAATGATGTGGCATTTTAAAGGTGATTGCCCCTTGTTCAGCTCAGACTTGCTCTGGATGGGTGAGAGCTTGCAGGCCATATGAGTAGCTTTGGAGAGCTACTTATGACCTGTTGGCCATATCATATGTTTGATGCCTTTGTTCATTGGTGGTGTATCCCTGCCTCATGGCCAAGCCAAGCCTGCTTCATATATAGTCAACCAGACAAGTGGCAAAACTCAGTGATGTGTGCCTGTTTCAACCCTTTCTTCCACTTGCTGAACAGTACTAAGTAGCTATTACAACAAAAAAAAAGCAGAAGCTAAGTGAGAGGTATTGTGCATATTAAAGTATTGTACTGACACCAGAGAGATCCAAGTTTAAATTGTCACTCAGCCATGAAGCTCACTAAGTAACCTTGAACTAGTCACTATCTAACCTACCACATGCAACCATTTTGAAGATAAAATGGAGCAGAAGTGAATTATATGCTCTGCCTTGAACTGCTTAGAGACCAGGCAGGATACATATAAATAAATCTAGCACTATATAATAATTGCCTATAAGTAAAACAATCTTTTGTTGAATCTATTCCCACCTTTTTCATTCAAGGTTACTATAGTGACAGGCTATGTTTACTGCTTTGTCCTCCACTTCCTTGTCTACTCCCCTTGTTTTGAAAACAGTTTTGTTTTTTGTATGTGCTTTGTAGTATTGCCCAACGATGCACAGTTCCTAGAAGTTAACTGATAGTATCTGTAGGGGGAAAACATATTGCAGCAAGAGTTCTTATTCAAAAGTGAGGGGAAGTGCTTGGGAGGGTGACAACCTTGGGGCTGGCTTTCAAACACCCAATTTTAAACTACAATTTAAATCACCTAACCCACCCTGTATTTAAATACATGTAGCAGTAGTCTGTAGCTTATTTGAATCCCCTGTCAGTAATAGCTTTCCTATAGTCTTTTGTTTCAAACTTACCTGTGTGTGTCCTCATTGATTCTATTATATAGTCAAATCTGATTGGCTGAATGGTGGTATCACTATTACTAGGTTGGGCTATTTTAAAACAAAAAAAAAATGTTTCAAAATCGTAACTGATTTGGGTGAAAAAGCAGCAAACCAATGGGGAGAAGTGAATTTTTGAAGTTTGTCAAGAAATATTTTGGGTTCTCTGAAAAGAAACATTTTGGGATCTCTGAAAACTACTCTTTTGGTTAAGGTTTTTCTTGAAAAAAACTTTGCTCTACTAAAATTTACTGAAGAGTGTCAACAAGGACTATAGAAATAACTGTTCATACAGATGTGCAACATTAACAACATGGTGTGCAGGTATGAAATGTCATAAATGGACTGACCAGTCTGTAAGAAAATGTGGATAAAAGCATTCAAATGTATGAATTTGTACTACTAGAGTTTGTTTAAAACTATGATTGCAAGATATTCAAGACGTGCACTGAAACATTTCTGAGTCTTATGGGTGGCATGCTGGAGATCTGCCTTTCCCCCAGTCTGCCTGATACCAGACTGTGATGCAGCATTTTTTTTGTTTTGAGTATATGACTGCAGTTCACTAAAAAGTATCCACAATTAGGAATCAGTGTTTGAAATCTGATTTTCTTTTAGTCTGACAACACTGAAATACTTGTCTTATGGTAAGGTAGCTTGTGAATGAATTCATACGGCTCTTAAAAAGCAGAACAGTGTTTTAAAAATAAGTCCTTATTCATCCCTTACCAGTATTATAGCAATGAAAGTAACACTACCGCTCTTCCTTGGAATTCTTTTGTTTTCATTTTTACTTTATTGTAGTTTGACACACAAGCTGAAAACAAGCTTGTCAGCTTTTGAGAAAGACCTTTAATTGAATGTCATTGTTAACAATATACTTTATACATATACTTTTGCAAATAGGTATTTGCTTTTTACAGAGTTGTTATAATTACTGCCCAGCCAGGGCTTGATTGTGGGGCACTACAGAATACCTGTGGTTGCATTCCAGCTGCATTGGTAAAGCCATCTCTGACTCTCTTAGTATTCAGCCTTCTTTAAATGGCTTGTCATTTGCAATTGGGGAGGATGACCTTTTTTGGAAGTCTGTCACTTGTTTGTCTACATGGAGCCTGACTAGGTAGGTCTTAAGTTTCCTTTTGCTGTTTCATGCTGCAGCACATAGTTATGTTCATCACACAAATTACTATACTATGGAAAATAATTGTTCAGTTTTAGATATCTTCCTTTTTAGTATTTACATTTCCTTGAATATAGATAGCTTTGCAAGAAAAGATCTTTGCCATAAAATATTCTTTTGTGTCAAAAACAACAGAGTTCAGGTAGCACAAACAAACACTGTATATTCAGTTGCTCATAAATTGCTCATTCCATATACACAAACCATACAAACATATTCTTAAAGTCCCAGTCCACAAAAGTCCACTGTATACCAAAACATGCTTTAAGATGCAATCTTCAATTTCTTGTAAGAAGTGTTGGAGAAGAAAATAGAGACTGGTTTCGGTCATGCCTTTCTCAATCGTCACTCACAACGCAAATTGCTGCATCCACCTTCTCCAATTTTTTGGAACGATCATTCGCTAAATGGGACCCAGTCCTGCTACGTTAATAGACATCGCCTCACAAATTCTGTGGCTGGTTGCAATTACATGGAACCTGGCTAGGTGGGTCTTAGGTTTCCTTTTGCTGTTTCATGCTCCAGCACGTAGTTATGTTCATCACACAGATTACTATACTATGGAAAATAATTAATGGGCATCACCTCACACAAATTCTATGGCTGGTTGCACCAGCCGTAGAATTTGTGTGAGGTGATGCCGATTAACGTAGCAGGACTGGGTCCCATTTAGCGAATGATCGTTCCAAAAAATTGGAGAAGGTGGATGCAGCAATTTGCGTTGTGAGTGACGATTGAGAAAGGCGTGGCCGAAACCGGTCTCTATTTTCTTCTCCAACACTTCTTACAAGAAATTGAAGATTGCATCTTAAAGCATGTTTTGGAATGCAGTGGACTTTTGTGGACTGGGACTTTAAGAATGTGTTTGTATGGTTTGTGTATATGGAATGAGCAATTTATGAACAATTGAATATGCGGTGTTTGTTTGTGCTACCTGAACTCTGTTGTTTTTGACACATCTATATTGGGTATCCTCTGTTTTTACCAAATAAAATATTCTTTAATAGTAAATTCATAATGTCACGTTATGACTGTTGAGATAGAAAGCTAGGAAGCTGAAGTATCAAGTTGATTAATTGACACTTATTTTTGTATCTTCATTTCAGTACTGAAACAGGTCTAGCTAATATCAATATTTTTTGTCTGGGCATGTTTCAGTCTGGCTTCTGTCCTGGTTTTGATATGGATACAGCTTTGCTTTCTGTGATAGGTGACCTTTACTGTGAGATGGGGAGAGTGCTGCCTTGTAGATTCCTTTGCATTTCTCAGGAGTTTTTAATTGCCATTGACCATGGTATCCTTCTAAATCGCCTGTTTGGAATGCTGATTGGTTTAAATAATGCATCAGTGGTTTTGTTTTTACTGATTAAGTAGATTCCAGATAGTGGTGCTGGTGGAATTCTACTTAATGTGTGTAGTTTTTGTGTTGTGGGGTGCTGCAAGTTCCTGTCCTTTCTGTTTGGAGAATTAGCTTGGAGATTGAAGATTAAGTGACATCACTATGCGGATGGATATCTGACTGTCTCTGCTTAACCTGATATTGATGAAGGTAGTAGATGTATTCAGTGAGTAAAGTTGGTGATGGGATAGTTAAGACCTAGAGCTGTCCACACAAGACTGAAGTATGCTTGGTTAGGAGAGCATGCCAAATCAGGGAAATGGTGTCCAACTTGGATGATGTTGCATCTCCCAGAAGGATTTTCAGTTTAAGAGTGCTTTGATTAACCCTGTCTTGGTACGTTGTATGTGGGACTGCCTTTGAGAAAAGTATTTAGTAATTCCAGATAGGTCAAAATACTGATTTGAAGCTACTAGCTGGGACTCCACAGAATGGATATATTTCATCAGTATTAGAAGAAATACTGATTTCTACTAGACAAATCTGGATACAGAAAATGGTTCAGACTATGAGGACCAAAATAATTTTCCTCACCTTCCACTAGCACAAGAATGCAAACATGAAGTGCTTTTTAACAAAGCAAAGTTAAAAATTATTCAGTCCCACATATGTGTCTTTTTCAAAATGTCATTCCTCCACACCATTTTCTCGTCAATGAATAATGCTAAAGTTATTGTTGCTTTAAAAAATACTGTGTACATGTGCCCAGATTTCTACTATGTTTCCAAGCTTAACTGAAAGCGATAATAGATTCAGATGAGTAGCCATGCTGGTTTGAAGCAGCACAAAGTTCTAATCCTGTGGCATCCTTCAGACCAACAAAGTTTGTTCAAGGTATCAGCTTTCGTATACAAGCATACTTCTTCAGATACAATGAAACAGAACTACCTCAACCATTACATATAGGTGGAGAGGTTTAGTTGCTAGGAAGGGTGGAGTGGATGGAGATGTTGTGCAATGCTCTGACATCATCTGGAAGTGATGCCAGCAAACTGGGGGTGACACTTTGCTTTTGGGGCAAAGCCTATGGTAAAATTGGCCTCAAACCAAAAGCAGATGTTGCCCTATTATTGATGTGATGATGTCACTTCCAGGTGACATCAGTGTGTTGCATGTGGCATTGCTGTTTGGGGTGGTGTGTGGGTAATTTCCTTGTACTGACCAAATGGCCGGGGACATTTAGGAGCCCACAAAAGTGGGGGATCCCCCGCCTCAACCTGGGGAATAGTATCCTTAATCGAAACATAGTTCCTCAGATGTTAAATATGGGTTAGTTGCCAGAAAGTGCTAATTAGAGTCAAGATGCATAAGTAACTAAACAATAAATACCGCTAAGGTGGAATAACACATATGGTAAGAGCTGTGAGCAAATTGGCATATAGGTACTAAAGAAGTTAACAACAGATGTGAGAATTAAGTTTGAGTCCATTGGCACCTTTAAGACCAACAAAGTTTAATTTCTGGGTATGTGAGAACTAAATGACTTAGCATGTGTAGTGAGATAAGAACCTCATACCTCTGTTAAGTCCTGGGGGCTCCATTGTTCTGAGTGTTGTAATAACTTGTAATTCAGCAATCTCCTCTTCCTGTCTTTTTCTTACATTATTTTCCAATAAAACAGTTACTTTGAGGTCCTCCATTGAGTTCCCTGGTTGTCTGAAATATTTTGCTACAGGTTTCTAGTTTTGTGATTCTTAATGTCAGATTTGTGTCCATTTATCCTTTTGGCATAGGGGTTGACCTGTTTGTCTTATGTTGAGAATTGAAGGGCATTGTTGGTATTTAATGGCATATACAATGTTAGAAAATGAGCAAGTGAGTAGGTCTGAGACTGCCACCCCAGGCTGCCCCCCCACCCGTACCCATCCCTGCTCCCATGGGGATCTTTAAATGGGGAGGAGACTGGGGCTGTTTCTGCCGCCCCCCCAACTAGGTGGCCAAGCAGCAGCAGGCCAATCTGCCTCTCCCTCCCATTTAAAGATCCCCACTGATCATCTGAGTGGTGGAGTCTATAAATGAGGGGTGGGCTAAGGTCATAGCAGCACTTACCCTTTTGCCAGCCTGCAAGGGGAGGCAGCCTCGGAGTGAGGCCACTCTGCCTCTTTTGTCCAGCTTGGTGGCAGGGGCTACTCCGCCTTGCTCCGCGGCCCGGTTCCTAGTAGGCTATGGACCAGTATCGGTCCACAGCCCAGTGGTTGGGGACCCCTGGTATAGATGACTGGGAAAGGCAATGGCAAACCATCCCATAACAAAAAGTCTGCCAAGAAAATGTTGTGATGTGACGTCACCCCATGGGTTGGTAATGGCTTGGTTGCTTGCATAGGGGTCTGCCTTTACTTTTTACCTGAAGGGCGGCCACCTTCTGTACATGAGGCCTTACTGCTTTCATTGGTTCAGTATGTGGTGATTTAGCTTTGGTTTACTCTGAGTAACTGCCTCTGGCATCTACACTCATTTCTTTTAGATGCCACGTCAAAGCTATTTTATTTGCTTGTTCCTCCTCTGAAAGATTCTGTGGGTCTTCTTTTCCTACTGCAGTTTTGTTTTTATCATCATTGTTTAATGGCAGTCATTTCACTGACTGTATGATTGTGCTGTGACCATAGATTTTATTGTGATCTGCCTCAGGCAGTTCATTTGGAAAGGTGGGGTATAACGATCAATGTTAATGAATGCCTACATGCAGGCTTTGAGGGAAGTGATATAAAGTAAGGATTGAGATATCAACATTATGCTGATGACTTGCTGCTTAATTTTTCTTTTGCAACAAACCTAGAAACAGCAGTTTTGTTCTTGTATGGTCCCTGAAAAAACTGTTGTCTGAAAATGAGGAGCTGAAACTGGATCCAGTGATGATGTATGCTGGTTGGAAACCAGTCCCTTCTGGAGATTGAGATTAATCTTTCTACATATTAGAGATAAGGATGAAAGACCCATTGATAAAAAGGAAAAATTTTCTGAGGAAAAATGGGGAAATTTTAGGAAGCACTGAGAAAAAAGGACTCCTATGAAACACTGTGCCTTTTGGAATGGGTGAAATGCATTTTTAAAAGACAAAATATGTAGCACGAAAACTTGCATGTAAGACTGTCTATGATGTTAGATAATGATAATCCTCTGCATATTACAGAAATATACATTCTCAATAATACGTTCATGAATAATTTTGGTAACAGTTAATATTTCAGATTTTCTCTGCTTTTTTTTACCTTGAAAGGTATAATTTTTTCCCTTCCGTAGACTTAAAATTGCCAGATATTTTACTTCTCTAGGGTATCTTACTCATTATGAGATCAGACTCGTGTCTGATTGTTCTTGTGGAGTCTAGACTCCTGATCTGGAACATTTAACTGGTTCCCCTACTATATTAGTTCTGGTGTTTATTTTTTTTTCTGTGCAACCGTTCTGTTAGGATTCTTGTTTGTTTCTAATGCTGCAACTTCTGTCAAATACTTAAAACCCTTATTCTGGTTGTAAAATTATAAATATGTTAATATATTTGAAATACTGTAACATTAGGAATTGTGGATTAATTTTTCATCTACCAAATAACTGGAATCACAGGTAGTCATCTATTTCAAAAGTACTAATTATATACTACTTTGTATTTAAAATATTATTTCTATAATTTAAACTCACAAGTTATTTGTTGTCTTAGCATTTTTGGAAGACTATTCTGTACATCTCTGTCTGAAACAAGATTTGTGCCATCTGAACTGATATACCTGTCTGCTAAAATACTCTGTACATTTCTAGTAAAGAAGTGTTTAGAGCCAGGATGAAGCAGCTATGTTTCCTTCTGGCTTGGGTATGTCATGGTCTGCAGCTGCAGAATTGTTGTTGCCTTTCTCATGGTGGGAAATAATACTGGTAACAAATTAAAACTGCCAATTATTGAATCCGTGAATTCCTTTACGTTTAATTCTGATATCCTCTCACAAGTTTTTTTGTATCCCTAAGTAGGTCATTATCCAGAAGGGGGTGTCTTCTCACTGTTTCAGCCTGGTGTTCTAAATTCTGCTATTGTGTTATTGGCAGGCAATAATATCTCTGATCAGAATCCATTGGAGCAATTGAAGCAGTTGCATTAATTAGTTCCACATTGATGCAGGAGTAAATGGATATTTGTTTCAATATCTACAAAATAGAGTCTTGTTGAGTGAGGAAAGAAAATGGAAACTGATAAGAAAACTACTGACAGTGCAATCCTAAAACCACTTCCCTGAAAGTAAGCCCTTCTGAAAAGATCCAAGTAAGATTGAGAGTAAGCCTGTTTAGAATGGCACTGTGTGTTTCTTCAGTTTCCTTCCTTGAGCCCCCAGAAGAGTGGAGAGGCATCCAAGAAGAATTTTTTTTACATGGAAGATTAATGATTTACTGCCTGTTTTGTCTATTGCCCTGCTTGTTTTATGTCATCTAAAGAAGGCTGAGCCTGATCAGTCAGTACCTGAATTATATATAAAAAGGAGATATTACTAACACTACCCTTTATGTGGACAGTGAAAAGTATTGCTGGTTTTGAAACAGAAATTTCTGATAGTAGTTCACTTTTTAGTAAGAGTAGATCCTACCATGTGGTGGTCACTGTAATAATACTGCATTGTGAGCCAATTTTAATTGGAAATGGGGAAAATATTATACCTAGGTTTATTTAGGGTTGCCATATTGAAAATGCTGTGCATAGTTATTTGTTGCCTCGCACCTGACAGTATAGCTGATGGTTTTTTTAAAAATGTGTGTTACTTATAGTCTGCCTTTCTCACAGGGACTCAAGGTGGATTATGCATAGTGAGTCAGTACAACCACCAAAATGGAACATTCAACAAACAGTGCATTAGAATTTCAGAAGTCTGGAGCCATCAGAAAGAGCTAAAACATAACATAATTATTAAAATGACAGATTAAACAATGTGGAAATTACATAATAGGATTCTACTTACAGTAAGCTATACATAACAGTATAGACCACAGTCACTAATCATTTATCCAACTAAGTTTGTGAACCATTTTGTACAGCGCAACCCTAATACTTGTGCAAAAAAGTCCTTTTGAATAATTCAGTTTTGAATAGTTTATGGAAAGCCAGGAGAGTGGGAGCTTTCCTTATCTCCTTGGAGAGGCCATTTCATAAGGTGAGAGTCATAACAGAGAAAACGCATATATGAGCAGTTGTTGATTTTGCCTATTTGTAGGCTGGCACCTGTTGATATGAGTGAAGCTGTCAAGGTGGAGCATAGGGGTAGAGGCAGACCTACAGATGAGAGAGACCGCAGCCATGAAGGGCTTTGTATGTGACAGCCAATACCTAAAATTGAGTATGGTAACAAGTGAACATCCAGTGGAGTATCTGCTGAATGGGAGTAATATGCATGCTTCATCTAGCTCCCAGTAATAGCTGAGCTGCAGTATTCTGGACCAGTTGGAGTTTCTGAATTGATTTTGAGAGGAGGTCATAGTACAGTGCATCACAGTAATCTAGTCTCGATGTTATTGTGGTGTGGATCCAGGTTTCCAGATCAACCGTATCAAGGTAAGGGGCCATTTTATGAGCTAGGCTGAGGTGGTAGAAAGTGGGGTTTTTTGCAGCTGCATTAACTTGCTTCTCCAGTAGTAATGCTGAGTCCAGTATAACCCCAAGACTTAACTGAGTCAGCAAGAGAACAAAGAAGGAGTCAAGTAACACCTTTAAGACCAACAAAGTTTTATTCAGAATGTAAGCTTTCGTATACTAGAAGCATACTTCATCAAACAATAGTATGGAATGACAAGCAGTCCTAAATATAGAAAAAGTGGGCAGTGAGTTAGTATGCAAAGTCATGGAAATGTTTTTTAGCAGATTAAAAGACTCACAAGTTGGGGTCTGGTGTTTGTTCGTTTGTGTTGACTGGGCTGAAACAACAACGAAGGGTAATATAAGTCAGAATGTCTGTGTCATTAAATATTCTGAGTGTGAAGTACAATAAAGGAGAGCCTGTTGTAATGTTAGCTCTGGATTAAAATGAGAGCATAGGTTTCTCAGAGGTTTAATTTAAACATGTAACACATATAAACATAATTTGCCATTAGAAAAAAGAATACATTAAAATATAGTGGAAGATGGGTTAGTATATGTAATGAGATAAACAGCCAATATTTATTATATTTCAATAAACTTATTTGAGTATGTCAATACAAAAAACATTATTCTGATAACACTATTCTAAAAGAGAAGTACATTGGAATACTGTGGATATATAACTATACTTGGTGAAAGTGGGTTTAGTATATGTAATGAGATAAAAACCCAATATCCCTGTTCAGTCCTGGGGAGGTGCTTGTTCCAAGTTTTATAATAATATGTAATTCAGCAGTTTCCCTCTCCATTCTGTTCTTGAAGTTCCTTTTGCAGCAAGACAGCAGCTTTGAGGTCACCCGTTGAATGTTCTGGAAGGTTAAATGTTCTCTTATGGGTTTCTCATTTTTGTGATTCCTGATGTCAGATCTGTGCCCATTTATCCTTTGTTGTAGTGTTTGTCCTGTTTGCCCTATGTAGAGAACTGAAGGGCATTGTTGGCATTTAATAGCATTTATAATGTTGGAAGATGAACAAGTGAATGAGTGTGTGATGGTGTAGTTAATGCTGTTAGGTCCTGTGATTGTGTTGTCTGGGTTTATGTAGCAGCAAAGTTGGCACTTGGATTTATTGCAAGTTCTGGTACCAGTATCCATGCTTAAATGAGATGTTGTATTGTATGTGAGGAGTTGTTTGAGATTAGGGGGCTGTCTGTGTGCAAGAAAAGGTTTACCCCCCCCCCCCAGTACTTTTGAAAGAGAGCTGTCACTGTCCAATAGAGGTTGTAAGTCATTGACGATACGTTGAACTGTTTTCAGTTGAGAATTGTGTGTGACAACTAGAGGTATTCTGTTGTTGTCTTTTTTGGGTCTGTCTTGTAACAGGTTTTCTCTAGGTATCATTCTGGCTTTGTTGATCTGTTTCCTGACATCATCAGGTGGGTACTTCAGTTCCCAAAAGGTTTGTTGTAGATCCCTCAGGTGAGAATCTCTGTCAGTAGGATTGGAGCAAATGTGGCTGTAGCGTAGAGCCTGACTGTATACAGTGGATTGTTTGGTATGTTTAGGACGGTAAGCGAAGCGCTGGGTTTGCGAGGGGGCGGGTGCTTCCTCCGTGCCTGTCTGCCTGGCTCCAGCTCTGATGCTTAAAGCAAGCACCGGGATCAGAGGGCGGAGGGAGCGATCCTGGTGCTTGCTGTAAGCGTCAGAGCTGGAGCCAGGCAGACAGGCACGGAGGAAGCACACTGCCCCCTTCGCAGCTGGCGCTCGCAAAGCACTGGGTTTGCGTTGGGGGCAGTGTGGAGCGATCCCAGCGCTTGCTGGAAGAAGCTGGAACCAGGCAGGCAGGCGTGGGGGAAGCGCCGGGATCAGAGGCGGAGGCAGCGGATCCCCCCCCCCCGGAGGAAGGTACCTTCGCTCCATAAGACGCACACACTTTTCTCCCCACTTTTTTTGGGGGGGGGGGAGTGCGTCTTATGGTCCGAAAAATACGGT